>NC_090415.1:15083578-15425749 GCF_036365525.1 Heterodontus francisci
GCTGCTCCAGTACAGCTACAAAACTGGAATCTACTCGAATATTTGGAAAGTTGTCCCAGCTCAGTCCAGTCCAGAAAAAAGGACAAATTCAGCCAACCAATTACCACACCATCGGCCTACTCTCGATTATCAGCAAATTGATGGAAGGTGTATTCGACAGTGCTATCAAGCCCCACTTAAATTGATGCTCAATTTCTGTTCCACCAGGGCCACTCAGCCCCTGGTCTCATGAAAACCCTGGCCAAATATTGACAAAATAACTAAACTGAGGAAGGAAGGTAGTAGTGTTTGTCCTTTATTTCAAAGCAGTATTTGAGGGAGAGTGACATCATGAGCCCTAGCCAAATTGCAGTCAATGGAATCGGGGGAAAACTCGACAATTCTTACCTAGCAGAAAGGAACATGGTTGTGTTTGTTGGTGGCCAATCCCCTCAGCCCCACAACATTGCTGCAGGTGTTCCTCGGGGTGGTGTCCTAGGCTATCCATCTTCAGCTTTTTCATCAATGACTTGCTTTCTATCACAAGTTCAGAAGTGAGGACGTTCGCTGATGATTGCACGATGTTCGGTACCATTCACAATTCCTCAGATACTGAAGCTGACCGTGTCCATATGCTGCACGACGTGACAAAATACAGGCTTGGACTAATATGTGGCAAGTAACAGTCGTGTCACATAAGGGCCAGGGAACGCGATATCCAACAAGAGAGAATCTCATTATCTCCCTATGATATTCATAGACGTTTCTATCGCTGAATCCACACCTAACAGCATCCTGGGGGTTGCCATTGACCAGAAAGTGAACTGGAGCAGACACATATATACTGTGCTACAAGATCATCTCAGAGTCTGGGAGTTCTACGGCTTCTCAACCACTTCCTAACTCCCCACATCCTGTCCACCATCTACAAAGCAAAAGTCAAGAGTGACGGAGTAGACTCCACTTGATGGGTGAAGCGACAATAACACTCAAAAAGCTCGACACCATTCAGAACAAAGCAGCCCGGTTGAAGAGCACCCCATACACAAACCTGCACTCTCTCCAGCACCGACACATACTGGCAACACTGCACAAGATGCACTGTAACAACTCACCACACCTACTTTAAAGGCACCTTCCAAACCCGCGACCTCTTATATCTGCAAGTTCCCCAGCAGACCACACAGCATCCTGACTTGGAACTATATCGCCGTCCCTTCACTGTCGCTGGATGCATATTCAGGAACTCTCTTCCTAACAGCACTGTGGGTGTACCCGTCCCAGATTAGATTAGAGATACAGCACTGAAACAGGCCCTTCGGCCCACCGAGTCTGTGCCGAACATCAACCACCCATTTATACTCATCCTACACTAATCCCCTATTCTTACCAAACATCCCCACCTGCCCCTATATTTCCCTACCACCTACCTAAACTAGTGACAATTTATAATGGCCAATTTACCTATCAACCTGCAAGTCTTTTGGCTTGTGGGAGGAAACCGGAGCACCCGGAGAAAACCCAAGCAGACACAGGGAGAACTTGCAAACTCCACACAGGCAGTATCCAGAATCGAACCCGGGTCCCTGGAGCTGTGAGGCTGCAGTGCTCGCCACTGTGCACTGTGGACTGCAGTAGTTCAAGAAGACAGCTCACCACAATATTCTCAAGGGCAATTGTGGATGGACAACAGGTTCTGGCCTTGCATGAAATGGATAAAATAAAAGCAAAGCAATCTGGGTATTAATTTATTGCAGACCATATTGAATCTGTGTGGAAGTGTGAACAGATTGGTAGAAAATTGGCGGTTGGTTTCACATCTCTCGGCGAAAAGCTGCATTGACGAAGGTGCCGCCTTTCTTATGAGGGTTATGGACGTAGAACATACAGCATAGAAGCCGGCGATTCGGCCCAACAGATATATGCACAATATTAATCCTCCATGACAGCTTCCTCCTGACACATCCCATCTCACCCTATGAGTATAATCATCAACCTTAAATGACAACCACTCCACCGAATTCAAACCGAATTTCAGAATGTTCCACATGCAATCAATATTCTCTGAGTTATGACGCCTCTCCTGAATTTCCCCACCGAAGCAATTGTTTCTCTTTCTATATTCATGGTCTCCAGATTTAGAATCAGTGGGAAATCCTCCCTTTTTCTTTCCTTTATTTAGGCAACTAAGGATGCACAATAAATGCAGATTCACTGCTGTCACAATCATTCCTAGAAAAATGGTACAAAACATTCCCCCCTGAATCAGGATATCTGACACTTATCTCCATACTTAACATTCCATTTGTGACATTGAGATGATCTTGGGTATAACGTTGTTCCTGACATGTAGAACATCATTTTTTTCATTCATTCATGGGATGTGGGCGTCGCTGGCCAGGACAGCATTTTATTTCCCATCAGTAATTGTCCTTGAGAAGGTGGTGGTGGGCTGTCTTCTTGAACGCTGCTGTGCATTTGGAGTAGGTACACCCACAGTGCTGTTAGGAAGGGAGTTGCAAGCTTTTGACCCAGCGACAGTGAAGGAACGGCGATATAGTTCCAAGTCAGGATGGTGTGTGACTTGGAGGGGAACTTGCAGGTGGTGGTGTTCCCATGCATTTGCAGCCCTTGTCCTTCTAGTTGGTAAAGTCCGCGGGTTTGGAAGGTGCTGTCTAAGGAGTCTTGGTGCATTGCTGCAGTGCATCTTGTAGATGGTACAACTGCTGCCACTGTGCGTCGGTGGTGGAGGGAGTGAATGTTTGTAGATGGGGTGCCAATCAAGCCGGCTGCTTTGTCCTGGATGGTGTCGAGCTTCTTGAGTTTTGTTGGAGCTGCACTCATCCAGGCAAGTGGAGAGTATTCCTTCACACTCCTGACTTGCACCTTGTAGATGGTGGACAGGCTTTGGGGAGTCAGAACGTGAGTTTCTCGCTGCAGGATTCAAAGTCTTCGACTTGCTTTTGCAGCCACGGTATTTATATGGCTACTCCAGTTCAGTTTCCGGTCAATGGTAGCCCCTAGGATGTTGATAGTGGGGGATTCAGCGATGATAATGCCGTTGAATGTCAAGGTGAGATGGTTAGATTCTTTCTTATTGGAGATGGTCATTACCTGCACTTGTGTGGCGCGAATGCTACTTGCCACTTATCAGCCCAAGCCTGAATATTGCCCAGGTCTTGCTGCATTTCTACACGGACGGCTTCAGTATCTGAGGAGTCACGAATGGTGCTGAATATTGTGCAATCATCAGCGAACATCCCCACTTCTGACCTTTTGACTGAAGGAAAGTCATTGATGAAGCAGCTGAAGATGGTAGGGCCTAGGACACTACCTTGAGGAACTCCTGCAGTGATGTCCTGGAGCTGAGATGATTGACCACCAACAACCTCAACCATCTTCCTTTGCGCTAGGTATGACTCCAGCCAGCGGAGGGTTTCCGCACTGAATCCCATTGATCTCAGTTTTACTAGGGCTCCTTGATGCCATAATCGGTCAAATGTTGCCTTGATGTCAAGGGCAGTCACTCTCACCTCACCTCTTGAGTTCAGCTCCTTTGTCCACGTTTGAACCAAGGCTGTAATGAGGTCAGAGGTGAGTGGCCTTAGCAGTAACCAAATTGAGCATCACTGAGCAGGTTATTGTGAAGCAAGTGCCGCTTGATGGCACTGTTGATGACAACTTCCATCACTTTACTGATGATTGAGAGTAGGCTCATGGGGCAGTAAGTGGATGGGTTGGACGTGTCCTGCTTTTTGTGTACGGGGCATACCTGGGCAATTTTCCACATTGCATGTTGTTGCTGTACTGGAACAGCTTGGCTAGGGGCGTTGCAATTTCTGGAGCAAAGGTCAGTGCTATTGCCGCAATATTGCCAGGCCCCAAAGCTTTTTCAGTATCCAGTGCCTTCAGTCATTTCTTGATATCACGCGGAGTGAATCGAATTGGCTGATGTCTGGCATCTGTGATGCTGGGGACTTCAGGAGGAGGCCGAGATGGATCATCAACTGGGCACTTCTGGCTGAAGATTGTTGCAAATATTTCCGCCTTATCTTTCGCACTGATGTGCTGGGCTCCCCCACCATTGAGGATGGGGATATTTGTTGAGCTACCTCCTCCAGTTAGTTGTTTAATTGTCCACCACCATTCATGGCTGAATGTGGCAGGACTGCAAAGCTTAGATCTGATCCGTTGGTTATGGGATCACTTAACTCTGTCTATTGCATGCTGCTTACGCAGTTTGGCACGCAGATAATCCTGTGTAGTAGCTACACCAGGTTGCCACCTCGTTTTGAGGTATGCCTGATGCTGCTCCTTGCATGCCCTCCTGCACTCTTCATTGAACCAGGGTTGGTTTCCTGGCTTGATGGAAATGGAAGAGTTGGGGATATGCCGGGCCATGATGTTACAGATGGTGGTTGAGTACAATTCTGCTGCTGTTAATGGCCCACAGCGCCTCATGCATTCTCAGTTTTGCATTGCTAGATCTGTTTGAAATCTATCCCATTTAGCACAGTGGTAGTGCCACACAAAACGATGGATGGTATCCTCAATGTGAAGGTGGTACTTCGTCTCCACAAGGACTGTGCCGTGGTGACTCCTACCAATACTATTATGGAAAGATGCATCTGCGGCAGGCAGTTTGGTGAGGACGAGGTCAGTTATGTATTCCCCTCTTGTTGGTTCCCTCATCACCTGCCGTGTATCGAGTCTGGCAGCTATGTCCTTTAAGACTGGGCCAGCAGTGTTGTTACCAAGCCACTCTTGGTGATGGACATTGAGTTCGCCCACCCAGAGTACATTCTGTTCACTTGCCATATTCAGTGCTTCCTCCAAGTGCTGTTCAACATGGAGGAGTACTGAGGGCGGTAGGTGGTGATTAGCAGGAGGTTTCCTTGTCCATGTCGAGGACTCCTAGGACCACTCCCTCTCCACTGTATACCACTGTGCCACCACGTCTGCTTGGTCTGTCCTGCCCGTGGGATAGGATATACCCGGCGATGCTGATGGCAGTTTATGGAACCTTGTCTGTCAGGAATGATTCTGTTGCTGACTAGGCTGTGGGACAGCTTTACCAACTTTGGCACAAGCCCCCAGATGTTAGTAAGGAGGACTTTGCAGGGTCGACAGGACTGGGTTTGCTGTTGTTGTTTCCGGTGCCTAGGTCGATACCCGGTGGTCCGTCCAGTTTCATTCCTTTTTATTGACTTTGTAGCGGTTAGATACAAATGAGTGACTTGCTGAGCCGTTTCAAAGGGCATTTAAGAGTCAACCACATTGCTGTGGGTCTGGAGTCACATGTAGGCCAGACCAGGTAAGGACAGCAGATTTCCTTCCCTAAAAGACATTAGTGAACTAGATCTGTTTTTACAACCAACGACAATTGTTTCATGGCCATCGTCAGACTCGTTTTTAATTCCAGATTTATTAATTGAATTCAAATTCCACCTTCTGCTGTGGTGGGATTTGAGCCCATGTTCCCAGAGCATTGCTCTGGGTCATTTGTCCAGTGACAATACCACTACGCCACCGCATACCCTCATATAAAGCAATCTAAAATGTAGAGATGTAATTGGACATTGTTGAAATGTGTGCTGGCCCTGGTGTGTTGTGGATATGTGATCTTTTTTATACAAACAATTATGACTCTTCAACGGTTAGTGTAATTTACGAATGTAAAACCAAAGTCGTTCTGCCGTTACAAGTGCACGCTAAGAATCTATTCAGCGATGTCGAAGAGCAATGGACTTCATCCCAAGTGCTGGCCAACATTTAACCTTCGCGCAACAGCACTCAAATAGACAATTTCAATGCTAGATTCACGGAAAAGCAAATTCAGGCCTGATGCATAATTTGCAACCCTTCTCAACGTGTTCTGCTGAGCTAAAACTGCTCCCAAGTTCGAGCGTCAGTGTCGCATTGTCGCTGTGTGTGTCTTCTACTTGAACTAAGTAATTCCTATAAGAACCAAAGTATTTAATGTGTCTTTGGAAATGCCATAAATACTGTTGTAAGCAAGATTGAGGTGCAGTTGGTTTGCTGATCCTGAGCTATTTTCACACTTCCATAATGATCAGTGAAATTGATGCATGTTACAAGCCTGTAAATGACAAATAAGGAAGCTACAACTGGATTTCTTTTGTTGGAATTGTCGTACTGCAGACTAAAGAGGGTATGACTTTATTTTTCTGCCCTGGTTAAGAAATATTTCAAGTAAATAAAATGATTTACAATGGATCACATTTACCACTCTTCACACTTTCAGATGAGATGCCAATACGATTGATCAATGGGAGCAGTCCTTGATCTGGATGAATCCAGGCGTATCATAAGAACATTTGGAGAGCAGTGTGTGATGATGGTTGGAACATACTTGATGCAAGATTGTGTGTCAGCAAATGGGCTGCTGGCCCGCCAAAGCCGCTCCTGGCAGTGCTCAGTTTGGACCAGCTTCTGGTTCGTTTTGTATGGGCAATGTTCAATGCGACGGGACTGAGCCATCTTTGTTTCGGTGGCTCAAAAACTCGTTGGGAGAACACGGCTGTGGACGCGGCAAAGCAGCATCGGTTATTTGTTCAGGTAAATTTGACATCCTTTAACAATTTAATGCAGGCATCACTGCTGACTTAATCTATCAAAATACAGGTAATAATATTAATGGCTCACATTTATATTTCATAATCTTTTGCCGCTGAAAGTTTCGTTTCATCAAAGTTATGTTAACAATTTAGGTACGAACCTAAGGTGCTTCATTCGAAAGGCAATTGGAAACAGTTATATTTCCCTCTTGAAAACAATAAGGCAGCAGCATTAATTGAAGAGAATATGCGGCATTCAGTTATGACAGCCATCTTCCTGTTTTGGTACTGAAGATAAGAATATGCTCCTCGAAGGCAAGTTTTCAGAAGAGATCAGCCTGGACATATTGAATGTATGCAATTGAGAACATAGTGTAGAGGCCGAGCATCAGCCATGATCGTATTGAGTAATGAAGCAGCCTCAACAGGCCATACATTCTACTCCTGCTTATTTTTTCTCATGTCTTATGAAATGTGATTTACTAATGGAAGTTGTCTTTCATTTTTTTATCCAGTTAAACGTTGCTGTGTGTATTATTTACCAGTATGTCTACTGCTGCATAATATAATTCTGGGTTGTTCGCACCAGAGCACAAAATTCATTATGTTAAAATGGCGGTTATTTTAAGATGCGAAATTTATACCTGTAAATGTGTTCGCAAGTAAGAGTGAACAGCAGACATCAACAATAAGAAAGGCATCAATGTCCATATTTCTTTTGAAAGTAGTCGGAAAATATTTTTTTTTACTTAGAAGGCTACACTACTATTGTGGATCTGCAGCGAAATTAGGCCTGGGCGTGGATGTTAAATACATGGAAAAGCATGGGCAGAATGCTAAAGTGCCTAACTGATGTTATGTTCTATTGGGTCAACTCAATTGAATATTGGTGAAGGGTTGTAAGACGCGATGTGTCACCACTAGCTTTGCGCTATTGCCTGAGACTAATTCAGCACCGAGATTGTTTCCACAAATATTCACGACCCATTCAGCGAATCTGTTTCAAATTAATGCCGGTGTCACGGATTTACCAAAGTTTATATTTCAGTCTACTATTACATGGAAGGATCAATCCGCCTCTGTTTTGCCGCTGCGATCCTGGTTCCGACTATAACCCTTCTTGCGATGGAACTGAAAAAATGTGGGAGCAAGAATAGCACTAATTGTATTATATGTGCGTCGCTTATGCGAATTATACTAAATTTCAGTTTCGGTATTTTTTTCACCATACTTTTCATTATCTTCTACATACGTTAACATGTGCTGCAGACTGGGATCGATGTGGCTGGCAACAATGGCAATAATTTTGGGAGTAAATTAGTCAAGGTCTCGGTTCATCTTTACATACATAGATTAAAACCAATACATATTTTTCTCAAATTAAATTTTCTGTCCTTCTTGTCGAACCCTGAGCCTCTGCTGACATTAAAGCAAAAGAACGGTTGGAGTGGTGGGGTGGGGGGCGGGGGAGAGGTGAAGTGGGGTGAAACTCTATGGATGCACTGGTAGCCTCAATTAATATATATTTTTAATGATTAATATGGATCCCCATGCTTGGCCTTGCAATGTGTGACTTTGGAAATGAAACAAACGGTGCAATCCTGAGCTGCCCGGGACCGGAATAAGCCGTATGAGTATTTCTGCTGTATAATTAGAGCGTGGCTGATACAAAGGACCATTTACGGACAGAATAAAAAATCTTCTGATTTACGCTCCCCGTTCCACAGCGTTTTAGTCACCATTGTATCACAAAATGTTTTCTCAAACTCAACCAAAACCATGTAATCGCTTCTGGTAGCACAGGAACTGTTAAAAACTAAGACCAATTTAAGAGGGAAAAATGGGGTGTTACTTTCAACTCCTGAGGCAATCGAAATCCGCCCAGAAGATCACTGATTAACCTGTAGTGTTGCTGTCACCTGTATCTTAACTCCATCTTACCCGTCTTGTTTTCATAAGCATGTAAAATAAATGAATTAACGCATAGTCTACAATCAATAGAGGGAAATAACCTGAAACTATGTTCCAACATTGTAATTCCAATAGCTTGAGATTATGCAGGGGGAATCTACCCCAATATCATTTTGAAGCATATCTGGCAAATTTAGATGGAGACATTTACCCAATCAATTCAAAGACCCCTTTCCATTCATTAGTGCAGAAACATATATCCGAGTAATAAAAACAACTTACATTTAGACAGCGCATTTTGCGTAGCTTAAGCCTCCTTCATAGGAGCGTAATGAAACAGAAATTGACATCACATTCAATGTATGTCTACTAATTACATACATACATAATTTCATGGCCCTGACATAAAAAACAGTATTTATTTTGTATGACCAACATGTTCTTCTCCTGTAACAGAAAATGGCTCACGAAGTAAAGATTCAGGAAATCCAAGCTGGTCTTCTTCAAGTGCAGCTGACAGAATCTACGAAGACTGCACAGTGTAGGTATAGAGATTTCGCACTCGACTGATAATTATTCAGTGACCCAGTTCAAATGTGTGATTCTGAAAGGCGTGCAACTGGGTCTGAACTCTCATCAATGGTGAAACTCCATAATAAACATTGCTTGTCATAGGGCTCCGAAAGTATTCTGTTCCGTTCAGGTTTCATACTGCTCGCTGTATGTATTTTGCCACATTCCTAAGTTCTGCAGTCATGTTTTTGTCGGAATGTTGTGTGAAGATGTTTCACTATAAATTCCTGGATCCATATTTCAGTTGGGCACTATAAAAACGGACAGCTGCGTAATTCTGTATTCTAGCCACTGGTGGCGCTCTAATACCCAACTTTGCACCTTTCTGCTTCTCGTCCTGTTTGTCAGAGACATTTCGATGTTCTGACTAACTCTGCTTCTCCAACTGTGACAGGTTTTGCTATTTAACTGTAAATAATGCAGCCAAAGTGCAGTTCAAAGAACACAACATGTATTAGTGAAAACGGGAACTGAATCCTATTAGCGTACCGTAAGCTAATCATTCCATATCCTGCAATGCGACTTCTGCTGAAGACTGCACTTGATCCTGATTAGAACATCTGATTTTCTCTGTAGTACAGACTGACAAACTAGTTGATATAAAAGTGCGGTCCCACATTGCCACCGCTAAAAGGATGTGAATTTGGCGTGACAGTTTACAAAGGCAGGTTTCCTGACATGTTGTGGGCATAAAACATGGAAAAGGGGATTGAAACAAGAGTTATGTTAATGCTAATCAGTAGATGTTACTCCTGTAACTCTCCAGTGTAATTCATGGAAATGCTGAAGGCATGGTTGTTTACTTGTATTTGCCTTGCTTCAGAGTATTATCCTTTCTCACAGGCTCATAATCTATCATGCTCTGATACACCATTAAGTATCAGAATTGAACATGCTATGCACAATTAAATATAACATTGTTTAGCAATCCATAGAGAGATATAGCACTGAAACAGGCCCTTCGGACCACTGAATCTGTGCCAACCAACAACCACCCACTTATACTAATCCTACATTTAATCCCATATTCCCTACCATATCTCCACCTTCCCTCAATTCTCCTACCACCTACCTATACTAGGGGCAATTTACAACGGCCAATTTAACTATCAACCTGCAAGTCTTTGGCTGTGGGAGGAAACCGGAGTACCCGGCGGAAACGCACGCAGTCACAGGTAGAACTTGCAAACTCCGCACAGGCAGTACCCAAAACTAAACACGGGTCGCTGGATCTGTGAGGCTTCGGTGCTAACCACTGTGCCACTGTGCAAATTCATTTGCATGTCAAATAAATACATAAAGAATATCAGTATGAAATCAGGATGTCAAATAAATAAAATAATTATAAAATTATGAAAACAAATTATTTATTAATGAATCAATGATTGTATTAGTAACGGGACAGGTCCAATCGAAAACATCACGACTATTTATAAATGGAAACGGAAGTCGAGAGCTATGGAAAACGGGAAGCCAACCGTTGTTGTCCATTTCATATCTGAAGGGACAAATTGTTTCATATGCGGTTAAAATAGGAGGAAACAACAATTAAAAACACAAAGTAGCTAACCATGACAGGAAAGGCATTTTAGGAACCATTCAAGTTCATGGGGTGATTTGAAGACTTGGAAAATGTTTTTGTCTTTGGACGAGGGTGGAAAGAGCAATGTACAGAATTCGTCTCTCACTTAACTGAACATATAAATGCAGCTATGAAGGAATGAAACCATAAAAGAGTGAATGATTGTTTAGGTGCGTTCCTGGAAGAATGTTGACAGGGATCTTCGTTGCAACGCCTTTGGAACAGTGCTAGGAATGATTCAAGCCCGTGGTGAGTTCCCTCCATCCACATCACGATTTCCAGTGACTTCAATTTTTCGAGGTCTCCTTGATGCCACACTGGTCAAATGCCATGATTCCAAGGGCAGGCACTCTCACCTCACCTGTGAAATGCAGCTTTTTTCCTGGATTTGGTCTGGAGTCGAGTGGGCTTGACAGATACCAAAATAAGCATCAGTGAGCAGGTCGCTGATGATCCAGAATAGACTGACTGCAGCAACTGGCCGAATTGGATTTTTTTGTCTTTGTACAGGACAAACCAGGCCAATTGTAGCTATTCTCAGGTAGGTGTCATAGTCATGATTGCACTAGAGCTGCTTGCCTAGGGACGTAGCTGGTTCTGGAGCATAGGTCTACAGCAGTGGGGATGTTGACAGACTCCATATCTTTTCCTATATTCAGTGTGCTCAGCCTCTCTTGGTATGCCATACAGTAAATCAAATTCGTCGAAGTGTTGCATCTGTGATGCTGGGGACCTCAGGAGGAGGGGAGATGAATCATCACCCAGCACTTCTGCTGTTTGCAAACCCTTCAGCCTTGTCCTTTCCACTCTCATGCTGGACTCTGCCACCATAATGGACGGGTTTGCAAGTGGAGCCTCCAGCTGCAGTTTCGTGCTTCATTGTTCATAATTGAATGTGTCATAGCTGTTATCTGATTAGTTAGAATTAGAACATTACAGCGCAGTACAGGCCCTTTGGCCCTCGATGTTGCGCCGACCTGTGAAACCATCTGACCTACACTATTCCATTTTCATCCATATGTCTATCCAATGACCACTTTAATGCCCTTAAAGTTGGCGAGTCTACTACTTTTGCAGGCAGGGCGTTCCACGCCCCTACTACTCTCTGAGTAAAGAAACTACCTCTGACATCTGTCCTATATCTATCACCCCTCAATTTAAAGCTATGTCCCCTCGTGTCTGAGATCACCATCCGAGGAAAAGACTCTCACTATCCACCCTATCTAAACCTCTGATTATCTTATATGTCTCTATTAAGTCACCTCTCCTCCTCCTTCTCTCCAACGAAAACAACCTCAAGTCCCTCAGCCTTTCCTCGTAAAGCCTTCCCTCCATACCAGGCAACATCCTAGCAAATCTCATCTGCACCTTTTCCAAAGCTTCCACATCCTTCCGATAATGCGGTGACCAGAACTGCACGCAATACTCCAGGTGCAGTCTCACCAGAGTTTTGTACAGCTGCAGCACGACATCGTGGCTCCGAAACTCGATCCCCCTACTAATAAAAGCTAACAGACGATATGCCTTCTTAACAGCCCTATTAACCTGGATAGCAACCTTCAGGGATTTATGCACCTGGACACCAAGATCTCTCTGTTCATCTACACTACCAAGAATCTTCCCATTAGCCCAGTACTCTGCATTCCCGTTACTCCTTCCAAAGTGAATCACCTCGCAATTCCCCGCATTAAACTCCATTTCCCATCTCTCAGCCCAGCTCTGCAGCCTATCTATGTCCCTCTGTACCCTACAACATCCTTCGGCACTATCCACAACTCCACCGACCTTAGTGTCATCCGCAAATTTACTAATCCACCCTTCTACACCCTCTTCCAGGTCATTTATAAAAATGACAAACAGCTGTGGCCCCAAAACAGATCCTTGCGGTACACCACTAGTAACTAAACTCCAGGATGAACATTTGCCATCAACCACCACCCTCTGTCTTCTTTCAGCTAGTCAATTTCTGATACAAAGCTCGAAATCACCTTCAACCCCATACTTCCGTATTTTCTGCAATAGCCTACCGTGGGGAACCTTATCAAACGCCTTACTGAAATCCATAGACAGCACATCCACTGCTTTACCCTCATCCACCTGTTTGGTCACCTTCTCGAAAAACTCAATAAGGTTTGTGAGGCACGACCTATCCGTCACAAAACCGTGCTGACTATCGCTAATGAACTTATTCTTTTCAAGATGATTATACATCCTGTCTCTTGTAACCTTTTCCAACATTTTACCCACTACCGAAGTAAGGCTCACAGGTCTATAATTACCAGGGCTGTCACTACTGCCCTTCTTGAACAAGGGGACAACATTTGCTATCCTCCAGTCTTCCGGCACTATTCATGTCGACAATGACGACATAATGATCAAGGACAGAGGCTCTGCAATCTCCTCCCTAGCTTCCCAGAGAATCCTAGGATAAATCCCATCTGGCCCAGGGGACTTATCTATTTTCACACTTTCCAAAATTGCTAACACCTCCTCCTTGTGAACCTCAATCCCATCTAGCCTGGTAGCCTAGGCTAGCAGCCTAGTTGGTTATAGGATAACTGATTTATGTCGATAGCGTGCTGCATTCACTATTTAGCATTCATGTCGGCCTGTGCTGTCGATTCGCCAGGTTGGCAGCTTATTTTAGCCATGCTGTTGCTGTTCCTTGCATGCTCCCCTACACACCTCATTGAACCAGGTTTTGTTGCATGGCATAATGGTAGAGTTCTTCGGAAGTGAGCTTCGCTGGAAATGCCAGCCTTTATTGTTCATCCTTAATTGCCTTTGAGAGCGTGATGTTGAGCCGCCTTCTTGAACCATTGCAGTCCATGTGCTGCAGGAACTTCGATTAAGGGCGGCACAGTGGCGCAGTGGTTCGCACCGCAGCCTCACTGCTCCAGGGACCCGGGTTCGATTCCGGGTAATGCCTGTGTGGAGTTTGCAAGTTCTCCCTGTGTCTGCGTAGGTTTTCTTCGGGTGCTCCGGTTTTCTCCCACAAGCCAAAAGACTTGCAGGTTGATAGGTAAATTGGCCATTATAAATTACCCCTAGCATAGGTAGGTGGTAGGGAAATATAAAAACAGGTGGGAATGTTTGGTAGGAATATGGGATTAGTGTAGGATTAGTTTAATGGGTGGTTGATGTTCGGCACAGACTCAGTGGGCCGAAGGGCCTGTTTCAGTGCTGTATCTCTAATCTAATCTAATTACAGTAGAGATGTTATGGAGAGGAGGTCGGTGGTAGAGTGGTGATGTTATTAGTTTAGTAGTGCAGAGCCCGCAAACAAGAGTCAAAAACTGCTTAGCTGCAATGATGGATGAACAATAAATTCTGGCTTTGCAGAGACGATCCCATCTCAAAAGCAACGGGCAAAAAAAGGAAGTGGACAACTGGAGTATGGTGTTTTAATCAGTCAACCTACAGCAAGGAAACTTTCCTCACTTGCTATCATTAAACAAAAGAACAATCTTAGGCTTTAAAGGAACAAGACTGATCGCACAACAGGGAAAAAATAAAAAGCAGAGTAGGTTCTGATCCGGTCAGCAGCTATCATCAGGAATACTTTACAGCCAGTAGACAGGTCACCTTCTCTCCATGGGTTAGCGGAAACAAAGAGAAAACTTACCTTTTCATTTGTGGCCATCGAAATCTTCTCCACTCAGAGCCAGGCAATTTATTAGAGAGGTCCTAAAACAGTCACTCGGTTGTCTTTAGCACATGCAGATAACGCCAATAATGCCAGACCACAATTAATCTAATCTCTAGCATTGTTGACATTTTCAGAAAGGCAGGAAACACAACATAGTCGATGAACAGATGAATTTATACATTGGTAAATACAAAAATAGAAAATAAATATGTAGCTAGATGATGGTTAAGTAGGTGATAGGGTTGTAGAGAGAGACACATGGAAGATAAATATGTTTAAGATGTTTACTTTCACCTCATTAATGTTGGAGCAAGCTTCCTTTATTCCCCTCTAATGCTATACGATAACATTGGTCAGTTCCTTAGAGATAACCGTTTTCTTTTTCTTGCAACATTCACAGCTATATTTATGGATCCGCTTCGGGTTAAGTGATGGAAAGTTTTAAGCATGCTAATGGGAAAGGAGTATGCAATCTTCCCGATTGCTGCAGAAGGACTGCAGTTATGTGGAGAGACTAGAGATTTTGGAATTGTATTCCTTAGAACATAAAACCTTGAGAAGAGACTTACTATATGTACTAAGCATTCAGAGGGAATTTCAGAGAGTAATTAGGAAGAGATGGTTGCCAATTGCAGGATGGTCTGTCACCAAAGGAAACAGATTTAAGATAATTGTATTTAAAAATCCAGAGAAGTGATGAGTTATTTTTTGATGCAACGATTTGCTATGATCTGGAATGCATTAACAGAAAAATACAATGGAAACATTTCGGCAGTCACCTTCAGCAAACAATGGATATATAGCTCAAATGGGAAAATGAAGGGTTACGTGGAATGAGAACTATGCGAGGCACTGAGTGAATAGCTCTTTCCAAATTTCTTGCACAGACATGATGGGCCTAATTTCCTGTGTTGTGTTATGCAATAGTCTGATTCTATGAAATGCTCATATCAAGGGAACGAGGGCGCCATTATGACAATGTGGAGCAAAACACACCATTCATAAACATTGGCTAAATAAAAGTGATTTCAGAAAAATACAGAAGAAGAAGGCTTTCTTAAGTACAAATTCACTGCATGTGTTTTTAAACGACACACTCGGCTGAATATGCACTGAAATTCAAGTAAGGAAAACGAGATGATATCAGAAAACATTAATTTCTTTCTCTTAAATGGAGATTTTGTGTCTTGAAAAATAGCACATTCTTGATATTGTCTCACATTGTTTCAATTACAGTCCTTGTTTATCTTTGCCTCATAAATTTCAGTCGATGGCATGTGAGAAATTGCCCCAGTAGATCATAACCCGTTGTTTCACTGGAAACATTTTAGAAGGCTGAAGGCAGAAATAAATTGCAAGAACGTCATTAGAGAAAAAGAATATGCTTTCTCATGGGATTACCAGTAGACCAGGACCAGGAGAACTGGTATTGTATGTAATAGCTGATCAAAAGCTGGGTAACTTGCGAGCAAATACACATCAGGTGTTAGGATAAAGAAGTTGGTGATACATCCAGGTCAGTACGATAAGGTAACAAGCAAGGTAGATAATAGGGAATCTGTAGATGCAGTGTATCTGGACGCCCAAAAGTTATTTGATAAGGTTCCATATTAAAGGTTACTACACAAAATATGACTTCATGGCGTCGGGGATAACATATTCGCATGACAGTAAGGATAAATGAGGCATTTTCGGGTTGGCAACCTTTAATTAGTGGCGTGCGACAGGGGTCACTGATGGGGCTCAACTATTCACAGTATGACTTGAATGAGGGGACCGAATGTATGGTTGCTAAATTTGCTGATGACACAGCGATATGTCGGAAAGTAAGTTGTGAAGAGGGCATAACGAGTCTGAAAAGAGATATAGATAAATTAAATAAGTTAGCAAAATTTTGGCAGTTGAAGTATAATGTGGGAAAATGTGAACTTGTCCACTTTTGCAGGCAGAATAGAAAAGCAGCATATTATGCAAATTGAGTGAAATTGCAGAACTCTGCGGTACAGAGGGATCTTGGTGTTCTGGTACATGATTCACAAAAAAGTTAGTATGCACGTACAGCAGGTAATTAGGAAGGCTAATGGATTGTTGCCATTTATTGCAGGAGAAATCGAATGTAAAGGTAGGGAAGTTTGCTGCAGTTGTACAGGGCGTGAGCGAGACAACATCTAAAGTGCTGCGTCCAGTTTTGGTCTCCTTACTTAAGAAAGTATATAATTGCGTGAGAAACTGTTCAGAGAAGGTTCACTCGACTGATTCCTGGAATAAAGCGATTATCATATGAGGAAAGGTTGGACAGGTTTGATCTGTATCATTGGAGTTCAGAAGAATGAGATGCTATCTTATGAAACAGATAGGATCGTGAGGGAACTTGATAGGGTGGAGACTGAAAAGATGCTTCACCTTATGAACGAGACCAGAACACAACGTATGAAAATTATGGGCCTTCCATTTCAGACTAAGATGAGCAGATTTTTTTTCTCTTAGAGCGTTTTCTGTGGCATTCGTTTCTTCAGAGTGCAGTGCAGGCTGGGTCATTGATTTCTTTTTAAATACTGAGTCAGAAAATCGTTTGGTTAACAAGGGATTCAAAGGTTTTCGTACGTAGACAGTAATGTAAAGTCGTGGCCACATTCAGTCCAGCCATGATAGTATCAAATGGTGGAGCAGGCACAATGGCGTACTCCTGATTCTAATAAGTATATAACCGTAGACCTGAAAGAGATTTTATGTTAGAACCAACTCATAATTAACTAAAGGATTTTGTTCCCTACCCTAGTTGATAAATAGCGTGGAATTTACCTTGATAGATAAAAACCTAGCAACAAAATAGGCTCAGATTTTACATCAATGAATATGAAAACCTGACGGTTTCTCTAACATGCTTCCTCTCAGCAACCCAGTTTGAAACCCGGACAACACATTTACCCCTATTCAGTCAGGCCATGCAGCAATGAGGCAAAATCTCCTACAAACGCAATATCCAATGAAGGGAATCCTTTGACGATATTCCGCCATTTCTTACAGCTTTACATCAAGGATTGCGACACAATTGACACGTGTTCGGTTCTGCAATATGTCATATTATTATGCATATGATAACAAACTCAGACCATTTCACTGCAGTTCTCACTGCACCCGAGAACATGACTGTTTAGCTAAACTGGACACTGTGCAGGCAGTAACGAAAAAAGTTTCGTCCATAAGCTTGACGACATTGAGTGGAAGCAAACGAGGCAGCCATCCAGTTATCAACAGGCGTCACTCTTCAATCGTCATCAATCACAAGCGGAAGAAATTGTGTCATGTTAGCAGAGGAGTTACTTGGAATTGTTACAACTTCCAATTCTGTTAATGGCGCTAAAACTGGAAGGTTATCCACAAAATCTGCTCGCTCTGACCGGATATGATGCGATTTTAAATATAAACGATGTTTGGGCACTAACATGAATTGCCCTGATACTGTCGTTCATGTTAACCATGCAGAAAAAGAAGTGGAAAAGTTTGGTTTGAATTGCTTCCTATACTAAAGCAGAAGGCGCTCTGTTCTGGAGAATATCAACGTTACTACAGAACGGACAGCCTTATACCTTTTACGTATTATTTTCTAAATATTTCACTCACTAGCAATACACATTGCCACAAAAAATTCTAAATATTCTTAAGTTAAGAAGTTCGTCACTACTGGAGACAAAATGTCCGCTTGATTGGAGCCCACCAGACACCTTAAACATCCATTCCCTCCACCACTCTATCATCGTGACTGCAGTGGATACTATCTGCAAGGTGTATTGCAGCTTTTCACCTAGCTTTGTTAGGCAGCACGTCCCACACCACGACCTTCACTACCTATAAGGGCAAGGGCATCAGGCGTATGGGAACCTTATCACCTGCGAGTACCTCTCCATTCACACAGCAGACATGTGAACATATTGCCTTTCCTTCATCGTCACGATGTCAAAATTGTGAAACTCCCTACCACCTTCACCTGATGGACAGCTGCACCTCATCACCGTCTCACGTGTAAATAAGCATGGGCTTCAAAATAATGGCCTTGCCAGCGATGACATTATCTCCAGAAAGAATAAAATCAAAGATTAAAATGTAAGGGTTAAATTTTTAATTGTGAAGAATACAGGGTTATACATTTTTTTCCTCTCTCTTCCTCTGTGAAAAACGGCCACTTCTCTATTTTCAAGATGCAGTCTGATAACGGTTGTATTTTACTTCCTGCTGTTGGGAATGTATCCGGCAGGGGAGGAAATGTGAATCCATTCAGTCAGTTGGTGGTAAATGTGACTGACCAGGAAATGAGAATATCGTGAACGGATGCAACGGTTAAACTCAAGCAGATGGCTTATTTCAGGCTTTTGAATTGTCCTTGCAATTTATGTTGGGATTTTCATTTTAGGTGAACATTTAACTTTCTCGCCTTCCTCACGACAAGCTGCCTACATCTCTTTAAAAAATGGCAAACCTCGTATTCATCATAAAACAACTAGGCTTTATATATTATGTTGGTTTAAACAGGAAAATAGGACCAAAACAATGGATCTGAGCGTCCATTAACCAGAAGTTAATACTCGCAGCTTTGAGACAGCAAAAAAATCAAATAGCTTGTCCTAACAAGACTTAACCAGGTGGCAAACAACTTTACAGACAATGTTTTGAAATAAATTTGCCATATAGGAAACATAGCAGCTGATTTTCACGCAGCAAGCTCCCAAAAACAAGATTCTGATAATAATAGGATAAACAGTGGGGTTTTTTTTTTTGGTTGAGGAACACCAGAAGAAACTCCCTTTCTCTTCAGAAAAAATGCAATTAAATATTTTACGTGATACTGACAGGGCAGGCGGGGCTTTGTTTTGACACATCATCCCAAAGAAGGCACCTCTGATACTTCAGCACTCCCTCAACACTGCAATGTATTGGCAGTCTAGACTGCAGTGCTATCTCTCCAGAGGGACACTTAACGAGACTACTAGCCATTGAACAACATCCCAATAGTAGATGCATAAAGGTTACAGAATAGAAATAGTCAACTAATCTATTCTATTATTTGCCAAACCAACACCATCTAAACCCGCCGCACTTTTGAAGGACAAGGCCTCCAGGTGCGGCAATAACACTTATTGGACCATATTTACCTATTTAGAGATACAGCACCGAAACAGGCCCTTCGGCCCACCGAGTCTGTGCCAACCATCAACCACCCATTTATACCAATACTAATAATTCATACTCCATTGATCCCATTACCCTCTCACAACACCTAAATTTCCCTACCTACACTAGGGACATTTCCCTACCTACACTAGCATTTTATAACGGCCAATTTACCTATCAACCTGCAAGTCTTTGGCGATGGGAGGAAATAAGAGCACCCGGCGAAAACCCACGCGATTACAAAGAACAAAGAACAGTACAGCACAGGAACAGGCCATTCGGCCCTACAAGCATGCGCCGATCTTCATGCCTGCCTAAACTAAAACCGTCTGCAATTCCGGGGTCCGTATCCCTCTATTCCCATCCTTTTCATGTATTTGTCAAGATACCTCTTAAACGTCTCTATGGTATCTG
Source organism: Heterodontus francisci (assembly GCF_036365525.1). Classification (NCBI taxonomy): domain Eukaryota; kingdom Metazoa; phylum Chordata; class Chondrichthyes; order Heterodontiformes; family Heterodontidae; genus Heterodontus; species Heterodontus francisci. The sequence goes on from NC_090415.1 coordinate 15,103,434, forward strand.
CTTCCACCACCTCCCCCGGCAACAAGTTCCAGGCACTCACCACCCTCTGTGTATAGAGCTTGCCTCGCACATCCCCTCCAAACATTTCACGTCTCACCTTAAACCTATGTCCCCTAGTAACTGACTCTTCCACCCTGGGAAAAAGCTTCTAACTATCCACTCTGTCCATGCCGCTTGTAACTTTGTGAACCTCAATCATGGCGCCCCTCCACCTCCGTCCTTCCAGTGAAAACAATCCGAGTATATCCAACCTCTCCTCATAGCTAATGCCCTCCAGACCAGGCAACATTATGTGCCCTCTCCAAAGCCTCCACGTCCTCCTGGTAGTGTGGTGATCAGAATTGCACACAATTTTCTAAGTGTGGCCTAACTAAAGTTCTGTACAGCTGCAGGAGGACATGCCTATTTTTATACTCTATGCCCCGACCGATGAAGGCAAGCATGCCGTATGCCTTCTTGACTAACGTATCCACCTGCGTTACCACTTTCAGTGACCTGTGGACCTGTACGCCCAGATCTCTCTGCCTGTCAATACTCCCAAGGGTTCTGCCATTTACTGTATACTTCCCACCTGCATTAGACCTTCCAAAATGCATTACTTCACATTTGTCCAAATTAAACTCCATCTGCCATTTCTCCGCCCAAGTCTCCAACTGATCTATATCCTGCTGTATCCTCTGACAATCCTCATCATTATCCGCACCTCCACCAAACTTTGTGTCATCCACAATCCTACTAATCAGACCAGCTACATTTTCCTTCAAATCATTTATATATGCAACAAACAGCAAAGGTCCCAGCACTGATCCCTGCGGAACACCACGAGTCACATCCCTCCATTCAGAAAAGGACCCTTCCACTGCTACCGTCTGTCTTCTATGACAGAGCCAGTTCTGTATCCATCTTGCCAGCTCCCCTCTGATCCCATGTGACTTCATCTTTTGTATCTGTCTGCCATGAGGGACCTTGTCAAAGGCTTTACTGAAGTCCATATAGATAACATCCACTGCCCTTCCTTCATCAATCATCTTTGTCACTTCCTCAAAAAACTCAATCAAATTATTGAGACACGACCTCCCCTTCACAAAACCATGCTGCCTTTCGCTAATAAGTCCGTTTGTTTCCAAATGGGAGTAAATCCTGTCCCGAAGAATCCTCTCTAATAATTTCCAGGATTTTGACAGAGCGACAGTCAAGGAATGGCAATGTATTCGAAAGTCAGGATAGTGTGTGTCCTGGAGGGGAAAAGCAGGCAGTGGTGTGTACATGCATCTGCTGCCCTTGGCCTTCTAGGTGGTAAGGTTGCACTTTGGAAGGTGCTCTCGAAGGAGCCTTGGTGAGTTGCTACAGCGCATTCTGTAAACGCTGCCACTGTGCATCAGTGTTGAAGGTAGTGGATTGGGTGCCAATCAAGGGAGCTGCTTTGACCTGAAAGGTGGCGAGCTTCTGGAGTCTTGGAGCTGAACCCCTCCAGGCAAGTGAAGAATATTCCATCAAACCTCTGACATGTGACTTGTAGCGTTGCTTGTTGCTGTTTTGCATTTGAGTGGGCATCATTAGCCTCAAGACTCATTTGTGTCTTTCAGCTTTCTCCGTAGACATTTAAACAGCATTCGTCTCATTGGTGCTTATTTGTGTAGCACGTTTCGCTCGTCTATTTAAGATTGAACTTCAATATGTTGTCCAAATAAAGCCGTAATTTGTGAGTAGACCCCTCCATTTCTGTTATCCTGCCTGTGCTGCTTGGGGTTCTAACAGCAGGCCATTTCTGCTCATCATATTGATCACCGCGAGGGCAGCCATAGTGGAAGAAGTAGCTGATACAGATTCAATGAAATCAACATTCCAGCAGAACTATCTCGGAGGCATGAATTAGTGCCTCGGAATTTTCAAAGCCACTGTTTAAACGTTAGTTGAACGACAGCTTGTCTTCGATTTGTTAAGTTTGGCGTGAATATGTGCGTCAGCAGAATCATCCAAAATCCCTTTACCTGCAGGAAAGACAACGGAATAAGCCCATTTGTTTTTCCTAGGATTGTGGTTCAGAAATACTGGGATAAGGTTTATGATGAAGCAACACAATTAAAGGGGATGTGATAGTCATCTTAGCCGGGGTGAAGAGCAGGGTGGTCATATTCAGTTGTTAATGTCGAACTATCTCAGTTAAATTATTGTTGTGGTGAAATTATTAAAATAGTGTGGGCTTAATGCACATCCTGGTCCACGCTTGGGACTGCTTGCAAGAGATTCCTCCCCCTTTATGTGACCCCTTTGAGAGATCCCCTACGCTTGGTTTCAATGTGTCCTCAGGGTCATGTAATTTTGCGCTGCTTCCTGGAGGCTAGGAACAGTAGGGGCAGGATTTAAATGATGCTGTAAATTCAGCTCGTGCTTCATTCCTGAAGTAGAGCATGTCTGACTACCACCTGCATGCATCCGTCCAAAACCTTGTCACAGTTGAAATTGGACCAATATTTTTTTTTTCCTTAGCTATATGGGAGCCTTCATTATTATATGCACAAAGAGGCACAGAATTGCACAACATCTAAAATCACGTTAAAGAAGTCACAGTTTATATTCCAATCTAATAACGTACCTCCTATATTCATCAAATATTCAATAATGAATATCACCATCACCAGAAGCAAGAAACCACTAATACACAGCCGGATTATGGCTTCCTTGTAATTTGCAACTGTGGGAGAAGAAAGGAGGACTTTATGTCATTGTATGCATAGTTTACAGAAAAGACAATCGATGCACAAAGTCAACTAATAAACCGGAGGGAGGAGGAAAATAATTGCTGCAGTCCTGTGGGTAGAAATACTTCTCGGGTAGTTAGCATGCAGGCACAGAAAGTACTCAGGAAGGCAAATGCCATGTTGTCCTTTATTGCAAGGAGATACGAGTACAAGTGTCGAGAAGCCATGATACAACTGTGCATGGCTTTGGTGAGTAAGTGTGCGCAGTTTTGATCTTCATATCTAAGGGAGGATATAATTGCCTTGGAGGCAGTGCAACACATGTTCGCTAGATCCTCACATGGGATGTGAGGGTTATTTTATCATGAGAACCGAATTAACTTGGGCTTATTCGCTCTGGAGGTTAGGAGAACCAGAGGTGATCTGATTCAAACATGCAAGCTTCCGAATAGGTTTTGCAAGGTAGACACTGAAAGTTTGTTTCCGTGGCAGGGCGGATCTCAAACACAGGGGTAGAGTCTCAGAATAGGTGTTGGGTCATTTAGGGCTGGGATATGGTGAAATCTCTGCACTCAGAGGGTTGCGAATGTTTGGAATTGTCTACCCCAGTGGGTTGTGGATAACCTATGGTTGAGTGTCATAAAGGTTTCTCTGGGTAACAAGGGTTATGGGAAAGTAGGTGGGAAAGCGGAGTTGATGCATAAGATCAACATGATGACATTGAATGGTGGAGCAGGCTCGAGGGCCATATGGTCGACTCCTGGTCATATTTGTTATATGATATGCGAGCTCACATTACTGGGAGTCACTATCTGGAGTGGAGGGGATACAGCCCGATATTATGCCAGCACTGAGCACCGCCCAAGACTAACATCTACCCCAAATTTTCCGACCTTGTCAGCAGTGAAATATACAGCGTTAGAGCAGCTTGGTGCAACAGTTACTTTCAATAACTTTACAGACGGCAAAATAGGTGTGCTTCTATTTTATATTTGTGGCATTTAATACCTGTATAATGACAAGGAGATGCAAAACCACAAGTAGTATTATCCCACGACGAGTTTTCAAAATAGACGTCCAATGGAGTTGCTTCAAATTTTGCAAGGTCTGTTACATGTGAAGAGAAAAAAAAAACAGAAAATGGTTATAATCCCTTCCATAAAACTATCAGAATTCTGACAATATTTCATGGTGAACTAATAATAATGATTTAGTATTAAATCAATGGTTATAATAGTGTCTCAATGCAATCCTTTAAATACTGCTAAAGAAAACATGACCGAAAGTGTGAAATGCTGCACATCAGAAACGTATTAGGGAAAATAAAATGCAGTAGGTGCTGGAAATATGAACAACAGTAAAAGATAAAGAAAAACAAAAATGAAGGTTAACGGGAGATGTAAGAGAGATGTCCAAAATTAGCAGGTGTCCTGATAGCATAGATCAAGAGAAACTGTTTCCATTTGCAGAAAGGTGAATCACCTATGGACGCGTATTTAAGAGACTTGGGAATATAAAATGCCGAGGGAGATGCGGTTTCTTTAACTCAGTGAATTGTGATAATTTAGAATAGCTTTTCCAAAGTAGTGATGGATGTAGATTCAATAGTAGCTGCTAAAGTAGATTCTGTACATTATTGAAAGGATTAAAATTGAAGGGCTAACTGGAAAGAGCAGTAGAGAAGGACTGATTGGTAGCTCTTGCAGAGATCTGGCACATGGTCAATCTCTTTCTGTGCTGCATAATTATATGATTGCAGGGTGCAAAATTTAGGTGCCTAAGCGCAAACACGAACACAAGATTCTAAATGCAAACATGACAGCTCCATCACAAAAGCAGAAAAAAATAAAGACAGCCCTGCACGTGGCTCAGTGGTTAACACCGCAGCTTCACAGCTTTAACAATTCGGGTTCGGTTCTGGATGCTGCCTGTGCGGCGTTTGCAAGCTCTCCCTGTTTCCACTGGATACTCTGGTTTCCTCCCACAGCCAAAGATTTGCAGGCTGATAGAGTGGGAGTGTATGATTGGGAAGTTTTTGGTCGGTACAGACTCCAAGGGCCTGTTTCAGTGCTGTATTTATCTACGACTCTAAAAATCCAAAATTTAAAAAAAAAACAAAAAATGCTTACTTGGCCAGACTGCTAGCATTCATGGAGATATTTCGTCCGAACTGGCATTCAGATGAGTCATAAATATAAAGGAAACTTAAAAATTCTCAGTTCAATCACAAGCCCTCGCACTTTTGAAACATTTGGACCAATCAGCATTTTATGTTCTTGTTATTGCGTTATTTCTTTTGAGAAATTTAATTGGTTTCAACCTACTTCTTATCATTACTTTGACACTACGACTGCTCGTCGAATGCATCAACCTTCCGAACACGCTTGCTTTATAGCCACACTTGTAAGTTGTTTCCTCGCTCTGCTCTGCGACATCTATTGAAAACAGGACTGAATGGTTTCCTTCAGCAGCAGTCTGCAACTGGACAGGCGTGGTAGAATTGTTCTGGTACAAATGAAATATGTTGCTTGGGTATTCTTCCGGACCTTTGCACAGAAATTGTATTTTCGTTCCTCTCAGGACAATGTCAGATTCGGATGTCAAATAAATCAGTGGCTTTGGTAGGTTATCTGGAATGGAAGCGAGGAGGGGGGAAGGGAGGGGGATGGGTGGGGGTTGGTAGTGGGAGAGATATTAGCAGCAATTCTGAAACAATTGTGGAACAATTACAACAACACTGGTATATTTTAAACGTGCCAACCCCCGGTACAGTAGGCCTCGATCTCAGCAGTGAAGACAAGTTATTCCCAGTGTCGCGTCACTTTTGCAATGTAGCTAATTATGCAGAGAATAACAGTTGGGGGGGCGGGGTGGAATCGTGACTTTGTAACAGCGCCTTTTACAGCTTAATTCGTCAGAAACAGTTAATGGAAAATGACGTTCTTTGAAATTAAAACACAGAAAATACTTGAAATACTCATCAGATCGGGCAGCATCTGTTGGGATAGAACTGCCGTTTACATTTCAGGTCCAGCAACTTTTAACAGAACTGGAAAATGTTAGAGATGTAACAGACTTGAAGCAGGTACAGGCATAAGGATGCTGGAAAGGGGCTAGACAGAAAACCAGGGTTCTGTGATAGGGTGCAAGACAGGAGAGATTAAACGACATGAAAGAAGAAGGTATCAGGAAAATGAGACAGTAATGGGAGAAGCAAAGAACCAAATGATGTGTCTAGAAGAGGTGTAAATTTGATGAGCAAAATTATCAAAAACGGCTGCCGTCCAAAACAACAACAAAAAAAAATAAACGAGTTGAAAAGGTATGAATGTATGAAGTTATTAGGGCTCTGAAGTGCCTGATCAAAACGTTAAGGGCTGTTACTCTATTATATGTTGAGCTACATTCCGAAAGTGTAGGAGGACGTGGATGGAGAGAGATGGGAGTGGAGTGATTAATTAAAACGAATGGTGACCAGTGCGCGGTGTCACGATTGTGTTCTGAAAGAGTGTGTTTCAGAAAGCGGTCATCCAATCTACGTTTGGAAGTGGAAATTGCTTTGTGGCTAGTGCATACAGTATACTAAATTGAATCAGGTAAGAGTGTTTGCGGCTTTGGACAGTGAGGAGAGTTAAAATAACATGGGAATGTGCTGTGGGAAATAGGGTGTGGCTGTTAGTGATGACTGACTCGTGGACGAGAAGATCACATACTTAATTGCATATTTTTAATTCTGGAAGGGGAGTGGAAGTTATGCTTGGTGGTAGCATCAGGCTGGTTGTGCTCTACATGGAGGAGGATGATCCATTGAATGTGGAGGCCAGTGGTACAGAAGCAAATGATAAGGGAAACCTTATCTTCTTCGTGGGAGAGAGAGGATAGAGGCTGAGAGCAGAATTACAGTAAATAGAATTATCACGGCCGAGGGCCCTGTCAACATGAGAGAGAAGAATCCTGAGTTGAGGGGAAAGGAAGTCGCATAGGAAGGACTTGCATGTAAAGTGGCCTCCTCAGAACAGATGCAAAATAGATGGAGAAGTTGGGAGAATGGAACAGAAACCTTACATGAAGCAGGTGTGAGGAAGTCTAGTCAAGGTAGCTGTGACCGTAATGCATCATATTATGGATATTGTTCGATAGTTTATCCCTAGAAATCTAGAGAGAGACTTCTAGGTAGGGAAGAGACAGTGGCAGATAAAACATGTGATGGCAAGGCAAAGGTGAAAATTGGAAGCAAAGTTGTGACATTTTCCTATTGGTGTGAGTCCGGCCCAGTACTTAGTAGTGTTGTAACTATCGCTGATTAAGGTTCAGCACGGTCTCACTAACAGCAAATAGATAAATGACCAAATTATCTATTTATTAGGTGTTGGTTGAGAGACGAATTTTACTTAGAATGCTGGAAGAACGTTTTTGTTCTCCATGCAATGGTGTCGTGAGACCGTTTACTTCCACATGACAGGAAAGGCAGCGTCTCATCTGTATTATGCCGTCTCCGACAGTGCAGCATGGCATTGTTACTGTACTGAAGCAGCAGTCAAGATTATGCATTCAATTTTCGAAAGTGGCACTTAAACTCCCACTGTCTAAGTCAGAAGAGCGAGTGCTGCCACCGAGCCAAGTATGACAAGTAAACCGACCATAGGCTCCACTACAAGCACTAAACTCAATCGAGGAAGAGTGCCAAGCCAGTTCAGGTTTAACTGCTTTGCACAGGGAATACTGAATGCCTCAGTAAATTCAACAACGACTTTGCATTAATATCTGGAGAAACAAATATTGATTCCTGAAAGACATCATGCGATTATATATTGAACAGACATGCCAGAAATATATATTTTTTTTAAATAGTTTACAAGACCTTTGGGTAATGTAATCGATGCGTTCAAGATGAGTAAAGCACTTGGTAGGGCAGAAAGAAATGAATTATTTTCGGTGGTCGACGGGCAAAGAAGAGGGGGGGGGGTGGAATATCCACAAAATTAGAGCAAGATCTTCACAGCGATGCCAGGAAACACTTCCACAGAAAAAGCCGCGTGTGAATGTAGATCTGTCTCCTTCAACACACTGTTGAGGCTAAGCCTATCTAAAAATTAAGAAAAAATCTGAGAGTGGTGGAGTTCAGTTAAGTAATGGTGTGGAGGATTAAGATCAGTCGCGAACTAATTGAATAGTGGGAGAAGGTAGTCTGGCTGAATGACCTACTTTGTTCCTCTGCTCAACTGCAGCGGAAGTGGACACATGGTCTATAAAGATATATGTTATTTTTCTGTCCTGAGCTTCACAAAGCTGCCCGTCCTGGGTTTGAAATACCTGTTAAATGGTAGCATTTATTGGGCCGTGTTGCACAGGCTACCAGTCATTTGCACTGCCTGATGATCATGTCCACTGACCCTAATAAAGCTGCATATCTAGCGGCACGAACAGCACTTTGCCAATGAGAATGTCGAGTGTTGTGCTCTACTACACAAAACGAGTCAGGACGATATGGAAGACAATGAACAAGTGCTATGAAATAGAGTAATTTGATAAAATGCATCACTTACCTATCACTGTTATCTGAATTAAATCGCTGAATGGTGATACAGCTGTACGCCCCGAAACCGTTCTTTGATACAAGCATTTGTATTTGCCCTCATTGTTTTCCTTTATGTTTCTGATAGCGAAAGTGACAGTCTGCTGAGCTCCTTCACTTATTACAATTTCAGTGGGATAGCTTGCTCCTTCTTTGTAAAGGTGGAACTTGCTTCCTGTAGAGCGAAGTCGACCAGTGCACTTAATCCAGGCAGTCTCGTCCAGTGTGAAGACCCCTGCAGCTATGTTGAGAGATATCGTTGGTTTTGGAAGCTGATCTGCAATGCAAAACGTTAGATTCTCAGTATTTTTGTGAACTACATTGTGCAAAGAGGACTTGGTCCTCTCATATTTTGAGGCAAATTCATGGAATCAAACAACACTGAGGGAGGCGATTCGGTCTCTTAGGTCTGTGTTAGTTTTTTTTTTGATAAAGATATCGAATTAGCCTCATTCACCTGCATTTTCCCCATATAGGCCAGCATATAGACAATTCTGTTTCGGAAGTAGCTATTGATATATTTCTATCAGACAGTGCATTGCAAGCAACGTCATCGGGAAGGCGGTGCCGCAGTGCTAATGTCACTGGATTTCTAGCCCTGAAGCTCTGACTAGTGTTCTGGGGGGATGGGTTCAATTCACACCGCCATTGATGACGAACTTTGAGTTCAATTAATAACATCTGGAACTGAAAAAAAATACTGGTCTAATGGTGACCATTGTGGGTTGTGACAAAAATCCACCTGGTTTGCAAAAGTTTATTAGAAAAAAATACCTGCAATCTTTAGCTGATGTGGCCTACATGTGGCTCCAGATCCACAGCAATGTTGTTGACTCTTAAAACCCCTCTGAAATGGTGTAACAAACCAAGGGCAATTAGGGGTGGGCAATAAATGTTGCCCTAGTCAGTGACGCCCATATCCCATTAACAGATAAAAAAAGCTCAAGTGAAAGAAATCCCCATATCCATTCTAGTCCAGTTTCGAAGGTCTGTTGCCAACAGGCACATTTTATACTTATTTTCCTTCTCAAAGCCTCTCGTAATTTTGAATACAGCAACATCTTGCATCTCCATAACTCCTTGAAATAGTATATTGTCCCAAGGCACCTCACAGAGGGGCTATCAAAAACAAAAATACAACAAGGCACATATGAAGATAAAGGCATCTGACCAATTGCTTGTTAAAAGCGATATGTAACCGTCACATAACATTCTCTGCTCTAGGAAGAACAATCCTAACATTCCAGTCCGTGCACATAATTGAAGGCCTTCATTACTAGCACCATTCTGGCAAATCACGGCTGCACTATCTCCAAAGTCTCTACCAATATATTTACCCTTTCTGCTTCAGCAACCCTCCTAAGAATATGAAGGAACCAATTTCATAAGTCAGTCTATTTAATGGCATACGTCGATTATGTTTAGTGTCTATTTCTATGACGCTTATCAAACGGATCTCAGCATCTGCCATCGACTCAAAAGGTGGTAACGATTTGTTACACTCAATTTTGCTTCCAATAACGATGATAGCCAAGCACCTTAAAAACAGCAGACTTGTTTTTTCTGTTCTAACTGAATTTAGGGAACACTTGCTTATCGACCACCTGATACATCAAACTGATACATTAAACAAACATTGCACTGGCCTAAGCGCTGATTGAAAGATTTTGAATTCTCTACGAGTGATGAGTCCCACTTACCTCTTACATTTAAATTTACAGGATTGCTGGGTGATGATTGAACCCATTTGACTCCGATTTGCGTCACATATTTGCACACGTATTTTCCAGCATCCCGATGTTTGATATAGCTAATCAGATAATCTGTGGTGTAAAGCGTCGCAGGGACATTATTATATTGGAGAAACATGCCATCCTTGAAGAAATAATGCTTCCGACTCGGGTGGGGACTTCTGCACGTGATTTTAACACTTTCGCCTTTTAGAATTACATCAGACAGTGAATCGAGAGACAATGTCGGCCGTGGAGATGCCCCTGAATAAAATACAAGCAATTGTTATTAACATTCAAATGCATGGTTATCGCAATGGTTAACTTTCCAATTAGTCTAGCACACTCCAAAAGAAGACTCTTACCCAGTCTCCTACCTTCCGGGAGTGGAGAGGACCAGAGCAGACCTGTGGGGAGAACGCAGGGAGAGGAGCCTATAAATCGACCACGATTGCAGAGCAGAGGGCCGGAGTTTTGAAAAAAAAAAGCAAAAAGTGACGTCAGAGGAGAGCTGCATGCTGATTGGTTGGTGAGTAGCAGCTTTCTTAAAAAAGGGAAAGTTGTTATTTTTTTGGAAAATAAAATCTCTGGTGATAAGGTGAGTACTACTAAAGGTTTTCCTAAGTACTTTAGATTGAAGTGGGTGCAACAAGGCCCCTAGTATAATCCAGTAGACTGTCCGGGCAAGGGCTGGACAGGGAGCGTGGATGATCTGGTGGGCTAAACTGCATGTACTTTAATGCAAGAAGCCTTACAGGTAAGGCAGATGAACACAGATCATGGATCGGTACATGGGATTGTTATATTATAGCTATTCCACAAACGTGGTTGAGGGATGGGCAGGACTGGCAGCTCAATGTTCCGGGGTACCGATCCTTCCGGCCTGGCAGAGGTGGAGGTGAGAGAGGAGGGGGTGTTACACTATTGATTAGGGAGGACATTTCGGCAGTACTTTGAGAGGATATCCCGGGGGGGGGGAGTGTCCAGCGAGGCCATATGGGTAAAACTTAGAAATAAGAAAGGGGTGATCACTTTGATGGAACTATACTATAGGCCCCCCAATAGTCGGAGGGAAGTAGAGGAGCATATATGTAGGGAAAACACAGATAGGTGTAGGAATTATAGGGTTTTAATAGTAGGTAATTTTAACTTCCCTAATATTGACTGGGACTGCCTTAGTGCGAAGGGATCAGATGGGGAAGACTTTGTTAAGTGTGTCCAGGATAGTTTTCTGAAGCAGTATGTGGATGGCGCTACTAGCGAAGGGGCTAAACTCGACCTCCTCTTCGGAAATGAGGATGGGCAGGTGGTTGATATGTCAGTGAGGAGTGCTTTGGGACTAGTGACCATATATGTAGAGAAATCAAAGATAGGAATAGGAATTATAGGTTTGTAATAGTCGTGATTTTAACTTCCCTAATATTGACTGGGACCGCCTTAGTATTAAGGGATCAGATGGGGAAGAATTTGTTAAGTGTGTCCAGGAGAGTTTTCTGAAGCAGTATGTGAATGGCCCTACTAGAGAAGGGGATACACTCGACCTCCTCTTAGGAGATGAGAATGGGCTTGATGTGTTAGTTGGGCAGCACTTTGGGACCAGTGACCATAGCTCTGTTAGCTTCAAGATAGTTATGGAAAATGATAGGGCTGGTCCTCAGATTGAAGTGCTAATTTGGGGGAAGGCTAATTTCGATGACATGAGACAGGAACTCTCAAAGGTTGAATGGGAGAGGCTGTTTACGGGTAATGGGACGTCCGGCAAGTGGGAGGCTTTTAAAAGTGTGATAGGAAGAGTTCAGGGCCGGCATGTTCCTGTTAGATGGAAGGGCAAGGCTGGCAGGTTTAGGCAAGTTTGGTTGACGAGGGATATTGATTGTCTGGTCAGGGCAAAGAAGGAGGCGTATGTCAGGTTTAGGCAGCTGGGATCAGGCGAGTCCGTCAAGGAGTATAGGGGATGCAAGAGTGCACTTAAGAAGGAAATTAGGAGGAAGAAAAGGGACCATGAGATTTCCCTGGCAGATAAGGTAAAGGAGAATCCTAAAAGATTCTATAAGTATATTAAGAGTAAAAGGGTAGCTAGAGAGAGACAAGATCCCCTTAAGGATCAGTGTGGCAATCTATGTGTGGAGCCATTGGAAATGGGAGAGGTCTTAAATGAATATTTCTCATCCGTATTTACCGTGGAGAAGGTCATGGAAGTTAATGAGTTCAAGGAATGGAACACCAATATCCTGGAGCATATCAACATTACAAAGGAGGAGGTGTTGGAGGTTTTGAAGCGCATTAAGGTGGATAAATCCCCAGGGTCTGACCAGGCGTATCTTAGGATGCCCGGGAAGCAAGGGAGGAGATTGCTGGGGCCCTGGCAGTGATTTATGTATCATTGTTAGCCACGGGTGAGGTACCGGAAAACTGGAGGATAGCTAATATTGTGCCTTTAGTTAAGAAGGGCAGCAGGGAAAAGCCAGGGATGTACAGGCCGGTGAGCCTTACATCGGTGGTGGGAAAGTTATTAGAAGGGATTCTGATAGACAGGACTTATATGCATCTGGAAAGGCATGGTCTGATTCGGGAAAGTCAGCAGGACTTTGTGCGCAGAGAATCATGTCTCTCAAATTAGAGTTTTTCGAGGAGGTGACCAAGAGGATTGATGAGGGCAGGGCTTTAGCAAGGCCTTTTACAAGGTCCCGCATGTTAGGCTGGTCCAGCAGGTTCGAACACATGGAATCCAGCGTGAACTGGCAAATTGGATACAACATTGGCTTGGTGATAGGAGGCAGAGGGTGGTAATGGAGGGTTTTTTTTCAGACTGGAGGCCGGTGACAAGTGGTGTGCTGCAGGGATCGGCGCTGGGTCCTCTGTTGTTTGTCATATATATTAATGACTTGGATGTGAATGTAAGGGGCATGATTAGTTAATTTGCAGATGAAACCAAAATTGGTGGTATAGTGGACAGTGAAGAAGGTTGTCGAAGGTTACAACAGGATATAGGTGAACTGGGAAAGGGAGAGGCAAATGGAATTTAACGCAGGCAAGTGTGAAGTGATGCATTTTGGAAAGTTAAACCAGGCAGGACATATGCAGTGATTGGCAGGGCCCTGAGGAGTGTTTTGTTTACAGATACAGCACTGAAACAGGGTCTTCGGCCCACCAAGTCAGTGCCGGCCAACAACCACCCATTCATACTCATCCTACATTAATCCCATATTCCCTACCACATCCCCACCATTCTCCTACCACCAACCTACACAAGGGGCAATTTACAATGGCGGAAACCCATGCAGTCACAGGGAGAATTTGCAAACTCCACACAGACAGTACCCAGAAGCAAACCCGGGTCGCTGGAGCTGTAATGTTGCGGTGCTAACCACTGCGCCACTGTTGAGCAGAGAACCCTTGTGGTGCAAGACCATAGTTCCCAGAAAGTGTCAACATAGGGAGACAGGGTGGTGAAGACGGCATATGGCATGCCTACCTTCATCGGCCGATGCATTGAGTTCAAGAGTTGGGACGTCATGTTACAGTTGTACGTGACGTTGGTTGGGCCGCATTTGGAGTACTGTGTGCAGTTCTGGTCGCTGCACAACATGAAATATGTGATTAAGCTAGAGAGGGTGCAGAAAAGATTCACATGGATGTTGCCTGGTTAGGAGGGCTTGAGTTATAAAGAGAGATTAGATAGGCTGGGTCTGTTTTCACTGGAGCGAAGAAGGCTGAGAGGGGACATGATAGAGGTATTACAATTATGAGAGGCATAGATAGGGTAGATAGCCAGAGTCTGTTTCCCATGTCAGGGGTGACTAAAACTAAAGGGCATAGATTTAAGGTGAGAGGGAGGAACTTTAAAGGGGATCAAAAAGGAACATTTTTCACACAAATAATAGTGGATATCTGGAATGAGCTGCCTGAGGAGATGTTGGAGGTAGGAACAGTAGCGACATTTAAGAGACATCTGGAGAAGTACTTGAATGAGCAAGGCATAGAAAGATATGGAATTATTTCACGCAAGTGGGATTAGTACAGATAGGCATCATGGTCGGAATGGACGTGGTGGGGCGAAGGGCCTGTTTCGATGCTGGATGACTCTATGACTGTGTGACTCTAAATCATCCTTGTTGTTTTGCGACTGATGACAGGCAATGATTGTGAATCAAGCAGGTAAACTGGGGTCAGAGGTGAATTTGGATGGCCTGCCTGAACATGTGTTATTGCGCGATTTTATAAACTATTCCGTTCAGGTCAATTGAAATTTATGACAGGCGGGAGTTTAGCGGTCGCAGGGTAGGTCCCCAATCTTTTCACATGACCTCCCTGAACTATGTCTATCCTAGTTTCGGCTATTGGAGTCAACATTCAGTGTGGCGCAAGATTATGTGGCGTAAAATTATTTGGTAGAGCGTATTGTGGCAGTCCAGCGTGGTATAACTACTCGGCTAATCCAATCCTCTCAAGGCAATACGAATCCTCTCAATTCCAGATCGGTGTCAGCCTGCTTTTTCTGTGCATTGTGTGATGCAACTACGATTTCTGCTGCAGCTGCTGAATTAAATGTTATCTGAAACAGGTCTAAAATCTAACAAGTTCTTCATGGCTTTCTGTGGCTGTTATAACGAATATTCATAGGGATTGTGCTGTACTATCAGTGTAGTGCCGACCTACAGGTAGAAATACCTATCTTTTCCCACAATTATGCGAAGCGTACTCAACTTTTCGTCCAGATGTACAGAGACAGGCAACTTATGCCCTGTCTTAAGCCCATCATTAACGTAGCTGAGTGCAGGCGGAGGAACTTTGATCCGCTGACACCACACAGAAAGTGGGACGTTGGAGTTCAGCGCTAATAGTATAATGTAGACTAAGGGCAAACCTCATGGAAGAGCCATGGTGCAATGGCCAAAGATGGGAGTGCTTACTAATTATACCTTTTTAAAGTGTAGGTAGGAAATCGCGGTTGAGTACAAAATTTTCAACACTGAAACAGACCATTTGACCCTCAGCCAGTCTTCATGCTCCACGTGACTCTCCTCACAATTCACTTCACCTCATCTTTTCCAGATACCCTTCTACTCATTTCTTCTTCAACTACTTATATAGCTTCCTATAAATGCATCTACGTTAGTCACCTCAACTATTTTTTTTCCTCTGGTCGAATTTTTTGAAGATTCAGGTTACTCAACCTCCTCCGGAGCTGGGAAAGAATCTCACATTACTTTTAGATGTAATCTAATTGAATGCCGGCACATGCTTAAAGGGCTGAATGCTCTACTCCTTTTCTTATATTCCAATGTTCGTCGGGGCTTTTACATCATTACATTAGATGTCTTCAAATATCACAACGTCTAATTAACTTAGAAGCAAATGAACCTGCAAATAGAAATCTACTTTTGCAGAATAGAGGCAACAGCTCCGAGCTTGTGTCTTCAATATTAGCGTATTTGATATGGAATTATCAATTACAATATCTGGGCTATGAGAACCTGAGCTCCGTCATTGATGGCAACATGTTCCTCGTCCTGACCCAGCCCTCTCAACCTGCTCCAAAGGTTTGGCCATAACGGCAGGATTCAACCATTGCACTAAAGGCCAGCTTGATTACACGGATGAATATGGATTCGATTTCAGTCAATCCAAGAAAAGTGTCAATGCTTAGTCTACCATTCTAAGTATCATGTAATGAAACTTCTGCAAGCGTGCTCACATCAATTTGTGCTTGCCTTATCTTAATTGCAACTTTTTTATTATTAGAGATACAGCACTGAAAGAAGCCCTTCGGCCCACTATTTCTGTGTCAACCAACAACCACCCATTTATACTTAAATCACATGAATCCCATATTCTCTACCGCATCCCCATCACTCTTCTACCTACACCAGGGACAATTTGCAACGGCCAATTTACCTATCAACCTGTAAATCTAGGCTGTGGGAGAAAACTGGAGCACCCAGCGGAAACCCACGCAGTGATAGGAAGAGCTTACAAACTCTGCACAGGCAGTACACAGAAATGAACCCGGATCGCTGGAGCTATGAGACTGCAGTGCTAACCACTGTGCTACTGTACAGCCCCAACGTGAGTTGTGTTATACCCTTCAAGAACAATGGTGTGAGCCATACCAGATAAAAAGGATGGAGTCGAGCCTCTCGCTGTCTCTGTAAAATACTCCAGCCCTGTACCTCTTTGAGATCTATGCGTTACTCCCAAGAGCAAAGGAGATTAAGGGATATTTGATAGCGGTGTACAGGATTATAACAGACATAGATAAGTCAGACAAGGAAGAAAAATCCCATCAATTGATGATGCAAGGAGTATGGGCCTCAGCTTATAGGTTTTTGACAAGAACCTTTTTTACACAACGAGTTGCAATGACCTGGAACTGACTGTTCACGAGGTGTGGTGCACGTGGAGATGGTGAATGATTTAAAAAGGATATTGAATGGGCACTCGAAGGAAATAAACTTTCAGGGCTAAAGGGATTGAGTGGGGGTATGAAACTGACTGGATTGTTCAGCAGAACGCCAGCAGGGACTCGATGGACTGAATGACCTACTTACATCTTGTATAGGTCAAATTTCAATGACTCCAGAATTGCTGGCTACTCCGCCAGATGCCTGATGCTCCAGATTTACTTCCCTAAACATCTCAGCCTCTCCCGTTATGAAGTATTCTACCAATCATTTGTTCATCGCAAATAAAAGCTTCTCATGTGGCTCGCTGTTAAATTATAAAGCACTTTGGAACGCTTTACTATGTTGCCGCCACTGTATAAGAACAATTTGTCTTTGGCATTAAAGACATGCATGTAGCCTGGCTGGGATAGAAGATAAAGGCACACTGATGGTCATATAAGTTTTAGGGGGAAGTGGATTGGGTGGGGTACTCTTACTGACAGTTCACATTGGCTTGTGAATACATTATATATTAACACGGCATTGATACGAATTTTCCGTTAGAAGAAACAATATGCTTTTATGTAGCCTCTTTCACAAACTTAGGACAACGCAAAACATTTTATAATGAATAATTCAATTTTAAGCTGCAGGCACGACAGATGTTCGACCACTGTGGAATCCAGTTGCTGTTCACTAAGGTAAATGACCATTAAATCTGTTGGTTGAGGCATACAAATCGTACAGGACACGGAGTGAGCTACTCTGTCATTTTGTTTTCAGGAACACCTATGCCAATGCAATACTTCTTCATTACTGCACAGGGCCATGGGACGTCTCATGTCTTTAACGGTGGTTTATAAATGAAATCAGTTGCTGTTGCTCCCATGCTAGCTTCAAATACACACTTAGGTCTTGTACAAGAGGCGTCAACCCACTTGGACAATATCCAGGCTGAGATGATAAGTGGCAAGTAACATTTGCGCCACACAAGTGCCAGGCAATGACCATCTCCAACAAGAGAGCAGCAAACCATCTCCCCTCGACATTCAATGGAATTATCATCGCTGAATCCTCCACTACCAACATCCTAGGGGCTACCATTGACCAGAAACTGAACTGGAGTAGCCATATAAACACCGTGGCTACAAGAGCAGGTCACAGGCTAGAAATCCTGAGGCGAGTAACTCAGCTCCTGACTCCCCAAAGCCTGTGCACCATCCACAAAGCACAAGTAACTTTAAGGGCATTTAAGTGGTCATTGGATAGACATATGGATGAAAATGGAATAGTTAGGTCAGATGGTTTCACAGGTCGGCGCAACATTGAGGGCCGAAGGGCCTGTACTGCGCTGTAATGTTCTATGTTCTAAGTCAGGAGTGTGATGGAATACGCTCCAGTTGCTTGGATGGGTGCAGCTCCAACAACACTCAAGAAGATCGACACCATCCATGACAAAGCAGCCCGCTTGATTGGCACCCTATCTGCAAACACTCACTCTCACCACCACCGACGCACAGTGGAAGCAATGTGTACCATCTACAAGATGCACTGCAGCAACGCACCAAGGCTCCTTACACAGCACCTTCCAAACCCGCGACCTCTACCAACTAGAAGGACAAGGGCAGCAAATGCGTGGGAACACCACCACCTGCAAGTTACCCTCCAAGTCACACACCATCCTGACTGGGAACGATATCGCCGTTCCTTCACTGTCGTTGGGTCAAAATCCTGGAACTCCCTTCCTAACAGCACTGTTGGTGTACCTAACCTACATGGACTGCAGCGGTTCAAGAAGGCAGCTCACCACCGCCTTTCCAAGGGCAATTAGGGATGAGCAATAAATGCTGGCCTGGCCAGCGACGCCCACATCCCATGAATGAATATATATTAAAAAGAATGAAAAGCTGGAGAGTTACAAAAGTCCGATCCTCTAGTGTAGGCAAAATCTTTATGTGGAAGGGCATGAATCTGAATCAAATAAAACTGGTAAAACATTGATTCTCACCAATAAAATGTCATTTGATGTCGTCATAAACAAATCATTTCACTATTGTCCTTCAGAAAGGGAATGCTGTCACATCCACTCGGAGTATCCAACACCTGAATCCAGTTACACATTAACTAGTTGTCTCTTTATGACCACAGTACAACCAGAGACGGACAATAATTGCTGGCTTACTCCTCCACCTCTCTCTTCTTCATCAAGATGTTTCTTAAAGTTTACCTCTGGACCAAGATTTGGTCAACTTTTTTTAATGTATCCTAGGTGAATCTATATCATCTTTTGGCTTGTAAGACTCCTGTAAAGTGCCTTGCGACGTTTGACTGCTTTAAAGGCGCTATATAAATGCATGTTGTTTTTGTTACCAATTTTGCAAATACGTGGAATGCAAATGAAAATGCAACGTTCCATTATTTTGATTAGTTAAGGAATAAGAAGTTCGAAATAAAAACATTGAAATAGTTAACTTACGTGCCAGGCCATGATTCTTCATTTCTATTAATACAGCTTAAATGGAGATAAAAATAGAAAACAACATAATTTTGTCAAATTGCCCATTCTCATCAGTAGTGCCATAATTACTTCCATATTAACTACAGTCTACCTCTCAATCCATATCACGACTCTTACCGTTAAGCATTAACTTGGGCACACTATATCAACCCGCTGGAAAACTAAATATTAATATCGGAAATTAACTTGAACAAATAGCTCGTTAATGGTAATCAAACTTGCGAAAATTAGCAGGATCCGCCAGCATGATCTTATCTTTCCCCTTGCCCCTTTATATCAACCAGTACTTTTTTTAGGATCCGTCGGATATTCAGATAAACGTAATGAATGCCACATTCCCCACCCGATGGAATTGGTTGTAGCGAATTACAAGAAAGCAACTTCCTGATAGCAGTTTGCAACACTGTGGTACTCAGTGGTCCGTCATAGTCAAAATCTTCCATACCTCGCTACTTCAGTCACTCCAGATTTTTAAATGTAGGTTTGTATTACAAACCAGTGTGCAAGACCCATCTTAGGGACAGAGGAAAATGAGAAGCCCATTCAGCCTATGCAGCATTTTCCACTATCATGCTATAATTGAATCAGTCTGCCTGCCTCATTATAAATTAAAGAAATGGACTTCCGCAACTATCTGAATGCTTGTGAAATAGTGGAATCCAAGTGTACAGCTTTAGCATTCTGGGCAGAACCACTACGGTTAAGTGCACATGCATGATATCAAATAAATAGGTCACAAACGATACAAATACATTTATGATGGACAGGGTAAGGAAGGGAGACAATTGATGAAATAAATCAAACTTGCAGAGTAGAAAAGCACCTTTCTGGGTGGATTACATAAATAAATAAAACATGTTGCATTGCACATGATAGGAGCATTACAAGCCAAAATTTGACACAGATCTATATAAATTACATTACGTACTATTACTTACATTTAACACATTCAATAGGAAAGAAATAGTTTTAAATAACATCTCGTGTACAGCTGAACTCAATCCTATATTTAAAAAAAGCAACTCGAACAGTGAACTGGAATACACCAGTTATTTCAACATAGCTAGTATGAAAGGACATGTGATTCAAAGGATGTTATATAAAACGCTATAGAAACTGCAGATATACTAAACAGTAGACAGCACCTCAGTGAATTATTTGAATAAGGCGCAGAAGTAGTAGACAAGAGTAATGAAGTAGCCGTAAGATACTTGGATTTTCACAGGAAAAACAAAGTTAATAAGGTATCAGATAGTAGACTCATCACTGAGCTCAGAGCATGTAGAGTCAAAGATTAGACTTCAAAACATATAATAGCTGGCTACGAAACAGAAAAAGAGAGCAGTGGTTAAGGGCAGTTACTCAGTGTTGCAAAAGGTGAGCAGTTGTGCTAGGGCAAGTGTTCTTCGCCATTCAAATAACTGTCGAATCAGAGCTGCAACCTATAAATTTGCAGTTGGCATCAATATTCTGTGGTGGGGCTGCTGTTAATCTGAAGCACGATAGATGCAAAATATAAAAGGGCATTTGGAAACTATCAGAACGGGTGCTTAATTAGCAAATGAATTTGAATATAGTTAAGTATGAAGTGGTACATTTATGTAACGAAAGTAAGGAGACCACATCGAGTTTGCACAATAAGAGCCAACATTTGATAGAGCAGCAAAGGGATGTAGGTTCTCAGGGACGAAAACCAATAACAAAAGCAGCATAGGTTATTTAAACGCTTAAAAAACAAACAAAAGAAGCAGTTGGTTTTATTTCTCGAGGGATACAATTGAAAGAAAGAAAGAGAGAAAGAAAGAATGAACGAAAGGAAGGGAGGGTCATAGAATGCAAGAAAGAAGGAAAGCTAGAAAGAGAGATGTATAAATAACTTGAGTTTAACAGTGCCGTTCATGACTGCATGATATTCCAAAGCTTTTCGAGCCCGTGATGCAATTTTGAAGTGTGGTTACCGGTATAATGTCAGGACAATAGACCACCAACGTGATTAGAGTAAGAGCCCCTAAATAGCAATGTTATAATCGCCAGTAATCTGTTTCATGTGATTTTGGTTGAGGGATAACTGTTGGTCCAGGACACCAGAAGAACTCTACGTTCTTAAAATAATAACCGGAGATCCTATGTATCTGAGGAAACAGGCGGAATCTCAGTTTATCGTCTGATACCAGTAGCCACAAACTGCAAAACATTATCTTCCTCTAGACACGAAGTGATTATTATTATATTAGATGGTCATTAAACTCATTAACATTGCTAGTTCCAGTGCTATTTGTCGTATTATATTGGCTGTAGCCGAAATTCTTGTCTCAACGCTGATCAGTCTCCAGGTGTGGGCTGATGAGTGGCATGTAACAGTCGCGCCACACAAGTGTCAGGCATGAGCATCTGCAACAAGAGAGAAGTGAACCATCGCCCCTTGATATTCAATGACATTACGATCGCTGAATCCCAAAATCTCAATATCCGCGGGGCTACCATTGGCCAGAAAGTTAAGTGGTGAAGCAATATAAATATCGTGGCGACAAGAGCAGGTTAGAGGCTTGGGATCCTGTGCCGAGTAACTCACCTCCTACTCTCCGAAATCTGTCCACCATCTACAAGGCACAAGTCAGGAGTGTAATGGAATACTCTCCAGTTGCCTGAATGGGTGCAGCTCTAACAACACTCAAGCATCCCAACGACATCCAGGACAAAGCTGCCCTCTTGAATGGCATACCATCCACATTTACTCCCTTCACAGTGGCAGCAGTGTACACCATCTATAAGATGCACTTTAACAATTCACCAAGGTTCCTTCGACAGCAACTTCCAAACCCGTGACCTCTACCATCTAGAAGGACAAAGGGCAGCATATGGATGGGAATACCACCACCTGCAAGTTACGCTCCAAGCCACTCACCATCCTGACTTGCAACTACATCGCCTTTCCTTCACTGTCGCTGGGTCAGATGCCTGTAGCTCCCTTCCTCACGACACTGGGTGTACCTACAGCCCAAGGACGGCAGTGGTTCAAGAAGACGGCTCACCGCCACCTTACATAAGGCAATCAGGGGTTGGCGATAATGCTGGCTGAGCCTGCGACGCCGACATCCCATGAACGAATAATGAAAAAGACATTCATAAATTTCTTCAAAAGCCTTCTTTTGGGTTTATTTCGATCCCAGATTTACAGCTGGGAATTTAAACTCAACAATGATAGTTGGGTTTGCGAGGAAGCACCGGGCCTGAATGTGTTAAATTGGAAAAAAATGGTTACGGGAAATTAATTTTTCCAATTCAACGATCAGAAACTAGCCAAGTCATACTTGGAGCAGTGTGACGGTGCCCTTCTAGCTAAACATGCTACAGTCGATGTGGGCTTTGTATGTTAACTGTCTTACAGTCTCCATTTTTGACTATGGACATATCTGTCTTTATGTTTTGCTTTTGGTCCGTGTGAGAAAACCTCTCAAGGAATGCTACTGTTTTCAATGAGGGAGTTCTGTCTTTTAAGTAAGATTTCAACACATTAAATACATACTTGAATGTGCCCTTGAAGTGTCCTAACCGACAAGATTATGGACCAAGTGCTGGAAAGTGTAATTGGGCTGGATAATTGTTTTTAGGCTGGCATGGACGCGATGGTCTGAATGGCCTCTTTATGAACTGTTCTACATTTTTACGTTTCTATGAGACCTGTAACCTCGGCCGACAGCAACCTCTCATGTGGAGTTAATACATTCCATGCCATTATTTCAACCAAGAGCAGAGGAGTTCTCTCCGCTCTTCTGAAAAATATTACTCCTTCAACGAATATCAGAATATTACTCCTTCAACCAACATGGTAAGCATCATATTGTGATTCATGGGATTTTACTGTGCGTACATTAACTGTCACATTTCCGAACATAGAAGGTGACTACATTTCAAAAGGACTTCACGAGCTGTGAAGCGCCCTGTTAAATCCTGAGGACGTGAAAGACGTTACATAAATGCAAGTTTCTCCTTATTCCAATATAGTTCAGCGAAGGGGGGGACGGGGGTGTGGGTGTGGGGGCGGGGGGGCGGGGGAGTTACCCCAGGCCAACGCAGTATAGTACAATTTCCAAGTGAACCCTTTCGTTCTTTGATTTTCAATCCAGATTTCGAGCTGGATCGACACGTCATTTCCCTCACAATTTAGCAGCAGTTTACCTCACTGACATTTATTTGCCTTTGCCTCAGTCTTTACATATTCTGATTGGTGAATTACCCTGGTATAGGACTTACAGCATTGAATTAATTTACGGTGGACAGAAGTCACAGTGCAGACTTGACATCGATTGAAAGTATCATCTATGGTTGAAATTTCGGAAAATATACTGAGGTAAAAATTCAGGTGAGCAGAAAAAGACTATATCAGTCCTGATAGCCTGTCTTAGAATTGTACATCAGAAAAGCTCAGTTTCCTAACTATATACCGCGTTTTCTTCGTATAGTTTTATAGAAGTTCACGCTTACCTGTTACAAGTAGCAAGATGCCTGAAAACATTGCCAAAGGGGGAAACTTGAGAGCCAGGTCAGTTGCTGTCAAACACATGAACAACTTTGATATGATTGAAACTGCAGAGTGACCGGATGCAAAAGGCACCAACATGTTGTGGTCGGAAATCATGTCTATGTATAAATAGATGATGGCTATAAAGTTCCAGGAAATTCACTCGTGGGTTTGCTTGCGATTGCAGCTACAAGGCCGGTTCACAGAGGAAGTCACTGAGCATCGATGAAAAGCATTCTTACCCTTTTTTTATGAAATGTTTTAACTCAAATTGCTATTACACTCACGAGTTGCAGGTCGCATGGGAAAACAGCCTTTTAGAAGAATGGAATTTTGTAATACAGAAGAAGCCATTCGGCTCATCATAACTGTGCTAGTTATTTAAAACCGCTATTCCTTTCCCTCTTCCACGTAGCCCTTTCGGCCCATCTATTAGAACTATTAAGCGTGTATAAAGAGAAAATGGAGCAATGGTCAAGAAAGAGCGACGGAAACGAGCACCACGTGATAGAGCTCTTTGCATTTGACGAATGGAATAAAATGACCGCCTCCAATGCACTCAGGGGATGTGGGCAGCGCTGAAAAGGTCAGCCTTTATTGCTAATCCCTCGTTGCCCTTCTGATGTCGATTCGCTTTCTTGAACCGCTACATTCCGTGTGGTAAAGAATTGTACATTTATTTGTAGCAATTTTGATGCAGCTGCATACCTTGATGCGTTATTTCAGAGGGAGGTTGAGAGTAAACTAAATTGTTGTGTGCCAGTTGTCACATATCAGGCACATCGGGCAAGGAAGGCAGGTTTATCTGCCTGAATGGCATTGATGTGCCGGTTCAGGTTTTATGGAAATCCAATAGTTTCATGGGAACGTGATACTAAATTGTATTCCAATGTTATTTAATGTATTTGAATTTCAATGCACAAATTGTGCTAACAACAATCACTGCGCTGCCCTAAGCTAGTAGTTAGTCACGTCAAGTGATATAACTGTGAAATGCATAACAAGATGCATATAATTCAAAGTGATCGAACAATTTGATCAAAATGAAGCTGTGAGGAAACGGATTGCTGACCATTTCAATTAAATATCATGACGTGGTAAGATGCAATTAATCCTCATCATACAACTTACACCTGAAAATGTCAGGAATAGGCCTGGTGCGCCTTATCCTATTGTTAGAGACGCCTGTAGATGTAATTACATAGCCCAGCACTGACCATGTAAACTTATTTCCTGGTATTTGTTCCCTAATGTTTTAAAGCTTTTATTGATGCTGATCCCATTTCCGTTAGAGGAATGGCATTCCATGTCCGAACAATCTATTGTTTTTCATAGTCTTGGCTCAGGGGTGAAACTCTTGCTTTTGTGTCAAAAGGGTCACGTCCCAGTCTAGATAATTGTGCACAAAATCAATTTCTTCATCCGTGTATCATC
Organism: Heterodontus francisci; assembly: GCF_036365525.1. Classification (NCBI taxonomy): domain Eukaryota; kingdom Metazoa; phylum Chordata; class Chondrichthyes; order Heterodontiformes; family Heterodontidae; genus Heterodontus; species Heterodontus francisci. Next base: position 15,128,301 of record NC_090415.1, read on the forward strand.
AGCAAATGGAAAGAGTTTTATCCTTGCCTACCTTATCAAAACCTCCCAGAAGCTTGTACACCACTATAAAATCTACCCTCAGTTCTCCTTTGCAAGAAGGAGAACAACCCCAGCTTTTCCAACCTAACATTGTAACAAAAATGCCCCATGCCCGGAACCATTCTGAGAAATCTCCTCTGCACCCTCTCAAGGAACGTTACGTACTTCTTAAAGTGTGATGACCAAAACTGGGCAAACATTCTCTAGTTATGGCCTAACCAGAGCGTTATAGATGTTCAGGAAAACGTCCCTGTTTTTGCACTCTATGCCTCGATTTATGAAGCCCAAAACTCCATATGCCATGCTCACTATTCTCTCAATATGTCAGGTCACCTTCGAAGATTTTTGCACATGAACCAAAGGTCCCTCTGTCCCTGTATACTTTATACAACTGTGCCATTAAATACATATTTGCCTCTTTCTTCTCTCAAAATACATCACAGCCCCTTCTCTGCATTAAATTCCATCTGCCACTTGACTGGCCATTCTGCCAGGTGATCTAGGTCCAGTTGCAATTCTTTGGCATCATCCTCACTCTTTGGCAGAGAAAAAGTTTTGTATCATCACCACATTTTGAAATTTGATTCTTCATTCAAATATCCAGACATTTATAGATATATTTTTAAAAAGTGGTACGCGAAGACACTTAGGGAATCCTAGTGTCTACCATCCTCCTGTCCGAAAAAATACAATAATTTGCCATGACATGCAGTTTCCAGTTCGAAAGGCATTTTTCCTGGCTGACACTGACCGTCCTACTCAATACCAATTAAATTTGTTAACCTCCCTTTTTATGGTACTTTGTCAAAAAATTGTCAAACTTGATATAGACAACATCCATTGCATTTCTTTCATCAACCTTCTCCGTTACTTCATTACAAAAAAAAATCACTAAGATTTTTCATACACGATCTGCATTTAACAATTCAGTGCTGGCTCTTCTTAATTAACCAAAACATCTCCAAGTGCCTGGCATTTATTTTCCATCGTAATTCCTTTTAGTAACTTACAGAACGCTGGTGGTTAACTGACCAGCCTGTCGTCAGTAGGAATGTTCTTACATTTTTTTTTCTTAAGCCAAGGGTGTCAAACCTACAATTTTCCATTGCACTTGCACTTCTGTTATATCTAGGGAAGACTGGAAGGTTATGGAAGGACCTTTCACTATATTAACCACCCGTCCCTCGGATGCAAGCCATCCAGAGCAGGCGCTTTTTTCCACTCACAGCACAATCAGCCTTTCCAGTATAACCTGCCTATCAGTTTTACCTCCTCTAGTTGTCTTATTCATTCATGGGATGTGGGCATCGCTGGCTAGCACAGTATTTATTACCCATTCCTAATTGCCCTTGAGAAGGTGGTGGTGAGCCGCCTCATGAACTGCTGCAGTCCATATGGAGCAGTGCATCCACAGTGCTCTTATGACGGAAGTTCCAAGATTTTGAAGCAGCGACAGTGAAGAAACGGCGATATATTTCCAAGTCTGGATGGTATGTGGCTTGTCAGGGAACGTGCAGGTGGTGGTGTTCCCATTCAACTGCTGCCTTTTCCCTTCTAAGTGGTAGAGGTATTGGGGTTGTGAGGCACTCTCTGAGGAGTCTTGGTGCGTTGCTGCAGTGCATCTTTTAGATGATACACACTGCTGCCTCTATGCGTCGATGGTGGAGGAAGTGATTGTTTGTGAATGAGGTGCCAATCAAGCGGGTTGCTTTGCCCTGGATGGTGTCGAGCTTCTTGAGTATTATCCTTCCAGGCAAGTGGAGGGTATTCTACCACACTCCTTATTTGTAACTTGTAGATGGTGGACCGGCTTTGGGGAGTCAGGAGGGGAGTTACTCACTGCAAGATTCCTAGCCTCTGACTGCTCCTGTAGCCACTGTATTTATTTAGCTATTCCAGTTCATTTTCTGGTCAATGATAACCCGCAGGATGTTGATAGTGATGTTACTTGCCACTTATCAGCCCAAACCTGGATATTATCCATGTCTTGCTGCATTTATATACGGCCTGATTCAGTATCTGAGGATACGAAAATTGTGCAATCATCATCAAAAATCCGCGCTTCTGACCTTATGATAGAGGGAAGGTCGTTGATGAAAATGTTCAGCCGAGGGAACTATACTGAGGAACTTCTGCAGTGATGTACTTGAGTTAAAAAGATTGGCCTCCGACAACAGGAACCATCTTCCTTTGCACGAGGTATAACTCCAACCAGTGGCGTGTTCTTCGTGTATTTTGTGCACAGGACTTATCTGTCAATATTCCACAATGCCAGGTAGATGCCAGTGTTGCAGCTCTACTGGCTAGAGGCACGGCAAGTTCTGGAGCACAGGTCTTCACTCCTATTACTGGAATGTTGTCAGGGCCCATAGCCTTTGCAGCAGCTAGTGCATTCAGTAGTTTCTTGATATCGCGTGGAGTTAATGGAATTGGGTGAAGACTTGAATCTGTGATGCTGGGACCTCAGGAGTAGGCTGAAACTGATCTCCCACTCGTCACTTCTGGCTAAAGATTGTTGCAAATCCTTCAACCTTATCTTTTGCAAGGATGTGTTGGGCTCGCCCATAGTTGTGAATGGGGATATTCTATCGCATGCTGCTTATGCAGCTTGGCACGCGGATAATCCTGGGTTATAGCTTTATCAAGTTGAGACCTCAATCTGAGGTATGCTGGTGCTGCTCCTAGCATGCCCTACTGCACTCTTCATTGAACCAGGGTTGATCTCCTGGCTTGATGGTATTGGTAGAGTGGGGGATATGCTGGGACAAAAGGTTGCACATTGTGGTTGAGTACAATTCTGCTGATGCTGATGGCCCACAGCACCTCGTGGATGTCTAGGTTTGAGTTGCCAGATCTGTTCGAAGTCTATGTTATTTTGCAAGTTGGTATTACTACAGACATCTCCGCTCCTAGCACTATTTGGTCAGCATCCTTTTCTATAGTAAATATCAAAGAAAGTACCCATTAAGTATTCATAGCTTGCCTTGCACCTCGAAGCATACATCACTTTCTTTGTCCCTAATAGGCCCCACCTTGTATCTTATTTTTCACTTGATCTTTACAGAGCGGTAGAGGATTTCGTATATCCTTTTATGTCAACTGCCATACTAGTCTTATATTATGTCCTTGCGGGTCTTATTTTCCCTCTCAGCTTGTTATATTTCGTCTGGTCCTCGTTTGAAGAGTCCACGTGATAGGCATAGTAAACCTGCTTTGTTTTGTTTAATAATTTTACCTATCTCCCTCGTCATCCAAGTAGCCGTGGCAGTTCTTCCCTTGCTTTCCCCTCTTGTTGAAATGTACGCAGACTGCACCTGATAAATTTCTTCCTTAAGATTCACCCATTGCTCCATTACAGTGTTTCCTGTCAAACATTGGTTCAATTTTAACATGGCGAGATCGCTTCCCCTCCCATTGAAGGTAGCTCCCTTCTAAATTAAAATTTCTGCTTTAGATTGTTCATTGCCTACTCAATTGTTAATCTAGGCCTTATGATATGCTTATCAGTCTTACCCAAGAGACCTGTCCAGTTGGCCAACTTCATACCACTGCACCAGATCTAGCAATGCATCCTGGTTAGCTGGCCCGAGAGCATATTTGAAAAAAGTCCTCCACCTCCTTTCCCTTTGCGCTAATATATGTTTTAATATTGTAACCAAGCAATATTTGGATATTTAAATTTTTCCAATATCTCAAATCTATGCTTCTTGCACATGTCTGTGATTTCCCTGCATTTATGCTCATCTATCTCTCTCTCTCTTTTTTTTAAGAGATACAGCACTGAAACAGACCCTTCAGCCCACCGAGTCTGTGCCAACCATTAACCACCCATTTATTCTAATCCTACACTAATCCCATATTCCTACCACATCCTCACCTGTCTCTATATTCCCCTACCACCTACTTATACTACGGGCAATTTATAATGGCCAATTTACCTATCAACCTGCAAGTCTTTTGGCTGTGGGAAGAAACAGGAGAACCCGGAGAAAACCCACGCAGACACAGGGAGAACTTACAAACTCCACACAGGCAGTACCCAGAATTGAACCCGGGTCGCTGGAGCTGTGAGGCTGTGGTGCTAACCACTGTGCCACCGTGCCACTCTCTTTCTCTCATACTACCTGGAGGCCTATCGAACACCCCTAAGTAGCAGTCTCATACCATTTGTGGCTTCTCAACTCTAACCAAGTAGATCCTTAAGGACAACCTCTCATTCCAACATTATAATGTCTTTCCTAATCAGTACTGTCGCCCACCTCCATTTTCCTTTCCTGTCTTCTATGATCACTTTAAATCCTTGCATATTAAGCGGCCAGTTCCGGCCATCTTAAGCCACGCCTCCGTTACTGCCACCACAGCATAGTCCCAAACGGTTATTTGCGCTTATAGCTCACCAACATAATTCACCACACTTTCTGCCTTTACATGGATACATTCTGAAACTGTCTTTGTATCCCTAGCAGTCCTTCTTAGTCTGCTCCTGTCTAATATGGTACAACATCCTTGTCGAGTATTTTCCAGCACTCTCCATCCTCATTCCGCTTTCCCCCTTCTATATTCGGATGCCCAAACCCTGCCAATTTACGCGAAACCCTTCACAACCACACGAGTGAACCGCTTCTCGAGCATGTACGTCACATTCATGTTGAGATAACTACCTGTTTCCTTTGAATAGGTTTTCCTTGACCCAGAATATGTCCCAATGCACCAAGTATCTGAAGCTCTCCCTCCTGTTCCATGCCCCAAGCCACGCGTTGATCTTCCCTATACTTCACCGCCAGCTGGTGTGTGGCCCTGAGAGTATGCCAAATATTACCACCTTTGAGGTCCTACTTTCTACCTTACTCCCTAGCTCCAGAAATTCTGATCACAGGGCCTCCACACGAGCCCGCTCTATGTCGTTGGTGCTGACACCCTCCACAACCTCTGGCTCACTCTCTTCCATGAAGAATATTCTGTATCTGCTTCATGATGTCCTTACCCCGGCGCCAAGGAGGCGTTACAAGAACACCTGTCTATTCCCTAACTGTGGAATTCCCTCTACCGACGGAATTTCCAGGCTTTGCTGTCCTCCCTTGCCCATTCGTGCCATGGTCTGCACTGTGCTGTTGAAAGTCGTCGTCACGACCAGCAGTCTCCACTGTTGCCTGCTGGTTTAAGGGTGGCACACACCCCAAAGACTCCTGCACGTCCCAGCACAACCCATTCTTCCAGATAGCCACCCATCTACTATGTTGATCCCTCTGCCCCTCCTGGTAAGCATGTCCAGGAATGTCTCACCCGCTGAGATGGGTCACTGTCCCACCAGCTGTCCTCCCACCCCGGCAGGCCAGAACCCATAGCTTAAGCAGCTGGAGATATTTCCTTCACACATGATTTCCATACGTTTTAAGGTACTTGTGGATAAGGATAAGAGTAGTCCTCGTGTGAAGGTGCTAAATTGGGGGAAGGCCAATTATAATGATGTTAGTCAGGAACTGAAGCATTTAGATTGGGGGCGGCTGTTTGAGGGTAAATCAACATCTGACATGTGGGAGTCTTTCAAAATTCAGCTGATTACAATCCAGGGCCAGCATGTTCCTGTGAGGAAAAAAGACAGGTTTGGCCAGTTTCGGGAAGCTTGGATAACACGGGATATTGTGAGCCTAGTCAAAAAGGCAAACCATGCATTTGAAGGACTGGAAGGCTAGGAACAGATGAACCACTTGCGGAATATAAAGACAGTAGGAAGGAACTTAAGCAAGGAATTAGGAGGGCTAAAAGGGGTCATGAAAAGTCATTGGCAAACAGGATTAAGAAAAATCCAAGGCTTTTTAAACATATATAAAGAGCAAGAGGGTGACCAGGGAAAGTGTTGGCCCACTCAAGGACAGAGATGGGAATCTATGTGTGGAGCCAAAGGAAATGGATGAGGTGTGAAAGGAGTACTTTGCATCAGTATTCACCAAAGAGAAGGACTTGGTGGATCATGAGCCTAGGCAAGGGAGTGCAGAATGTCTCAGTCATCTCATTATCAAAAAGGAGGAGGTGTTGGGTGTCTTGCAAAGCATTAATGTAGATAGGTCCCCAGGGCCTGATGGGATCTACCCTAGAATACTGAGGGAGGCAAGGGAAGAAATTGCTGGGGCCTTGACAGAAATCTTTGTATCCTCATTGGCTACAGGTGAGGTCCCAGCGGACTGGAAAATAGCCAATGTTGTGCCTTTGCTTAAGAAGGGTGGCAATGATAATCCTGGAAACTATCGACCGGTGAGCCTTAAGTCAGTGGTAGGGAAATTATTAGAGAGGATTATTCGGGACAAGATTTAGTCCCATTTGGAAACAACAGACTTATTAGCGAGAGACAGCATGGTTTTGTGATTGAGTTTTTTGGGGAAGTGACGAAGATGATTGATGAAGGAAGGGCAGTGGATGTTATCTATATGGACTTTAGTAAAGCCTTTGACAAGGTCCCGCATGGCAGACTGGTACAAACGCTGAAGTCACACGGGATCAGAGGTGAGCTGGCAAAAGATGGATACAGAACTGGCTCCGTCATAGAAGACAGAGGGTATCAATAGATGGGTGTTTTTCTGAATGGAGGGATGTGACTAGTGGTGCTGCGCAGGGATCAGTGCTGAGACCTTTGCTGTTTGTAGTATATGTAAATGATTTGGAGGAAAATGTAGCTGGTCTGATAAATAAGTTTGCAGATGACACAAAGGTTGGTGGAGTTGTGGATAATGATGAGGATTGTCATAGGATACAGCAGGATATAGATCAGTTGGAGACTTGGGTGGAGAAATGGCAGATGGAGTTTAATCCACACAAATGTGAGGTCATGCATTTTGGAAGGTCTAATGCAGGTGGGAGGTATACAGTAAATGGCAGAACCCTCAGGAGTATTGACAGGAAGAGAGATCTGGGCGTACAGGTCCACAGGTCACTGAAAGTGGCAACGCAGGTGGATAAGGTAGTCAAGAAGGCATTCGGCATGCTTGCCTTCATCGGTTGGGGCATAGAGTATAAAAATTGGCAAGTCATGTTGCAGCTGTACAGAGCCTTCGTTAGAACACACTTAGCATGTTGCTTGTAATTCTGGTCGCCACACTACCAGAAGGACGTGGAGGCTTTGGAGAGGGTACAAAGGAGGTTTACCAGGATGTTGCCTTGTCTGGAGGCCGTTAGCTATGAGGAGAGGTTGGACAATCTCGGATTGTTTTCACTGGAACGACGGAGGTGGAGGGGCGACATGATAGAGGTTTACAATTTTATGAGCGGCATGGACAGAGTGGATAGTTAGAAGCTTTTTCCCAGGACGGAAGAGTCCGTTACGAGGGGACATAGGTTTAAGGTGCGAGGGGCAAAGTTTAGAGGGGATGTGCGAAGCAAGTTTTTTACACAGAGGGTGGTGAGTGCCTGGAACTTGCTGCCAGGGGAGGTGGTGGAAGCAGATACGATAGCGACGTTTAAGAGACATCTTGACAAATATATGAACAGGAAGGGAATAGAGGGATCTGGGCCCCGGAAGTGCGGAAGGTGTTAGTTTAGGCAGGCATCAAGATAGGCGCACGCTTGGAGCGCCGAATGGCCTGTTCCTGTGCTGTACTGTTCTTTGTTCTTTGGTCTTTGTGGTCGTCCAAGCCACATGAAGTCTCCTGAAGTTCCCAGATGGTGTAGGATTGCAACCAACCTGTACCTGTTCCCCCTCCATGCTCGAAAAGGGAAACCATCATTCTTCCCTCTTTCAGAATTTAGTTAGTACCATATTATTTCTAATAATATTAATTAATCTAATAATGCCTCTCGAAATCTCGTCTCCCCATCCCTCTCTTGGACCGCTCCTTTTTCTTATTCTTTATACCAAAACAACACCCCTTCTGTCACTGCACAAAATTTCCTCATTCAGCACATTCTTCGAGTTTAGTACTCTGCAAACGCAGTGTTCCTTGGATACTTACTCCATGCATCAGTAAAAAACCTCCTGCATTCATACCAGCACAATAGCCAAAGACTAAAATCAGCCCCAGCTACCAGAAATTAGCAGCTCGCATGTCTAACTCGCCCCCAAATTAACTAAATTGTCAATTAAAACCAGCAAACATCATGTTTTAACCACTGACAAACATTGTTCAAGAAATACGAGTTCAGGACGGCATTAGTTTAAATGCTGTATTGTAAATGCAAATCCTGACTAAATTTTAGATCGAGATCAACCGTGAAAGTCTTTAACATTGGCTCACTCACCAAATTCTTCGAGCTCAGTACTGTACAGAAACACTGCTCCATAGAACTGGACTCATCACAATGTTGCACATCATCATGTTGAACACCTCCATCAGAGCTGTCTTTAACCATTAAATCTTTCCTGATTTAGCAAAGGCTCCATTTTCACCAACGTGTCTACAAAAAAAAAACCGAATAGACTAAAGGAATAGTGCTTTCACTTTGAAGTGGTTGGGAAATTAAAAATACGGTAATGATGTTTCAGTAATCCAGTCTTGAAAAAAAAACGGTCTGGAATTCTGCATTCAGTTTTGTTCCAAACCGCAAGGAACCAATGTTGGAATTGGAAATAGTGCACGGGAGTGTTGGCAAGCCTAACATTGTCACATTTTGAGGACAAGTTGCATACATTTCTCTGCATTTTCTTGAATTTAGAAGGTTCAGAGAATGCCTGCAATAATAATGGGGTTCGATGGGGTAAATAGAGAGAAGCTATTTTCTCTGGAAAAAAATGACAAACTTCTAGCTAGAACTTTCAGGAATGAAATCAGGAGGTTATTGTTTGTACAAAGCGTAGCAGCAATGTAGAAATCTCTCCCCCAAAAGGCTGTGGAATTTGAGTGGGAATTGAATTCGTCGAGATCGTAACTGATAGACTTCCGTTGGGTAAAGGCGCCACAGTCTATTAACACATGGCAAGTAAATGGAGTGGAGGTAAAGATCAGCCAAGATCCAATTGATTGGCAAGTCAGTGTCAAGAGGCTGAATGTTCTATATGCTTAAAGCCCCCAGTTACCTGGCACGAATTTATTAAATTGCTTCTGCAGTTATGTCATAATATATAATGCTTTCTAAAATAGACGACCGAGAAAGGAACATGGTATTCTAACTATGTTGGCAAGTCAGTGATAATGCACTTTTGAATTCACTAATTTATGATAAAATGCCTTCATACTAATTTGCAATATAATTGTCATTTGTAATGTAACATTATTATACCAGCCTCAATCTGTTTCACCAGGAAACTCTTCTGTCTCTTAATAATAAATTCCAAATTAATATTGTGCGGTGGAAATGTAATCATTGCCAATACCTGGCAAGAATCTGTCAGCTTTGTCGGACTGCTCAATTAGCCTGATTCTTCAAACTCAAATTCTTGAAACATCTTCAGCATGATATCCATGTGTTGCAACGCTAAGATTTTGCTACAAACAGCAAAAGATAGACTTATCATAATCTGTCTCTGGTTTGGATGATAACGGATCTTGCGACGTGTAGGTCGTTACCACTGTTAGTGGAGTCTTATTGCCACTGATCAATCAGTTGAGACGCAGTCCCATGGTTCTGTGTTATCAAACTGAACGTATTTCAACTTTTATTTATTTAGAGATACGGCACTGAAATAGTCCCTTCTGCACCGACCATTAACCACCCATGTATACTAATCCTACACTAATCCCATATTCCTACCACATCCCCAACTGTCACTATCAACTATCTATACTAGGGGCAATTTATAATGGCCAATTTACCTATCAACCTGCAGGTCTTTGTCTGTGGGTGGAAACCGGAGCACCTGGCGAAAACCCACACAGACACAGGGAGAACTTGCAAACTGCACACAGGCAGTACCCAGAATTGAACCCGGGTCGCTCGTGTGGTGAGGCTGCGGTGCTCACCACTGTGCAACTATACCACGATTCATATACATATATAAATATATATTTGCGTGCTAAAGGACTGTCAGTTAATATCAGGCAACAATTTTAATTCTTTCAGTAAGCAATGTCTTAATATGGCCCTTTTCTATTCAATTCACGGCTATACATGCAAAATCAATCTCCAGTTCTCTACCCATAGGCTAAGTATATCTTTTTAGCATTAGAACACATTGAAGTTTTAGGCTCATTGTTCTTTGAAAGAGCAGTGCAATTAACCCCACTCTCCTCCACGGGCAGGCAACATTTCCCACTTCAAATGGAAGATGTCATCGAAAGGGCAATCTAGCAGCACTTACTCATAAATAACCATATCACTGCCGCTCAATTTGGGCTCTCCCTATTCGTTCATGGGATGTGGGCATCGCTGGCTTGGCCAGCATTTCTTGCCTATCTCTAATTACTCTTGAACTGAGCAGTTGCCAATTCGGAGGCCATTTAAGGGTCAACCACATTTCTGTAGTCTAGTGTCATCTAGAGGCCAAACCAGGCAAGGAGAGCGGATTTTCTTCCCTAAAGGTGAACAAGATGGGTATTTACAACCATTTCATGGTCACAATTGGACTCGTTTTTCTTTTAAGTTATTATTCCAAGTGTATCAACTGACTTCAAATTTCACCACCTGCTGTGGTGGGATTGGAAACCATGTCTCCAGAGAACGAGCAACGGTCTCTAAATCATTACTCCAGTGACATGACCACTACGCCACCACTTTTCCTTCTGTGTGGGCCATGCCGCCCCTGACCTCATAATAGTCATAGGGAAAATACGGACAGAACAGCTGAACTCCAAATATGAGGTGAGAGTGACTGCCCTTGACATCAAGCCAGCTTTTGACCGAGTATGGCAACATGGAGCGCTAGTAAAACTGGACTAAATAGGAGGCAGGGGGAGAACTCTCTTCTGGTTGGAGTCATACCTAGCACAGGGAAAGACGCCTGTATTTGTTGGAGATCAATCACCTCAGCTCCAGGAGATCACTGCAGGAGTTCCTCAGTGTAGTGTGCTAGGTACAACTACCTTCAGCTACTTCACAAATGACCTTCCCTCCATCATAGGGTCACAAATATGGATGCTTGCTGATGCCTGCACAACGGTCAGCACCAGTCACAGCTCTTGAGATACTGAATCAACCCATCTCCAGATGTATGAAGACCTGGACAACATTCAGGTTTGGGCTGAGAAATTCGCACCACAGAAGTGCCAGGCAATTAACATCGCAAATAAGAGAGAATCTAATCATCACCCCTTGATGTTCAATGATATTACCATCGCTGCAATCCCCACTATCAGCAACCTGAGGGTTACAATTGACCAGAACCTAAACTAGATCAGCCAGATAAACAAGATGCACTGCAGCAACACACCTTCGGCAGCACCATGCAAACCCGCGACATCAACCACCTAGAAGGACAAGGGTAGCAGATGCATGGGAACACAACCCCCGCAAGTACCACCCCCCCACACTCCCCGCCCACCGCCCACCAACCCCTCCCCCTTCCCTCTAAGCCATACACCATCCTGACCTGGAACTGTATCGCCGATCCTTCACTGTGGTCCGGTCAAAATCCTTCCTTACAGCACTGTTGGTATCCCTACATCCCAAGGACTGCAGTGCTTCAAGAAGACAGCACAGCACAACCTTCTCAAAGGCAATTAGAGATGGGCAATAAATGCTGGCCTTGCCAGCGATGCCCACGTCCCACGAACAAATAAAAAAGTACTTACCAATTAGCTTTGAATATTACCATTGAATCTGCCCCCAGGACATTTGCAGGCGTTGCAATCAAGATGATACCAATTCACTGTGTAAAAATAATTTCTGATCAGATTTTTTTCTCATTCTTTCTTAGTTTTATGTACCTTTACCAAATCCCTGTACCCACTTCAGTTCTCAGTAAAATAACACAATCATTTAACATTCTCATTTTTTTTCGGCTTTAACTATTGACAAATGCTTTTCATGTAAAAATGCCAGGGTAAGTTTTCTCGACACAAGGTCATGCAGCTCGCGACTGGTTTTCATCGCTGCCTTTGACGTTGCTGCCCTCTTGACCTATGACCACTTCCCTGCTTGCTGTTATTGTGCTGCTCCAATGCGACCGAGTCTTTCCAGATGTCGCATTTTGTAATCACTGCGGCTCATGGGGAAGTGTGATCTTAACGTTCACACTCAGATATTCGGCTTCAACAGATGACAGTTTATTTTATGGCCGCCGTTATGAAGTTGCTCCTCCGTTACTTTTGTTCATCACATTTCTGCTGTGATGGAACTTTATGGGTAGTGGAGGAGTAGAGAATCTCCCTGTTCGATTCTTCTCAATAACAGTGCAAGTAAGCCAATGCAGGCAGGTTTCATGGAACAGGTGCCTTAGGGAGACTCAAGATCCTTCTGATCAGAGCAGCTTGACAAAGCGCCGGACACTATGGGTCACATGTCTCCTGCTGTCAGAGCAGAGATCTGTTCCTAGGTGCTGGATGTCTGTAACTAAAAAAGAGAACAACAGTTGTTACAATCAGCTTTTTTCTGCTTAAAATAGATTTAAGAAGCCATCGTCTCCTGTGTTACTGTCATGGTTTACGTTGCAAGTTATGAATCTGCAGCACAGCTAACTGTCATTTGATTCAGGGAGAACTGTTGGCCTGATGATCAGCTTATAGCAGTTAGTTCAAAGGAGACAATCCGTATTTATTGCAGACGTGGTGAGGCGGCCAGTTGATCATTTTAATTGCAATGGCGCCAACCACTGTCAACCTGGGTATTTTCACCCTGGTAATTGTAAACCTGACTGATGTCATCTTCAATGCTGTCACACTCTCCTATGAGACACATACTTATGTGCACCTAACTACGATCATGCTGACTACTTTCATCTGGTAATATCATACTCACATCTGTGGCCCTGACTTCAGACATGCTGACTACTATTATAATGACAACGACCACTCTGATTCTTCTCAACCTAAAAAACTAAGGGCAACCTGGTTACTTTCAATCTGTCCCCTGCCACCCTGATAAGTCATACCAACGCATGTTATCCCAGCATCCTTCACCACGACTACAGTAACGCTGAAGTTTGTCGCATTCACTATTGTGACACTGACAATTGCTAACCTAGCTACTGTCACCTTAGCAAACTCCACCCTGACCATTCTTCCCAGGGACAACTGCCATCGTGACTATGTACTTTCTGACGGTCATCAATCACACTGACTGCTACCACCATGATAATTGTAGCCTTGACTAATGTCACTGTTCCAACTGTCATATTCACCACTGTGATCTCGACGATTGTCACATCAGAATGAAATCCCTAATTTTCGTCAGTCATATTGATAACATTCTGATAACCCAAAACTGGCATCTGATATCCTGTCAGTTGATACCATGGATAATTACACTCAGACTGGCAACTGTCGCCATGACCATTGGCACGCTGGCAACTGTAACCTTGACTTCATCCATACTATGTTATCACTATGACAAACTGTGGCCAAGACCATTTTGACCCTCACTACTGTCCCAATGGCCATTATCGCCTGGAAACTGTCACTCTAACTCCTTTCATACTGAGAAATATGTGTCTGACTACCCAACTTGACAACTGTCGCACTGACTACTATTATACGGACTAATAAATACATGACTACAGTCAAACTGACAAATGTTACGTCGACTTCTGTCACGTGACAACTGTCACCCTCATTACTATTATACTGACAGATATACTTCTGACTGCTACGGGTGGTGCAGTGGTTAGCACCGCAGCCTCACAGCTCCAGCGACCCGGGTTCAATTCTGGGCACTGCGTGGAAGTTCTCCCTGTGTGTGCGTGGGTTTTCCAGTGCCGGGTGCTCTGGTTTCCTCCCACGGCCAAAAGACTTGCAGGTTGATAGGTAAATTGGCCATTATAAATTGCCCCTAGTATAGGTAGGTGGTAGAGGAATATAGGGACAGGTGGGGATGTGGTAGGAATATGGGATTATTGTAAGGTTAGTATAAATGGGTGGCTGATGGTCGGCACAGACTCGGTGGGCGAAGGGCCTGTTCCAGTGTTGTATCTCTAAATAAAAAATAAACTGTCGCACGGATAAACGTCATGCCAACACATGCCACCTTGACAACAGCCATGCTGACCAATTTTCTCCTGGAAACCGTGGCTTCAACTGTTGTCATCCTGACCAGTGTCACCATGAAAATTGTTATCCTGACAACAGTCACACTGCAAATGTCACCGAGATTTAAGTGTGCCTGACTGCTGTCACATTGAGAACTGTCACTTTAACTACTGTAACGCTAAATATTTAGTCCCTGAGCACTATTAATCTCATAATGGTCACCCTGAATACTGTTATCATTTCAACTTTCATTCTGCCTACTATCACACTGACCACTATGACTCTAATTATTTTCACATTAACTACCATCACTCTAATACCTGCCACTCAGACTAATATGACAATAACTACTGCCACACTGAGAATTATCACACTAACTCCTGTAACCGTGTATAATGTCATCTTCACTATTGTAACCTTAATTCCTCTCACCCTAGGTATTGTCATCCTGGTTATTTGCACTCTGAATGCAATCATACTGATAACTGTGACTCTGGGAACTCTTTTGATGACACAGCAATTGGTGGTGTCGTAAATACTGAGGAGGAAAGCCTCAGATTACAGGCTGATATAGATGGGCTGGTGAGATGCACGGAGCAGTGGCAAATGGATTTTAATCATGAGAAGTGTGAGGTGTTGCATTTTGGGAGGACTAATAAGGCAAGGGAATATACAATGGATGGTAGGACCTTAGGAAATACAGGGGGACCTTGTTGTATTTGTCCATAGACCAATGAAGGCAGCAACACAGGTAGGTAAGTTAGTTAGGAAGCCTTATGGGATAGTTGTCTTTATTAGCCGAGGCATAGCATATAAGAGCAGGGAGATTTTGATGGAGCTGTATAAAACACTAGTTAGGCCACAGCTGGAGTACTGTGTACAGTTCTGGTCACAACACTATAGAAATTATGGGAATGCACTGGAGAGGGTGTGGAAGATATTCACCGGGATGTTGCCTGGGCTGCAGCATTTCAGCTATGAAGAGAGAGGGTTGTTTTCCTTACAGCAGAGAAGGTTGATGGGGGTCCTGATTGAGGGATGCAAAACTATGAGGGGCATTGATAAGATAGAGAGGAAAACACGTTTTCTTTCCCCTTAGAAGTGGATGAATAACCAAGGTGCATAGATCTAAGGTAAGGGGCAAGAGGTTAAGAAGGGATTTGAGCATTTTTTTTTAACCAGAGGGTGTTTGGAATCTGAAACACACTACCAGATGGTGTGGCTCAGGGAGGAACCTCCATAACATTTCAGAAGTATTTAGATCAGCACTTGCAGCGCCATAGCATACAAGGCTAAGGGCGAAGTGCTGGAAAATGGGATTAGAATGGATAGATGCTTGATGGCCAGCACAGACACGAAGGGCCGAATGGCCTGTTTCTGTGCTGTATAACGCTGTGACTCTATGTTATATTGACACTTGTCTCAATTGCTACTGTCACCCTAACAAATGCCCATACAATTATTGCCCCTCTGACAACTGAGTAAAATTATCCTGACAAAGTTCACGCTAACTTCAGGCACTCTCAGAACTCTCATCTTTAGTAGTGTCACCCTGAAAAATTTCACCAGATCAACCGCCTCGGTAAACACAATCACCACTGGTAGTCACCAATACAACTCTAAGAAGTGTTGCAAATGGCAAAGGTTTGAGTGCATCCCATACTACATCTTAAAAAGAACAATCAGGAAAACAACCAGGGACGGCGCAGTGGTTAGCACCGCAGCCTCACAGCTCCAGCAACCTGGGTACTGCCTGTGTGGAGTTTGCAAGTTCTCCCTGTGAGCGCATGGGTTTCTGCCGGGTGCTCTGGTTTACTCCCACAGCCAAAGACTTGCAAGTTGGTAGGTCAATTGGCCATTGTAAATTGTTCCTAGTGTACCTAGGTGGTAGGAGAATGGTGGGGATGTAGTAGGGGATATGGGATTGATGCAAGATCAGTACAAATGGGTGGTTGTTGGCAAGCACAGATTCGGTGGGGCTAAGGGCAGGATATCTCAATGACCCGACAAAAAATACTGCAGTATGATTTACATAGCAACTAAATTGAAACGATTTACCAAGCATGGAAAGCTATTCCATCTATTGACTAAATGTGAGGTATGCACGTCCAAACTGATCCAGATGGACACACTGCAACTGTGAAGACACGCAAAACTGGCTTAAAGAAAGCCTGTCGCTAATAGTTGATTATTGAGTGCCACATTTATAACCCCATCAATGTGTCCAGCTTGTCAAGAACCCCAGGGTGTCCATTATGCATACAGTACTCTGTGGCGTAACCAGGCCTCAAATACAAATTTATAGTGAGCCTACACTTGAAAAACTGTTGTGTCACCTATATGTTTTTCGACTAACTTAACGTCCTGTAACCAACTATCCTTTTCAGTAATCTGTTCCGAAAGTGACCACCTCTGCCTTTCAGCGAAACTTATTGTTTGCAGCAATGACTATATTTTCACGTCATGTTTCTACTTCTTCACATTTGAAATCATTGTTAAAGATTTACCAGATTGGTTTGATGATGCACTGTATGAATTAAGCATTCACAACACTTGTGTCAGATTTTTAAGACCGAGGAAAATGAGCTACTTAATTGTCCCTTACATCTTCTCGTTGTGCTCCACATTTGGGCCTGAGGTAGTACCTAATTATTTAGTAAGGGAAGCGACTTTCGATATGAATAGGTCATTCCTCATTTCGTCTATCTGGACATACATGATGAGGTAATTGTACTGACAAGCTTCGTTCTGGGTCAGTTCGGACGTGCATACCTCATAATTAGTCAACAGAGGGACTAGCTTCCCATATTTGGTATATCGTTTTAATCTAGTTGGTATGTAAGTCGCACTACAGTTTGCTTTCCTGATTGTTCTTCTTAAGTTGTGCAAAAGGATGCGCTCAAAGCTTTGTGACATATTGTGCTTGGCACATCACATGACTCCACTGCCTTATCTTATGAAACAACTGTATTAAGTTTCCGCCATGGGAAATTGAGGTTCTGAAATGCTCTACATAGAAGACGAAGTCTGCAGTCGTTTTCTGTCAGCGCACTTTCCTCGGACTTCCCCATCTTTACAGCATCGCAAAAGAAAAATCATTCAGAATGATCTGCAACCTGATATTCCTTACAGTGGGTAAGTACAGTGCAGTTTGTTTTTCAAATAATATTACATATTACTTACACTACTTACATTTTGCTTGACATTACTATTTATTTAGTAAAATCCACATCTAGCAAACCGGGTTTAACCTTACGAGATGGTATCAAACGTGGCACAGTGGTATCACTCCTGTCTCTGAGTGAGAAGGTTGCCCTTCCACTGTCCAACTCAAGACATGGGCATTATATCCAGCCTTACACTCCAGTGTAGTACTGAGGGAGTGCTGCACTGCCCGTGGTACCGTTTCTTGGCCGAGACATGAAAGCGAGGTCGGATCTGCTTTATTTCTGCTCTTTCGGCACTATTTTGCAGAAGAGCAAGGGAGTTCTCTGTTGTGTCCTAGCGAATAGTTAGCAAACGGCATAATTAAAGCAGACTATCAATAAAGCATGTCATTTCTATATGTGACATCGTGTTGCAAAAGTGGCTGCCTTACGTCCTTGTAGAATAGCGGTAACTTTATTTCATGTTTGCCAAGTGCCTTGGGAATGGATCAAGTCATGAAAAGCACAACATGATTTCACGTTCCTATTTCTTGTTCCACCTTCTATGCAGTATGGGTTTATTGTTGTCACAACGTACAAGGTATCAAGATTAAATTCAGCAACATTTTTGGAGACATAACTATGTATCATTGCATTTGTTGAGAGTCTGGCGCAGTTTTCCAGCGTTTACAATTCTGATAACCTCCTCTTGGTACTTTAAAAGGCACATTTTCACCTAAAACATTGAATTAAGAACATTGCAGCACTTCCATGTTATAAGTCATTCCCTAAATTCGGCAACACACAAAAGAAACTTTCACCACTGTAAACAAAACGCTATTCAGAAAATCACTTCCATCGGTTTACCCCGGTTTTATTTATGAATGCACAACAAAGAGATAGTTTGGAAGGCCTTCACGCACCCGGAATTAAATTCTGAACATTTTAATAGCTCACAATCACATTTGCACTGCGTCTTTTATGTAATAGAACGTTCTGCATGCACTTTCTAGAGCTGGAATGAAGAAAAAAACAAAACGACCCGAGCCAGGCAAGTAAATAATATGACTAGTGGCTAAAGGACTGGTTAAAATGTGGCTTTAAGGAAGATTTGGAGGCGGAGAGGATTAGGGAGTAAATTTAGACAGGTTGAAGATATACATCCCTAAGTTAACGTTCATCCACCAGCTAAAATGAGTCACCCTCAACCTTGAAAGACATTCCAGCATTTACCATCAACTTTATAATATTTGTTATGGGCATGTGAACGATCCTAGCAAGGCTACAAATATTAACTGTTCTGCTTACCTTATGAAAGTGACGGATGGCCTTGTTTGAGAACTGCTGCACTCCCTCTGGTCATGATATTTGTACATTAGTGCGAATTATCTTTTGGAGAATAGATTATGAATATTATAGATTCGTTGTTAAAGATTATGTCTTCTCTTTACATTCAGGTTGTTTTTCACAAGCTCAGGAAATCCCCAGCACAGGTCAGTGCCCGCCGTTTAAAGTCCAAATGGTTTGTGTACTTAACAAAAGGGCTGAATAATTTAAGTGAAACCTTTCAAAGGCATGAAGTAGCCCAGTTACATTCAAGCACACTGCTTGTTTGCAACCTTTTGGTTCCTCCAGTGGTCTGGTCATGAGCCTCAGTCGTCACTTGTGGTAATTTCAGTTCTGGAATTCAATTTCGGTGAGTCAGAATGCATAAGAAGTTGACTAAATGTTTCAAGAAGTTCGTTCAACAAATCGTTAAATATAGACAGGCGACGACTGGTAGAATGTCAGAATGGCACAATGAAACATGATACTTCAGTGAAATGCCAGAATTATAGACGATGTCATCGATACTTGGTATGAAAACAAATAGTCAAAATATGTGCGATGTTATCAACAAATATGTGCAATGGAATCAAAAAGATGAGCCTCTCTTGTACATGCGCTGTGCTCCCTCCGAATTATGTAATACGCTTCGTGACCAAAAGCTATCAGAGTGCTCATGCTGATCCGTTGCGACTGATGCAAAAAAGAGAGGAAATTTCACAACGTGCCCTGCAGCCTTCCTCAGGAACTATGCAACATCTTGATTGTAACATAATGCTTGAGTGTTTCGATTCTCTACAGAACAGGAAAGGAAGGAAAAGGTTTGAGGCCCCCTTCTAGGGAACATGTCAGGATAGGACAGGAAAGGTGATTGTCAGAGCACTGCAAAGGAAACCAAATGTTCAAGGAGCTCATTATCAGACCTTAAATGTGCCGTTATCATAAATTCATAGAGCAACATAAGAAATGGATGAGGCAAGGATACATTACATATGGCAGCAAAATTGAAGCCCGTGCAGAAAAGGTGGAAGGAGCAGCATGGGAAAAATGGTTCAGAGACAAAGAAGAGTGCTGTGGTAAAATGTTCTTTTTCAGATTGGAAGGCGGTCTACAGGGGTGGTTCCTATCTGGAATGCACTGCCTGATAGTGTAGGAAATACAGATTGAAAAGAAGCCTTCAAAATAGAATTGGATATGGAGAAAGAACTGCATTGATCTATGAAAGAGCCGATGCAATCTTGATGCACTGAATGGACTCCTTAAATTCTGCACCATTCTATGATGGTGTGTGTATGCACGCGTGTGTGTATGTCTATGTGTCTGTATTTGCCTGTCTCTGTGGTTTTGAATAGTACAGCAAGCTTCACCAGTGAGCTAAACGACATCCTGTGAAAGTTCAACATCAGTTATTAAGTGTGTGTGCGTGTGTGTGTGTGTATGTGTGTGTGTGTGTGTGTGTGTGTGTGTGTGTGTGTGTGTGTGTGTGTGTGTGTGTGCTTATTTTCGTTATCCATAAAATCCAGCCTTTTCTTCCCAATTTATTGTGTTGATATTTAGAAACATAGAAAATGGGTGCAGGAGTAGGTCATTCGGCCCTTCGAGTCTGCTCCGCCATTCATTATAATCATGGCTGATCATCCAACTCAGTGGCCTCTTCCCGATTTCGCTCCATAACCTTTGAAGCCTTTAGACCCAACAGCTATATCTAACTCCCTCTTGAAAACATGCAATATTTTGGGCTCAACTGCTTTCTGTGACAGCGAATTCCACGTGCTCACCACTCTATGGGCGAAGAGATTTCTCCTCATCTCAGTCCTGAAAGGTTTGCCCCGTATCTTTAGACTATGGTCCCTGATTCTGGACTCCCCCACCATCGGGAACATCCTTCCTGCACCTACCCTGTCAAAGAAAAGAACAAAGAACAAAGAAAATTACAGCACAGGAACAGGCCCTTCGGCCCTCCAATCCTGCGCCGATCCAGATCCTCTATCTAAACATGTCGCCTATTTTCTAAGGGTCTGTATCTCTTTTCTTCCTGCCCATTCATGTATCTGTCTAGATACATCTTAAAAGACGCCATCGTGCCCGCATCTACCACCTCCGCTGGCAACGCGTTCCAGGCACCCACCACCCTCTGCGTAAAGAACGTTCCACGCATATCCCCCCTAAACTTTTCCCCTTTCACTTTGAACTCGTGTCCTCTAGTAATTGAATCCCCCACTCTGGGAAAAAGCCTCTTGCTATCCACCCTGTCTATACCTCTCATGATTTTGTACACCTCAATCAGGTCCCCCCTCAAGCTCCGTCTTTCTAATGAAAATAATCCTAATAAAAAGAACAAAGAAATCAAATCCTGTTATAATTATTTTAGGATTCTAGGCGAGCCCCCCCCACCACCCACCCACTCTTCTGAACTCCAGCGAATATAACCCTAACCGACTCAATCTCTCCTCATACGTCAGTCCCAACATCCCAGGAAGCAGTCTGGTAAATCTTCACTTCACTCCCTCTTTAGAAAGAACGTCCTTCCTGCTAAGAAGACCAAAACTGCACATACTATTCCGGTGTGGCCTCACCAAGGCCCTGTATAATTGCAGCAAGACATCCCTGCTCCTATACTCAAATCTTCTCGCTATGAAGTCCAACATGCCATTTTCCTTTTTGACCGCTTGTTGCACCTTCATGCGTACCTTCAGCGACTGCTGTAGGAGAACTCACAGGTCTTGTTGCATATTCTCCTCTCTCAGTTTATAGCCGTTCAGTTAATAATCTGCCTTCCTATTTTTTTGCTAACAAACTGGATAACCTCACATTTATCCACACTATACTGCATTTGCCATGCATTAGCCCACTCACTCAACTTGTCTCAATCACCCTGAAGCCTCTCTGCATCCTCTTCACAACTCACCCTTCCACCCAGTTTTGTCTCATCTGCAGATTTGGAGATATTCCAATTAGTTCCCTCATCTAAATCATGAGATGCATATTGTGAATAGCTGAGGTCCTAGCACCGATCCCTGTGGTACCCCACTAGTCACTGCCTGCCATTCAGAAA
Source organism: Heterodontus francisci (assembly GCF_036365525.1). Taxonomy (NCBI): domain Eukaryota; kingdom Metazoa; phylum Chordata; class Chondrichthyes; order Heterodontiformes; family Heterodontidae; genus Heterodontus; species Heterodontus francisci. Next base: position 15,149,912 of record NC_090415.1, read on the forward strand.
AATACCCATTTATCCCTACTCTTTGATTCCTGTCCGCCAACCAATTTTCTACCAATTGAAATACACTACGCCTAATCCCATGCACTTTAATTTTACGCGCTAATCTCTTATTTAGACTTTGTCGGAAGCCTTCTGGAACTCCAAATAAACCACATCCACTGGCTGTCCTCATCAACTCTGCTAGTTACATCCTCGAAGAATTCTAGTAGATTTGTCAAGCATGACTTCCTTTTCGTAAATCCATGCTGACTCTGCCCGATTCTACCACTGTTCTCCAAGTGCTCTGCTAAAAAAAAATCTTTGATAATGGACTCTAGAATTTTCCCCACTATCGACGTCAGGCTGACTGGTCTATAATTCCCCTGCTTTCTCTTCACCTCCCTTTTTAAACAGTGGGGTTACATTAGCTACCCTCCAATCTGTAGGAACTGTTCCAGAGTCTATAGAATCTTGGAAGATGACCACCAATGCAACCACTATTTCTAGGGCGACTGCCTAAAGCACTCTGGGATGCAGGCCATCAGGCCCTGGGTATTAATCGGCCTTCAAGCCCATCAATTTCCCCAACACCATTTCTCTACTACTACTGATTTCTTTCATTTCCTCTCCCTCACTAAGCCCTGTGTTCCCCAACATTTCTGGTATGATATTTGGGTCCTCCTTTGTGAAGACAGAATTAAAGTATGCATTTAGTTGGTCAGCCATGTCTTTATTCCCCATAATAAATTCCCCTGTTTATGACTGTAAAGGGCCTACGCTTGTCCTCATCAATCCTTTTCTCTTCACATACCCAAACAAACATTTACAGTACGTTTTTTATGTTCCTGCAAGCTTGCAGGAACTATTTTACTCTATATTTATTATATTTTCCCTTTCTTAATCAATCCCTTGTTCATCCTATGCTGAATTCTGAACTGCTCCCGATCCTCAGGTCTGTTGTTTTTCCTGGTAAATTTATATGCCTCTTCCTTGGATTTAATGCTATCTCTAATTTCCCTTGTAAGCCATGGTTTGGCTACCTTTCCCGTTTTAATTTTGTGCCAGACAGGGATAAACAATGTTGCAGTTCATCCATGCGCTCTTTAAATGTTTGCCATTGCCTATCCATCGTCTTCCCTTTAAGTAACGTTTCCCAGTCCGTCATAGCCAACTCGCGCCTCATACCTTCGTAGTTACCTTTTGATTTCCCCTTTCCACTTTGTTCCACTCAGTTAAGCGCTTCTTCTCATGGGATATATGTTCAGATGTACAGGTTTGAGGTATTTAAAACAGTTTAAATGCATACACAACGAAAATTTCCATAGTTTAATTTTCTGAAAATATTGTGATTAAATCATAGAATCACACAGCACAGATAGAGGTCATTCTGCCCATTTTGCCGTTGCCGGCTCTTTGAAGTAACAGACGTTTTGTCCCAATCCCCTGTTTCCTCCCTCCCCCGCCCTTATAACACCACAATTCTGACCATTTTCCAAGCATACATCAAATTTCATTTTGAAATATAAAGTTGAAACTATTTCGACCACAAAATTTACGTCCAAAACAGAAATATGTCATAATGTCCCAACTCCACTTGATTCTTTTTTGCCAGTTACCTTCAATCTATCTTTTCTGGTTTCCAAGCCTCCTGTCAGTGGATATCGCCTTATTTACTGTACGAAAATCTGTCATAATAATGAAAGCCTCTACGAACCTATCCCCAAACGTTCCCTGCTCTAAGGAGAGGAAAAACAAGAACATAAGCCAACTGCATTCATGTAGCCTCCCTAACCTATGAAACGGATTGATTAATTCCAGTTTCGCTTGTGTTTCCATATAACTTATGTCTGTCAACATTGATACTTGCTTGTATATCTATTATTTCCCATCTCCAAGACATTTATCTGCTTCCTAAAGCGTGGTACCCAGACTTGATAGATTAATGCAGTTGGCCCTAACATGTACATATGAATCTAAATTGATAACTTAACAAAGATGAATACTTTGTTAGTGGTGAAATGGGAAAACTTGTGTCATAAAACTGTGGTTCTGAAGAGATTTCGGGGTCATGAGTTCAGATCAAAAAAATGTAGTCGCGGGGACTAACAGTAACTAACATGGCTAATTAAATCTTAGCCTTTAGATTTAGAGGAATAGAATATAAAAGTGAGGATGCTTGGTTACATCTTATATTTCTGTGTTTCTGACGTAGAAGGTGAGAGCATTCCCATTTCTCTTTAACTCTGGATTTTCTTTTGTTGACGTCTGAACCAACTCTCTCAGCTGTTCTATGATCTCTGTTTTCTCTGTTAGGGACATGCATGATGCTAACGCTGTTTCCACATATGTTTAGATTGCAGAACATACCCCTTCCAGTGCACTCGTCCTTGTTATGCTGATAGGCCTGATAGGCTGTCTATCTACTTCTTCTCCTTCTTTTATACTTGGAGCTCTTTCGCTCTGTTTCCTGTCGCTGGATGGGGGCTAATCTTCCCCATCCCCACCTTAAGCTTGACGTTATCCCTTTTGCCACTTCTCATCAAAACATCTATTACTTGATCCGACCCAGAGACATCCGCGAAAGTGCACATCCTCCCTGGTTACATTTGCAACAACGGGTCGTTAGTCCATCAACAATAACTCCTGTCTGTTTTAGCCCTGAGTAGTTTATTAAACAACACTTCAATATATATATTGATTCACATGTTCCTAGATTGCATTAAATAACAAGCAAGGAATTGAAAATCAAAAATAAAACCTAAGTTTGTTAGTTCCAACTCTCTAAGCTGCCTCTTTGGCAGTGTATTTGCGATCATCATGGAAATTCTAACATTTGGAAGGGAATGCTCTACCATGTTGCTATTCGTCTGCCCTGGTCTGCACCTGACAGCATTGGTTCCGAACTCCTAGCACATAATTATAAACGTTTAGTACGTAATTATCCCACCATTGCCTATTTTGGCAGGAAGAATAAACAAGAAGCATATTGTTTAAATGGTGAGATTGCAGAGGTCGGCGATGCAGAAGGATCTGGGTGTCCTAATGCATGAATGGTAAAATGTTAGTACTCAGGTACAGCAATGAATTATGAAAGCTCATAGAATGTTATAATTTATTGTGAGGGGAATTGAATACACAGCTATAGAGGCTAATTATCAGTTATACAGGGCCTTGGTGAGACCACACACAGAATACTGTGTACAGTATTGGTCTCCTTATTTACGGAAGGGTAGAAAAATCTTGGAAACATATCAAAGAAGGTTTATTCGACTAATACCTGGAATGGGCAGGTTGTTTTATGAGGAAAGGTTGGACAGGCTAGGCTTGTATATACTGGAGTTTAGAAGAGTAAGAGACAACTTGATTGAAAGATATAAGGTCCTGAGATGTTTTGAAAGGGTGGATGTCGAAAGGATGTTTCCTTTTTTGGAATAATCTAGAAGGAGCGGTCACTGTTCAAATAAGGGTCCGCCCATTTTAGATAGAGATGAAGATCACATTTGTCTCTCAGAGGACTTTGAGACTTTGGAACTCTCTTCCTCAAAAGCTGGTGCAAGCAGAGTCTTTGAATCATTTTTTAAAAGTCAGAGGTAGATAGATTCTTGATAAGCAAGGGGGTCAAAGGTTCGTCTTTATCTGAAATGTCGCTGGGGCATTACCTAAAGCAAATGGAATGACATTTACCTGCTTTCATTGGCTTGGTGGTCATGGGGACTTGCCAGTAACCTTTTAATAAATCAATTTTGATGATATGGGCCGGGTTCCCTGCTCGGTCAATGCATGGGATTGGGTATGGGTCGATGTTACTGCATTAACTTTGTGGTAGTCAATGCAACGTGTTGATCCATTGGGCTTGGGGCCAAAACTAGCTGCTTTGACTGGGTTCAGTTCGATCATTGCATTGGATCTCTTGAATGGAGAGAGCTTGGGAAGTGTTGATGTCCAAAGGGACCTGTGTGTCCTTGTTCACGAGATACTAACAGCTAGTACACAAGTGCAGCAAGCAATTACGAAGGAAAATGGCGTATCGGTCTTCATTTCAAGGGGATTAAAGTACAGGAGTAAAAATGCCTCACTACAATTGTATAGTACCTTTGTGATACTGCACCTGGAGGATTGTGTACAGTTTTGGTCTCCTTATCTAAGAAGGGTGGCGCAGTGGCGCAGAGGTTAGCACCGCAGCCTCACAGCTCCAGGAACCCGGGTTTGATTCTGGGTACTGCCTGTGCCGTGTTTGCAAGTTCTCCCTGTGACCGCATGGGTTTTCGCAAGGTGCTCCGGTTTCCTTCCACAGCCAAAGACTGGCAGGTGATAGGTAAATTGGCCGTTGTAAATTGCCCCTAGTGTAGGTAGGTGGTAGGGAATATGGGACTACTGTAGGGTTAGTATAAATGGGAGGTCGTTGGTCGGCACAGACTTGGTGGGATGAAGGGCCTGTTTCAGTGGTGTATCTCTATATACAAAAAAGGATATACTTGCTGTAGAGGTAGTGGAAGAGCACCAGGCTAATCGCTCGAATGGCAGCGTTGTCTTACGAGGAAATATTGCAAAAACTGGGCCTGTGTTCTCTAGAGTTTCGAAGAATGAGAGCTGATTTCAGTGAAACTTACAAAATTCTTGCAGAGCGTGGCAGGATCGATGTGGTTAGTACGCTTCCTCTGGCTAGTGGGTCCAGATCTAGGGAGGCACTCTCAGATTAAAGGGTAGGTCATTTAAGACTAGGATAAGAAGGAATTTGTTTGGACAGAGGTGAGTGAATCTTAGGAAATATCTACCCCAGAGGTCTGTGCTGGCTCAATCATTGAGCATGTTCTAGACAGAAAACGATACATTTCTGGATACCAATGACATCTGGGGATAGGGGGAAAGTGCTGTAGAGGTAGATTATAAGCCATGATCTATTTGAACGGTGGTGCAGGTTCGACAGGCTGAATGTTCTACACCTGTTCTTATTTCCTATGTTCAACTATTTCTCTGACCTGGTCAGTCCCTTAATACTTCCTCAAGTTCCTTTAGCATTGTTGTTAGGTAATTTCTTTGCTGGTCAGACAAAAGGATAAATGTTGCATCTAATCTCCCGACGATTTATGTGTTTTACAGTAGGGCATTCAATTTGAGAATTTTCTGGGTTTCCTTGCTTCCTCGAATTCGTCTACACTGTTGTTGTCATCTTTCACTGTTTTCACTGCCTGACATATGCTCAGTAGTTTATTTGGTTGCTGATTGTGGTACCATTAGAACCAATGTATGTGGCACAGTCTTTGTTTCTTTCTCCGGCTTGTGGTGCTCGTTAGGTAATGTACTTCACTAACTTCTTTCCCCGCATTGTGAAGGCCACTGAATTTTACTTTTAGGGGTTCACCCTGTAATATTAACAATACCAATAGCTTGATACCCCAGCCGTTCTGTTTTTGCCACATCTATGGCCGTATTCTTTGAGCGGTTCATTACCATGGTTAGAATGATAAATATTCTAACAGAATCACCTTTTGCAAATTCTCATAGCAGAGGGCTAACTTAAGGGACCTTACCCAGCCAACGAAAGCCATGTGTTTAACTCTTTCAAATTCAATAAATGTTTGGGCAGGTATTTTTTCTAGCATTACTAAATAGGTACTTCTTCTTTGGCCTCCTTATCTCGAGAGACAATGGGTAAGTGCCTGGAGGTGGTCAGTAGTGTATGGAGCAGCACCTGGAGTGGCTATAAAGGCCAAACTAAATAAGTATTTCATGCTTTAAGAGACAGATAAACAAACGAAGGCCGTTTATTTCTCTCGTGCTTTACAGAAACAATTATGTATTAAACAGCAGCCGAAATTATTCACAACGTCACCCACCCACTGATGCACACACATGCATACAGACAAGGAAAGATAAAGTTTAGAGGATAGCATGCAGTTAGGTTCATTTGTTGTAAAAGAGTTAACTTTGAAATATTCTTGGTTTTCCAAGAGGAAATTTTAACTACTTTTCAGGCCTGGTGTTCCTCTTCTTCGTTCACTGATCTATTGCAGACTCCTTTGATTAAAATTCAGTAAACCTCTGTGGCATGGATCCTGCTAATATTCTCAGCTGCGGAATTTTCAACATCATCTTGCAGTCTCCATCTCTGTATTTTAAGGATGGTTACAGACAAAGGTCCTCTTGCTGCTTGGAATGGATCTCTCAGCTGATGGCTTTCTCTCTCCATCTGACTGTATTTCAGAGAAGTATTTTTTTTAATCAACTTTGGATTCGGTCAGGAAACCACAGATGGTATTCCTTGGTGTGTTCATACAATGTATTTGAACGCGTGACCATTGTTACACAATAGATTGGAATGTGACTCACCTTTGTAAACTGTTGTAATTTTCCATCTATTATCTTTTCTTTTAAAACCAGAGTCACCCTGTCTGCAAAAGTTTTTCCCAACCCAATTCTTGAATATAGTAGCTACTTAGCATTGAATGTCCTGTTTTCAATTTTAATATGACTTCCAAGAAGTAGTCCAGACGTGATGATGGGTTTACACTCAAACACTTAACATCTGCATTTTCAGTACAGAAGAGGCCACCTGACCATCTGGTCCCTCTTGTCTGCAGCAAAAAGTCTGTCCATGGTTTGGAGTTTGCTTCATCAGTTCATTTTTAGTCAAATGTTGCCCCATCGCATTTTATAGCTCATAGATTTTCCTTGCGTGATCATACAGAAATGCAGATGACACAGAATTTGGAAATGCATAACGTAGAGATGAGGATATTACCAGATTTAAGGAGGATATAGACAGATTGGTGAAATGGGAAGACACATGACAAACGAAATATACTGTGGTAGCTGTTAAGTGATGCATTTTATCAGGATGAATGGGGGGGGAAGCAACACAAATGAAATGGCGCAATTTTAAAGGCTTACTAGGCGTGTATGTATGCATGACTGTGAATGCGGCAAGACTTGTTGAGGAAGCTAATAAATGCTATGCAGAACCCTGGGATTTATGCAGGCATAACGTGCAATAGGAAGAGAATTATACTTTATAAAACACTGCTTAGGTCTCAACTAGAGTACTGTGACCAAGTCTGGGCATCACACTTTCGGACCGATGTCACAGCCTTCGAAATGTTGCAGAGGAAATTTACATGAATGTTAGCAGGAACGGGCAATTTCAGTTATGGGTGGGGAGTGGAGAAGCTGGTATTGTTCTCCTTGGAACCACATAACGTTAAGATAAATCTTAATACAGGTGTTTACTGTCAGAAGGGGACTGATGGAGTAAATAGCTTCCAGTGGAACATGGTCGGTTACAATAGGACACAGATTTAAAGCAGTGGGCAAATGAACCAGAGCCGACATCAAGAAAAATACAAATACTCTGCAATAATAAGGGCAAAAGGGAACTGGACAAATATTGAAGTCAACGGAGTCCTCAGAACTTGCATAAATTTTAGGGAAGTGGAAAAATCTGTATAGCTCTTCCAGAAAGCTGGCACAGTCACACCCGCGTTGTGTGCTGGATTCCACCTGGAGACGAGTTCTGTGTGGGGTGAGGAGGAGGGTGAGTGGCTGTTGTGAGCATTGCAGACCGGGGAAAATGTGTTTCCCCGCTTTCTTGTAGAATGTAACTGCAGGCATACTTTATATTTTCTTCTGGTTTTTTTGAGGATTGTGACTGTATGCCAGAGCAGTTAAGTGTATTGGATGAATGAGAGAACTCGTGGGGTTCCTAATCACAGGAGGTGGGGTTATCTGTTTCGCTGAGTGTGTCTATCATGAAGCGACACCAGAACATGGGTTGGGGCGGGGTTTCTGATAGTTATTTCAGAAGCCTGGTCATGTGCTAACGGGTACCATTATGGTCAGGACATCCTGATCGTGAGCTATTGGGTCCAATAGTGGTCATTAGGTTCCTGATCATTGTCACAGCGTTTCTGATGGAAATCCTGGGAGTCCTGATTGCGGGTCATCTGGTCCAATGGTGGGTAGGGTACACACAGATTGCACTGTGTATCTGCTGTTTACTCGATAATTTGCAGAGCACAGAGACAGCACACCCGCTGGTCTTGCCCCACGAGCAGTGCTATAAAGGCTGTTACCTCATGGATTCAGCCCTTCTGACTTTAATTCAAATACATTCTAGATTTTGAAATTGACTACATTGTTTTGAAATCCCTCTATGACCTCAGCCTTCCCCGTCACTCTAATCCGATCCAACCCCCCATCCCTCCAGGATTCTGCACTCACTAATTCTGGCATCTTGAGCAGCCTAGATTTTAATTGCTGCACTATTGGCCTTCGACTGTCTAGGTCCTAATCTCTAGAATTCTCTTGCTACGCCTCTCTTCCTCTCTATCTCGCTTTCCTCTTTGAAACGTAACTCTTTGACCAAGGGTTTTGTATCTGCCCTATTATCTCATTATATGACTTAGTGACAGATATTGTTTTTTCACGATCTCTGAAACGCCTTGGAACGTTCTGTTACATTAAAGACGCTATAGCTGTTTCTGTTAACAAGTCATTGCTTACTGTATACAGTAATATCTCAATAAAATGCAATGATTTATGAATTTTCCGTGCATAATAACTGCACTCAGTCAGTAGAGGTATGATGAAATTTCAGCGGCAAGACAGTCATTGAACGCTCCTTCCTCATATCAAAAAGCTTTATTTTTGCAAGACAAGTGATAAATGAACCTTTAATAGAACCGAAAGAGTTATGTAAGAACCACAAAGCCGGAGACATTTATAGCACATATGTAAGCAATTCTTCCCTTCGTGGCTGTGCCAGTTTCTCCCCAAATCCATCTGAAACTATTCTGGCCGCCTTGCTGGCATTCGCATCCCCTTAATTCAATGTAACTGGCATTTACAAGCTGGTTAAATGAAACTAAACAATTAAATCTGGAAAGTGAAATCATTATGTTAAGCCAACAATGACATGTTGTAGTTTAAAATAAGGAGGTTTGATGAGGCACAGATCTATCGGGATAAGTAGGGCAGGCGAATAGTGCTTAAATTGTGAAATACTCTGGGGAAAATTCACAAAGAAAATGAGATATCTCGGGTATAGATCAATCAAAATGAGCCAACATTGTGCAAAGCGATCGATAAGCATGGTGAAACTTCATCACAAGGCGTTTTTATGGATAAAAAAGCAGCAGAAATATGGTTTGTACAGAACACAAGCCCGATGGCATATTTAATACGAGCAACGAGGGGTATTAGGAGCCAAATTTATGGTACATGTCATGTTCCTTAAAAGTTAATTGTTGTTGTTATTATTATTATGCATTATTATCTGAGAAGCATGACTGCCACGACTTTTTTTAACCCTTATAAGGTGACCAGGCTCAAAGTCAGTGCTGTGCAAACAGCGCCCCCCAATCGAGAGTTCTAATTAAATACTGAGTTCCATTTGAATGGTTTACATACCAGTTTGGAAGAGATCTACTGGCGGGAACAGCTCAAATCTGCTAATATCTGTTAAGAGAAATAAGTTGATCTCTTCAATGCCCGGCAGTTCTGAGTCTACATCGGCAACTCTAAAACATGAATGCAGCAGGCTCCAATAAGGCAACTCCAGGCGGCAGATAACTTATTAGCATATACAAATGGTCTAAGGCCTTCTTTCCGCCGCCCATGCTGTTGCCAGTATGATTGTGTGCACTTTCCAGATGTTTATGGGGTGATAGACATAGCGATAAAGGAACATGTCATAAAAATTGTCAATTGCTTTATCAGAAAACCGGCAGCATGAGACCCCCTGCCACTTATATGTCGAGACTGTTACTGAATGTTATTCCTTTTTTTTTAATGGCGCTAATGTAATGGAGGGAATGTAAGAGCTTTATTCAAGAAAGGTGGGAGATGGAAATCAGGAAACTACTGTCCAGTTAGGCTAACATCTGTCATAGGGAAATTTCCAGAATCCATGTTTTAAGGAGATTACAGCAGGATATTAGAAAATCATAATGAGATCAGACAGGGTCAACATGTCTTTATGAAAGGGTAATCCTATTTAGTTAATTTATTATAGTTCTTCGAGGAAGTAACAAGCACGTTGGATATAGGGAAACCTGTATATCTGGTGTACTTCGATTTCCAAAAGGCATTTGATAATGTGCCATATCAAAAATTACAACACAAGATAAGATTGGAACTATATTGCCGTTTCTTCACTGCCGCATGATTAAGTATTGGAACTCCCTTCCTAACAGCACTGTGGGAATACCTGCACCACATAGACTGCAGCGGTTCAAGAAAGCGGCTCACTACCATTTTCAAGGGCAATTAGGAATGAGCCATGGATACTGGCTTACCCAGCGACTCCCACATCCCATTAACGAATCAAAAAAATTACAGCACATGGTATAGGGGATAAAATATTAGCATAGATAAAGGAGTGGTTAGCTAACAGAAAGCAGAGAGAAGGGAGAATGGGACTTTTTCGGGTTGACAAGCTGTAAGTAGTGAGGTTCCTGAGGGATCGGTGCTGGGCCCTCAAATATTTACAATCGCTGTCAATGACTTGGATGAAGCGGCCGAATGTATGGGAGTTAAATCTGCCGATGACACCAAGATAGGAAGGACAGTAAGTTGTCAAGAGGAAGTAAAGTGTCTACAAAAGGATATAGGTAGGTTAATGAGTGGGCAAACAATTGGCAGATGAAGTATAATGTGGGGAAAGATGAACTTGTACACCTTGGCAGGAAGAATGTAAAAGCTGTAAACTGTTAAAATGGGGGAAAATTGCAGAACTCAGTGGTGCAGAGGGATCTGGATGTCCTGTTACATGAATCAAAAAAGGTTAGTATACAAGTACAGCAAGTGTTTAGGAAGGCAAATGGAACGTTGGATTTTCGTGCATGGGGAATCGATTACAAAAGTAAGGAAATTTTATTGCAGCTGTATAGGACCTTGGTGAGACCACCTGTGCAGCACTTTGTACAGTTTAGCTCTCCTTATTTTTAAAAAATGTGTAATTGCATTAGAAGCATTTCAGCGAAGGATCATTCGACCAATTCCGGGAATGAAGAGCTCATCTTCTGAAGAGCGTTTGAACAGGTTGAGCTTATACTGAACGGAGTTTCGAAGAATGACATGTGATGTTACTGAAGCATATACGATCCTGAGGGGACTTGATAGAGTCGATACTGGAGGGATGTTTCCTTCTGTGGGGGAGACTAGAACCTAGGGACAGAGTTTAAGAATAACAGGTCTCACTTTTAAGATGGATATGAGGAGATTGTTTTTTCTTCTCAAATTTTCATTAGTCTGTGGAATTCTCTTCCCCAGAAAGCAGTGGTCTTTAAATTTATTTTTGCATAGGTTGCATAGATGTTTGATAGATAAGGGAGTCAAGGGTTATGGGGTGGGGGTAGAAAACAGGAATGTGTAATTGAGACCACAACCAGATCTGCTATTATCATATCGATTGGTGGGGCAGGCGTGACAGGCCGAATATCCTACACCTGCTGCTAAGCCCTATGTTATGATCTTGAAGTGACAGCTGATGCATTACCATCCATTCTTCCCCTTTCTGACAGATGTTGTTCTACCCCATAGCGCCAAAATTAAGAAATGCATATCATTTAATAACATTTTTTCATCTTACATTATTGATTACTCTAAAAATAGTTAAATCGAAAAGGGGTTATTTTTAATGTCTGTCAGTTTGTATGCATAACGGTTATTCGATTATAGAAAGCGTCCTAATTCCATTTCATTGTAAATAATGGGGAGTAAATTAATTTTGTGTGAAAGCTTCTGAAAGTGAAACAACAGTCCATATTACAACCCACACAATTTTATTTTGTAAAACCTGGATGATTGCAGCAACATGTCCAATTATTTATTGCCCATTCGAAGTTGCTAGCAAATTTTTTAAAATGCGGATTCATACACCATGTGATACAAATTAAACAGGTGCACCCCGAGCATGTATCCAGCGCTCTCTGGGATTTGTATCCAAGGTATAAAATTGGAAATTAACACACGATATATTAAATGAATACTTTTGTTAATATGAAAGGGGTAATATTGCACCAACACGTCATCTGATCATCTGTTCCAACACTTCGTACTATTAGAAGAAAAAAAATCACCAGCATGGTTTTGTGAAGGGGAGGTCGTGTCTTATTAATTTGATTGAGTTTTTTGAGGAAGCGACGAAGATGATTGATGAGGGAAGGGTGGTGGATGTTGTCTCTATGGACTTTAGTAAAGCCTTTTTACAAGGTACCACATGGCAGATTGGTGCAGAAGGTGATGTCACACGGGATCAGAGGTGAGCTGGCAAGATGGATACAGAACTGGCTCGGTCACAGAAGACAGAGGGGAACAGTGGATAGGTGTTTTTCTGAATGGAGGGATGTGACTAGTGGTGTTCCGCAGGGATCAGTGCTGGGATCTTTGCTGTTTGTACTATATATAAATGATTTGGAGGAAAATGTAGCTGGTCTGATTAGTAAGTTTGCGAATGACACAAAGGTTGGTGGAGTTGCAGATAATGATGAGGATTGTCAGAGGATACAGCAGGATATAGATCGGTTGGAGACTTGGGCGGAGAAATGACAGATGGAGTTTAATCCGGACAAATGTGAGGTAATGCATTTTGGAAGGTATAATGCAGGTGGGAGGTAGACAGTAAATGTCAGAACCGTTAGGAGTATTGACAGGCAGAGAGGTCTGGGCGTACAGGTCCACATGTCACTGAAAGTGGCAACGCAGGTGGATAAGGTAGTCAAGAAGGCATTCGGTTGAGGCATAGAGTATAAAAATTGCCAAGTCATGTTGCAGCTGTACAGAACCTTAGTTAGGCCACACTTAGAATATTGCATGCAATTCTTGTCGCCACATTCCCAGAAGTACGTGGAGGCTTTGGAGAGGGTACAGAGGAGGGCATTAGCTATGAGGAGAGGTTGGAAAAACTCGGATTGTTTTCACTGGAACGACGGAGGTGGAGGGGCGTCATGATAGAGGTTAACAAAGTTATGAGCGGCATGGACAGAGTGGATAGTCAGAAGCTTTTTCCCAGGGTGGAAGAGTCAGTTACTAGGGGACATAGATTTAAGGTGAGAGGGGCAAAGTTTAGAGGGGATGTGCGAGGCAAGATTTTTACACAGAGGGTGTTGAGTGCCTGGAACTTGCTGCCAGGGGAGGTGATGGAAGCAGATACGATAGTGGCGTTTAAGAGACATCTTGAAAAATATATGAATAGGAATGGAATAGAGGGATATGGGCCCCGGAAGTGCAGAAGGTGTTAGTTTCGGCCGGCATCAAGATCGACGCAGGCTTGGAGGGCCGAATGGCCTGTTCCTGTGCAGTACTGTTATTTGTTCTTTGTTCTTTGTAATGAGTATAGTAACTGGCTTTACAGCTATTCTCCTTCTGTACACAGATGCAATGGGCACGTTTGTAACTTTGGGTGTTGGTGTACAGAGAACGATATCAAATTAAATTTATGTTATACACCTCACACAGTTCTGTTTTCCTTCCAATGGAAGGAAAAACTGGAAGGGAATTTTATGCACGCCTGAGGCAATATAGTGTTTTCACTAACATCGCCCAAAATTAAAAAAAAAATGTTCTGGCAGCGGTCTTGCGTGGATTCTCCCCGTCTTGATGTTTCTGCGTGATGTTAATTCTCAATGACTGCAGCTGCTGAAATTCTACTTACACCCACTCATTATTTCAAAGATACAGTACGGGATTTGCCGCCACCCACCATAGCGATATCTGCACCCAATGAAGTGTTTGAGGAAGGAACGGCGGCTCGGATTGAATGCAGGTCCCCCGGCCATCATGAGGGCAGTACCTTTTATCTGATGAAGGATGGGCAAAGCACGAGCATTGCACAAAAGACTGTTCCGGACAGAGAGGACACGGCTACCTTTCAACTTGTCAACCTCACTATGCAAGACCAAGGGCAATATCGATGTTTCTACAGGAAAAAGGAGTCAGGTCGATGGAAGAATTCAATGTTAAGCGATCCAGTACAGATACACCTACCTGGTAATATTGTTCCAGGCATTAATCATGTTAAATTGTACGAGTAATTTTTCAAAGGGTTAACATAAAACATAGAAGATAGGAACAGGAGTACGCCTTTCGGCCCCTCGAGCCTGCTCCTCCATTCATTATGATCATGGCAGATCATCCAACTCAGTAACCTGTTCCCACTTTCCCATTTATCCTTTGATCCCTTTCGCCCCAAGAGCTATATCTAATTCCTTCTTGAAACATACAATGTTTTGGCCTCAACTGCTTTTTGTGGTAGCGAATTCCACAGGCTCACCACTCTCTGGGTGTGGACATTTCTCCTCATCTCAGTCTTGAAAGGCTTACCCCGTATCCTTAGACTATGACCCCTGGTTTTGGACTCCCCCACCATTGGGAACATCCTTCCTGCATCTAGCATGTCAAGTCCTGTTATAATTTTATAGGTTTTAATGAGAAATACCCCCCTCACTCTTCTGAACGCCAGCGAATATAACCCTAACCTACTCAATCTCTCCTCACACGTCAGTCCCGCCATTCCAGGAATCAGTCTGGTATACTTTCGCAGCTCTCCCTCTATTGCAAGAATATCCTTCCTCAGATAAGGAGACCAAAACTGCACACAATATTTCAGGTGTGGCATCACCAAGGCCCTGGATAATTCCAGCTAGACATACCTGCTCCTGCACTCGAATCCTCTTGCTATAAAGGTCAGCATACCATTTGCCCTTTTTACTGCATGTTGCACCTGCATGCTTACAGTCAGCGACGTGTGTACGAGAAGACCCAGTTCTAGTTGCATTGTCCCCTCTCTCAGTTTATAGCCATTCAGATAATAATCTGCCATTCTGGTTTTGTTACCGAAGTGGATAACCTCACATGTATCCACATTATACTGTATCTGCCATGCATTTGCCCACTCACTCAACTTGTCCAAATCACCCTGAAGCCTCTCTGCATCCTCCTCACAACTCACCCTCCCACCGCAGTTTTGTGTCATCTGCAAATTTGGAGATATTACATTTAGTTCCCTCATCTAAATCTTAATATATATTGTTAATTGCTGGTGCCCTAGCACCGATCCCTACGGTATCCCACTTGTCACTGCCTGCCATTCAGAAAACGACCTGTTTATTCCTACTCTTTGTTTCCTCTCTGCCAACCAAATTTCTATGCATTGTAATACGGTACCCCCCAACCCCATGCACTTTAATTTTCCGTGCTAATCTCGTATGTGAGACTTTATCGAAAGTTCAAATAAACCACAGCCACTGGTTGTCCCTCATGAACTCTACTAGTTACATCAACTGGCTGTCTCTCATCAACTCTACTAGTTACATGCTGGAAGAATTCTAGTCGATTTGTCAAGCATGATTTCCGTTTCGTAAAGTCATGCTGACTCTGTCCGATTCTACCACTGTTCTCTAAGTACTCTGCTATAAAATATTTGATAATGGACTCTAGAGTTTTCCCCAATACCGACATCAGGCTGACTGGTCTATAGTTCCTGCTTTCTCTCTACCTCCCTTTTCATATAGTGGGGTTACATTAGCTACCCTCCAATCTGGAGGAACTGTTCCAGAGGCTATAGAATCTTGGATGATTACCACCAATTGCCCACTACTTCTAGGGCCACTTCCTTAAGTACTGTGGGATGTAGATTATCAGGCCCTTGGGATTTATCGGCCTTCAATCCCATCAATTTCCCCAGCACCATTTCTCTACTAATACTAATCTCCTTCAGTTCCTCCTTCTTTCTAAACCCTGTGTTCCCCAACATTTCTGGTATGATATTTGTGTCCTCCTTTGTGAAGACAGAACCAAAGTATGCATTTAGTTTTAGATCTAGATTGTGGCGGCACAGTGGCACAATGATTAGCACTGCAGCCTCACAGCTCCAGAGACCTGGGTTTGATTCTGGGCACTGCCTTTGCGGAGCTGCTAAGTTCTCCCTGTGACCGCATGGGATTTCACCAAGTGCTCCGGTTTACTCCCACATCCAAAGACTTGTAGGTTGATAGGTAAATTAGCCATTGTAAATTGCCCCTAGATCGGTGATAGGGAATATGGGATTACTGCAGGGTTAGTATAAATGAGTGGTTGTTGGTCGGCACAGAGTCGGTGGGCCGAAGGGCCTATTTCAGTGCTGTATCAATAAATAAAATACATTTTGTTGGTCAGTCTTTTATTTGTTCCCCATAATAAATTCCCCTGTTTATGTCTGTAAAGAACCTACATAGGTCTTCACCACCTTTTTTCTTTTCACATACCTATAGAAGCTTTAAAAGTCAGTTTTTATGTTCCCCACAAGCTTACTTTCATATTCTATTTTCCCCTTCTTAATCAATCCCTTAGTCCTCCTTTGCTGAATTCTAAACTATCTCTAATTTCCCTTCAAATATCCTCTCGACTCCTTGTTTTGTGCATAACAAGACACTATCATACGTAACTTCTTGAGTTCCTCCTAAGTTTAAAGTATCCTATCCTGCAGACATGCGTCTCCTGAATTATTCTCCCCCACCGTTTTGCCATGTCAAAAGTAAATCTTACAGGACTGTGAAATCCTGCAACTCCTCTTTCCCTCCCTCAGTGGCATTCGAGTGATTTTTTACATGGGCCAATATGAAAATTAGGCACAGTATGACCCCGAAGGCATTCCTTCAACAGAGAAAAGAGGACCTCTGGAGGCATTTATACTGTGAACACCTCTAAGTGCCCACTGAATGCAAAGAATTAGGCGATTCCCTTTTTAGATATTGAAGAGAAAGTATCAATTCATATACGTGCCCTGAACATAAATCATGCATGTACAACTTGTGAATACATTTGGTTTGCAGCTAGATTAATATACTCGAGTTAATATTACCCTAGTCCTTGTGTAGTTTTACCAGCCTGTGAAAACTCCCTGTTCAATGTCAGCAGTGAGACGTCAGCCAAAACAAAAAAAAGCAGGATGTGAGTGAGTCTGTGTGTGTGTGTGTGTGTGTGAGTGAGTGTGTTTGTGTGAATGTGTGTGTGTGTATGTGTGTGATAGAGTGCCTGTGTATGTGTGAGTATGAGAGAGTGTGTGTATATGTGACTGTGAATATGTGAGTGTGTGACTTGGTGAGGGTATGTGCGTGTAATGGTGTCAGTGCATGTGTAAGTGTGTTTCTGCTTGTGTGAATGTGTGTGTGTGTGCGTGAGTGAGTGTTTAGTTAGTGAGTGACTGAGTGAGTGAGTGTGAGTGTTAGTGTGAGGGTGTGTGTGCGACTGTGCCAGTGAGTGAAGGTGTATGAGTTAGTGTGTGAGTGTGAGCGTGTGTGTGTGTGTCTGTTAGTGTTTGTTGATGTGAGTGTGCGTGTGTGTGAATGTGTATATGCGAGCATGTCAGTGTGTGTCTGAGACTTTGAATGAATGTGAGTGTGAGTGCGTGTTTGTGTGAGTGTGTGTGTGTGTGTATGAGTGTGTGTGAGTGTGTATGAGTGAGTGTGTGAGTGCGTGAGTCCGTTGGTTACTGTGAGCGTGTGTGTCTGTGTGTGTGAGAATGTGATTGTGTGGGAACGAGTGTGAGTGTGTAAATTAGTGTGTATGCGTGTGTGAGCATGAGTGTGAGTGTGTGTGTGATTGTGTGTGTGCATGTGTCTATGCGAATATGTCCCTCTTTGTGAGCATGTATGTGTGTGTGTGAGAGAGAGTGATTCAGACAGAGAGAGGAAGAGAGAGAGAGAGAGAGAGAGAGGGAGGTTTTAGCTTAGGATATCGAGGCAAGGACACAATTGTTCCAACAGCGTGAATCATTGACTGACACGCAATTGAAGTATCCCTACTTTAGAAATAAAAATAACTTATGCTGAGCCTTTGTTTTTTTCCAGGTAACTCCTGGAATGCAGAGTCTCCTGATCCTCCAAGAATACAAGGTAATGCTAAGATCCCAACTATAACAGGGGTGGTTGAAGGTATATTATTCAAGTCATTATCCCTTGACAAAGTCAAGCATCATCGCGATTTCTATGGAGACACCAAACAGCAGCCACATCTGTTCTTTGTTTTCCTACTCATTGAAAAAGCTTGCGAAATGAGTTCCAGTTATTGTGTGCTGCGAAACTTTATGATTGAGAGATTCGATAAGGTAAATAAATAAAATAATATTAGAGACCAATGCTGAAAATAAAGAGGGGTCTGGACAGAGAAGATAGGCAGACTGTTCCCATTGACAGAAGGGTCTTGAACCATTGAATGCCGATGTACGTTGGATGGCAAAGGAACCAAAGGTGACATGATGGAACATTGGTTTACGCACCAAGTGGTTTGCATCTGTAATGGATTTGCTGAGAGCGTGGTGGAAGCAAACTCAATTGTGGCTTCAAAGGGGGATTGCATAACTATCTGAACAGAATAAAATTGCAGGGCTATCTAGAAAGGGTGGCGGGGGTGGTTAGTGGGGTTGCGGGGGGCAGGGTTGGCGTCTAGCTGAATTGCTCTAGCAGAGCTCCAGCATAGACACAGCCGGCTGAATTGCCTCCATCTCTGCTGCAACCATTCGATGATTCAATTCTATGAAAGGGCCTTCAGAATAAAAACTGGGAATGCAGAAATCACGGAAAGGGTAGATGAAATCCGGCACTTTTTCCCTGTTTAAAAAAAACATGTAGATGCCATGTCTATTGATAATGTTAAGATAGACATAGTTACAATTTTGTTCAGTGAACGTATCAAGGGATTATGACCAAAGCCAGGTATTGGGAGTAAGTTAGACAAATGATATAGTTTCGGATCCCAGATACAAACCAACAATTTTCATTTTCAAAGGATATGAATCCAAACCAACTTGTTATTTTTTTGCCTACATATGGGGCTGTTATGATCCAGAATAAACTGCTTGAAAGTGTGCTTGAACCAGATTCATTAATAACTCTGTAAACAAAATTCAAAATATATCTGTAAAGGAAACATTTGCAGGACTGATGAGAAAGAGCATGGGAGAGGGAAATGATACAGTAGCTTTTTAAAGAACAGGCACAGAAGCAGTGGTTTCCTTCTGTGTTCTAGGGTGATCGAATTCAATTAATTCTGAGATTGTAGACAAGTAGACATTATGCTCAGTACACTGCTATTCACATTGCTGCTAATGTTGTACAACGTACACTCAAGGCAATTGCACAATTGTTTTATGTTTGCATTCATGACCTGTCAGGTTGAGCGCAATACACTAAAACAGAAGCAAAGGGCTACCAATGCAGAAATCTGAAGGAAACACATAAAGTGCTGCAAACACTCAGCAGGCCAGCCAACATCAATGGGCACAGGAAAGGAGAATTGACGTTTCAAGTCGATGATCATTCATGAGATCTTACATCTGGTTCTGATGAAATGGCAACGAAATTAAATATTAAATCTGCTTCTTTCTCCACGGATGTTGCCTAAACTGCTTATTTTTTGCTCCCTGGCATTTCCCACTTTCAACTGAGGTTACTGCACATCGGTCCAAAAGTGTGGTGGAGAGATAGATTTTCTCTGTTTGTGTCCACACTCGGCATTATGCCTGGATTTCAATGTGCCAACCCCGAAGATGTTGGCCTTGGAATAGAAAGGGACTGCTTTAAGATCCCGAGCCTCAGATGTGATTGATAAGTTGTTACTGAAAACGGAATTGGCCTTGTCCCTATTCCTAGGTCGACTGAGTGCTGTCACTACAGAAAAATTGGCGACCTGCAATATGCCTGGTAAAGGAGCCCGCCGATTAAATCAAAGGAGGAGAGATCACTGCTTTGTAATTCTCCCGCATGTGCAGCCCACAGAGAGGTCTTGCGTCCTTTAACGCAAGATACTTCTATTCTCTAGTTTTAGGAACAGGCTTACAGCAAACCGTTTTCTAACCATGTATTGCTTACTTTGTTTGTTTGGAACAGGGAATATCTGGGTGCTGACTGGAATTGTGGCAGGCGGAGCTGTATTTATTATGATTATCACAGCAATCGTATGTTGTATCTGTCGAAAGAAATGTGAGTGTGATCTCTCTGAAAGTGTTGGTGATAAGCATATGTGTTTCTGCCATACGGGGATGTCACCCAGTTCAACAAAGCAACATCCCTGTGGGCTTAAACGGTGCCATCTTCCTTGGGCAATCTGTGGCTTGAAGGAAACCCTTGCTGAGTAAGCCAGCTGCTGCCAAACCACACTGATTCTAGCAACCCAGACTCACTAGGTTCTGACTTTGGCTCGATGTCCATATGTAATACTGGCAGTGGCTACTGGTCCTGGTGTAGCTGCAGATATTGCTGAACTGCCAGTCCTCTAATTGGCTAGCTGCCTTTGGAGGCCTGATCCATGTCTTCAAAGGGACGGGGATCTTGTCACAGGACTGTTGGTTGGCCAGCTCAGGTGGAGGGCGGGGTGTGGTGGTGGTGGTGGGGCTGATGGTGGGGATGGAGGTTGCTGGCTGTGGGCAGGGATTCTCAAGTTGACAGAGGTGGGACTCCCCCCTCCTTTTCGGCCCAGCGCCGGACATCCCGCCGTGAGCACAAAATTCAATCCTATTACTCTGTCAAAAGGGGTAAGTACGGCATTCAATGGAAATTAGCTGATCACGACCTTTATAGCAGCACTGAATTTCAAGTTTCCACCTAATGTGGGTAATTTTACCTTTGGTTGACATCTGTTCTGTTACTCTTCCATGTACATCACTGACGGCCACTTTCCCCTTCCATTGAAGTCACCAACGATGAAATGGGGTGGGGGCATGTAATGGGCTAGCAAATCTACTCTATGGCTAAATTTTACATTCTGCCTAATGTAAGGGGAGGTAAATACAGTAGGTCTCTGTGGACGAGCTCATCCATCCGCGCTTCAATGTTGCAACTCTGTCATTTGCCATAATTTAACATGCTTTAACTTTAGACCTACAATGAAACGGTTATGAACTTTCTGTCTTACAGCCGAATCCAGGAGGAGGAGAAATGATGGGTGAGTAATGGTCACTTTTTAATTAAGATTTGACGGTTCTGGTATCACTTTCACCAATATATCACCAGGGAGTTCATAGGAACGCATGTTAGTTGGTGCTTGAAAGCAAAGCAAGTTCCTTCTTTTTAGTAGATTTAATACAGTTGTTACCCTTTTCAAAAGAAATTTGAATGTTTGGCCATACCATTTATTCTATACACGGAGTTTACTTCCTCTACTGGTGGAATCTGGAACAATTAGGGACATTGCTGAAATCAGAATTGTGGAACTGTGGAACTCTCTTTCTAAACGCTATAATGCTATGGGACAGTTAGCGCCTTCAATACGAAGATAAATGTATTTTCCATTTTATAGGTATATGAAAAGATATTGATATTGATACTGGTATTTGATGTTGGGGTGCGATTCAGCCATGGTTGATTGAAGGTCAGAGTAGGCCCCTGGCGTGAATGGCATATTGCTGTTACCATCTTTCAATGATGCCTAATATTACGCATGATTCCCCAAAACAAATACAATAAACTTAAATAAAATAAAATAAAATAACTGCAATGCCTGCGAGGTCATGGAAGTGGAGATGCTTAATGATTTCAAAAGGAAATTGAATGGGCACTTAAGGGAAATAAGCTTGCAGAGCAAAGGGGTAGATTAGGACAATGGGACTAACTGGATTGCTCTACAGAGAGCCAGTAAGCACTCGATGGGCCGAAAGGCCTCCTTCTGTGTCGCCATTCTGCCATGACTCAACGATTTGATGCCTCTAGAACGTCATGATTAGTAACAGTTTCCTCGAGCTTTCTGTAACACCATGAAATGAGTTACTTCCTGACAAAGGAACATAGGAAAAAGGACTCGACCTTTCAGACTCTTGGTCCTCTTCCACCATTCAAATAGATTAGCGCTGATCTGTGCATTAAGTGCATCTTACGCTCCTCAGTTCCATAATACAGTGGCGCAGTGATTAGCACCGCAGCCTCACAGCTCCAGCGACCCGGGTTCAATTCCGGGTACTGCCTGTGTGGAGTTTGTAAGTTCTCCCTGTGTCTGCGTGGGTTTCCTCCGGGTGCTCCGGTTTCCTCCCACATGCCAAAGTCTTGCAAGTTGATAGGTAAATTGGCCATTAGAAATTGCCCCTAGTATAGTTAGGTGGGAGGGAAAATGTAGGAAGAGGTGGGGATGTGGTAGGAATATGGAATTAGTGTTGGATTAGTATGAATGGGTGGTTGATAGTCGGCACAGACTCGGTGGGCCGAAGGGCCTGTTTCAGTGCTGTACCTCTAAACAAAGACACTTACCTAACAAAAATATATCAATATGAGTTTTTAATGTTGCATTTGGACTAGCCTCTGCAGCTTCTGTGGTGAGACATTTCAAGATGTTTGAGTACTGTCTGACGTCACTTCTAAGCGATCTAGCTCTAATTTTAAGAATTTGTTCCCTGTTGTTGGATCATTCCAACAGGGGAAATTGTTTTATCAAAACGTTTCTATCAATTTATTTAATCATCTTAAATACTACAATTAGATGACACCTTAATTTTCAATATTCAACGCCGATCAAGACGGGGTTATGCAACCTGCCCCCATAAGTTAAGCCTATTAGCGCATCCTAAATTAAAATAATTGGCCTACTCGAAATATTAGTCATCACGGCGGCTGTGAATTTCAATGTGTATGCAGGGAGCTTGCACCATAGGCCCATTACGTTTTGGAGGGGGCTTGAACAATTTTCAGGTTCTGTTTCAGATTAGGAGAATTGAATAACAAATTAACAGCTGTACCCATAAGATCCACAATTAAACACTCAAGCATTCGTAAAACGTAGCTTTATTCTGGGTTTTGGATGAAATCCAGTGGCTGAATGGGGTGCGTCACCTGATTAGTTTTAAGATTCCTTGGAAGTCAGATAGGACAACGAGACTACTAGGTCACACAGACATCCGCCGAAGCCATGCAGCAACAGTCTACTTTGCAATCTTCTAAATTTACGTTCCTTTAAAAGCAATATTCATCGATCAGACGTGTGCTCAATGCACAATCTGAATGAGCCGAGTTGCACCCACGCAAGTTGGCTACAATTGGGATTGTAGGCGATATTTTAACTTACTCGAAACGCAGTTACAATCGGGCCTTGCATGTTTGACAGTTGATCAACAAGCTTAGCCAGAAAGAAATTATCAATTTACAGTGGGAAATTAGATTGAAGAATTAAAGATTCTATTTAAGTATTAAAAATAATTTAAAATGTAGCAAATACTTAGGAAGTCTCAGCAAAATGGGAATGGGTGGAAATGGTTGCAACGTTACTTTCTTATTGGCTTATGGAGTCACGTGGAATCAACCAATGGGCATATTTCACAATGCTATGTACAAAATTGTGAGGGGGTGTATTGAGTGGAGCTGAAGGGTCTATTCACCATCGCAGAGAGGTCAGTGTCGAGGGGGCATAGATTTAAAGTGATTAGTAGACAAATTAGAGGGGAGATGAGGCAAAAACTTTTCACCCAGCGTGGTGATGGTCGGGAACTGACGGCCTGAAAAGATACTTTTAGTTTTAGAGATACAGCACTGAAACAGGCCCTTCGGCGCACCGAGTCTGTGCTGACCATCAACCACCCATTTATACTCATCCTACACTAATCCCATATTCCTACCACATCCCCACCTGTCCCTATATTTCCCTACCACCTACCTATACTAGGGGCAATTTATAAATGGCCAATTTACCTACCAACCTACAAGTATTTTGGCTTGTGGGAGGAAACCGGAGCACCCAGAGAAAACCCAGGCAGACACAGGGAGAACTTGCAAATTCCACACAGGCAGTACCCAGAAATGAACCCGGGTCGCTGGAGTTGTGAGGCTGCGGTGCTAACCACTGCGCCACTGTGCCGCACCTAATAATTGAGGCACAAACCCTCAACTCATTGAAAAGGAATCTGGATATGTACCTCATGTGCCATAAGCTGCAGGGCTATGGACCAAATGCTGGAATCTGGGATTAGAATAGGTGGATCGTTTTTCAGCCGGCACAGAAACGATAGGCCAAGTGGCCTCTTTCCGTGCCTTAAACGTTCTATAGTTCTATGATTCTATCAAGATTTCGTTGTTTGTGAATGATCATACATATGGAGAATCTTCAAATTCGGGTTTTTACTTGGATACCTATCAATACTAGTTTGTGAATCTTAGGGTGTAAACCTATTATTTACTGAATGGTATGTCTTTTTTCATTCATTTAGTGCTGATCTTTGGACTACATCTGACAACAACATCAATAATCTGCGTAAGTTTATTATGATGGGTAAGAGGAATACAGCATGTTTAATAGAAATTTTACAATTCTTTGATAAATTCCCTCTTGTGTTTTTAGTCTGCACTACATATTTACACATCAGTAGTTTACTATTCACCAGCTATTCTATGCGAATGCTACAGCAGGAATCACAGCGATTTTCTCCATTGATATAGTTTGGGAGTAAACTTACATGTGCATGGACTGTTCTGACAGACAAAATTGGGGAAATGGAGGGGAGAGTGACGACATAGGTTGAAAATAGCCTAATGTTAATTGAGATGTATCGCTCATATTCCAGCGCAGGGGATAAGTAAAGCTTGTGGGTTCGACTGAGTGCCATAATTGAAGAGTAGTGCAAGTAATCAGTAATGGACGAACAGCTCAGTCAGTATATTAATATTTCTGTGCTAAATTATAGAAGGTGGATGAAAGTCAATAAAATTGTAATGGGACAATTTAATTTGCTGCAAATTAATTGGGAAGATTGTAATTGAAATGGAAGATTTCAATCAATATTTCTAGACATGATGGAATTAATTTTGATACTGGACCACAGTATGAAAAGGGCAATATCGGATACATGCCCATTATTAATGTAATAGACGCTAACACTTCAATCAAACTGTTAGTAAACGAAGAGAAACCTATCAACATGAATGAAATAACTTATTAAGAGAGAATTGGAAAGTGCAGTCAAAATCGCTCACAGGCAAAATTCCAACAATTTTGCATTTATATGCTTCAGTAAAACTTCATCTTAGGCGCTCAGATCAAATAAGTATTTCACAGTGGCAGTCTGTTCTACGTATCACATGATATTCTGGTTTACTAAAGCCAGTGGGAGTGAACAATGGGCGAGGAATATAACAGGGTGGATTATGTGATACCACCTGCTTTACACAACTTTACAAGCTAATTTCTACTCCATTGTCCTTGTCAGATGTCGGGTACCAGAAATAGGCA
The DNA here is from genome assembly GCF_036365525.1 of Heterodontus francisci. NCBI lineage: Eukaryota > Metazoa > Chordata > Chondrichthyes > Heterodontiformes > Heterodontidae > Heterodontus > Heterodontus francisci. The sequence goes on from NC_090415.1 coordinate 15,175,067, forward strand.
AAGAACAGAAAATTATGTAGATGGTAAACATTAGGGTATGATTAGCTAACAGCTACTGGTATGAACCCATTGGGCATACTGCTTTCAATAGATGAAAAGAGTGTAAGAGCTGGTAATTTGATTTAAAGAAACGTAGACGTTTAAGCACAAGAGGAAGTTAATAACAGGATTAGATTGGCGTCCATTTTGAACTGCTGTGGCTTACGATGTTGAATAGAATATATGCCAAGTTCAAATTAGGGTACAGCACCACAAATATATCGTATCAGGGCAACCGGGAAAACTGCGCTCAGCAGAGAAAATAAAGGAGCGACGAAGAGATCAAACATCGTGACTACATGCATACTATAGCTATGATTATATATAAGGATGCGACTTGGAAACAGGAGGAAATTATACCAATTGATTGGGATGGCAAAAAGAGATGGTGGAGTTAGAATTTCGGAAGATAAACAAATTGCTGTAGGTATAAAGAGTTAATAACAACAGATAGAGAGTTGACTATTTTACCTTCAGCGATAGTATTGCACAGCCTGCCCAATTTCGCTTCCATTGACTTCCACTGAAAGGAAAATCGGTTGTGTTGTAAAATGATAGAATATATTCGTAGTGCTGTTCCCTAGCTTGAACTTGGCGTAAATGCTATTCAAAATTTCAACTACCCCAGTTCACAGTGGGCGCCGATCCAATCCTGCGTTGTATAATGAGTAGCTAATTTGTCATTAACAATTTTGCATCATCGCGCAAAGTTAAAATTGCCCTTGGGCTTAACTTAATACGATAGTGTAGGAAAGCTGGGTAGAAAGTCGTTTCAAGTAGTGATGTTAAACGATCGGTATCAGTATCGACTGCAATGGGATTGAATATGAGACGTTGCACATGATAGGCTGCTGATACCATACCGTTCAATTTGCATGATCATCCCAGATTAATTTCTATCCCAGATATCTGTAGTGCTATCCTCTTGAGTATGCATCCCTTGAGTTCACTTTCCATTACCATGAATGGAAATGAATATTGGCCGTTATATAAAGGGAGGCCGAACCGATTGTCAAACTTACAGTATCGCCGAAAAAAATATGAAATTATCCCAATTACTTCAACAGAAGAGCGACTCGGGCTGGGGATAAAATGGACGCCCGGGCTGGGTTAGGTTAAATAACAATTTTTCTACAATTGGATCTCCTGCCTTGCGGGTTTTATTACCTTGAATACTTAACCAGTGACTTCAGACTGTTTTTGTCACAAATGTCTTGCATTGTTTTATGAATCAATTATCACAAATGTTCTGCTCCGGAACCTTAGGAATCCAAGCCATGCATTTAGCACAGCTTTCTGGACGCTAAAAATATCGGTTCTCGCCGTTAAAACTGTCCCTGTATATTTTAACTAACTGTGGCAACCAATTCCTACACAGAGGCAGCGAACAAACGGAATTCCTTCAGGTTTTCACAAGTAAGTGTCAATATGTACTCCTTTATTGACGTGTCAGACTTTTATAATCAAGTAAAACATGAGTGCTTTTAAACAAAGCTTTCGATCTCTAGAAGGATAAAGTGTCCTCTGTACCTCTTCATGAAGAAGACTCGGCACTGAAATATAGAATAATAGAATGGACATAGCACAGAAAGAGGACATTCGGCCAGTAGTGTCTGCGTTGGCTCTCCGCAGGAGTCACCACTTAGTCTCACTCTCCCACCTTTTCCCGGTAACCCTGGATTTTTTTTTTTCGATCATTGTCCAACTTTCATTTGAAGGGCCAGATTGAATCTCTTTCCACCGTCCTCTCAGGCAGTGCATTCCAGGTCCTGACCATCCGTTGCGTTATAAAAAGCTTTTCTTCATGTCACTGTTGCCTACAGTCATAGAGTCGTACAGCATAGCACCAGGCCCTTCGACCCACTGCGTCGATGCCTACCATAATGCCTATCTATACGAATCCCACACACCTGCATTAATTCCATGTCCCTCCATGCCGTGCTCATTCAAATACCTGTCCAGATGCCTCTTAAATGTTGCTACCGTTCCTGCCTCCGCCACCTCCTCTGGCAGCTCATTCCAGATGCCCACTATTCTTTGTGTGAAAAAATGCCCATTTCATCCCCTTTAAATCTCCTCCCTCTCGCCTTAAGTCTATGCTATTTAGTTTTAGTCACCCCTACTATGGAAAACATACTCTGGCTATCTACCTTATCTGTGCCTCTCATAATTTTATCGTGTCCCCTCTCAACCTCCTTCGCTCCAGAGAGAAAAGACCCAGCCTATCCAATCTCTCTTTATAACACAAGCCCTTCAAACCAAGCTACATCCTAGTGAATCTTTTCTGCACCCTCTCTAGCCTAATCACATCTTTCCTGTAGTGTGGTGACCAGAACTGCACACAGTACTCCAAATGCCTCCTAACCAACGTTATGTACAACTGTAACATGATGTCCCAACTCTTGTACTCACTGCCTCGGCCGATGAAGGCAAGCATGCCATATGCCTTCTTCACCACCCTGTCTACCTGTGTTGCCACTTTCAGGGAACTAGTTCTTGTGCCCCAAGGTCTGTCTGCTCAACAACACTCCCCAGGGCCCTGTCAAGCATTGTATATGTCCTGCACTGGTTTAACGTCCCAAAATGCATTACTTCACACTTGTCTGTGTTGCATTCCATTTGCTAATACTTTGCCCACTTTCCCAGTTGATTTATATCCTGTTGTAACATTAGACAACCTGTCCACGACACGACAAATTCTGGTGTAATCTGCAAACTTACTAATCATGCCACTTACATTCTCATCCAAGTTATTAATACATATGACAAACAATAGAGACCAGCACTGATCCCTATGGCACATAACTGGTCACCGACCTCCAATCTGAAAAAAAACAACCCTGGAATTCCACCCTCTGCCTCCTATCACCAAGACAATTTTGTATCCAATTGGCTAGTTCACCCTGGATCACATGTGTTCACACATTCCGGACCAGCCTACCATGCAGGACCTAATCAAAAACCTTGCTAAAGTCCATGTAGGAACCGTCACCACCCTGCCTTCGTCTATCCTCTTGGTCACCACCTCAAAAACTCAACCAATTTCGTTTGACATGATTTCCCACGCACAAAGCCATGCGGACTATCCCTAATCAGACCTTGCCTTTCCAAATGCATATAAATTCTGTCTCTCAGAATCCCTTCCAATAACTTTGCCACCAATGATGTAAGGCTCACCGACCTGTAGTTCTCTGGCTCATCCCTGCTGCCCTTCTTAAATTAAGGCACAACATTAGTTGTCCTCCAGTCCTCTGGTTCCTCACCCATGGCTAAAAATGATGACAAAAATCTCTGCCAAGGCCCCATCAATCTCCTCCCTTGCTTCCCATAGCATCCTAGGATACACATGGCCAGGCCCTGGGGATTTATCCACCTAATGCGCTTCAAAATCTCCAGATCTCTCTGCTCCTTTACGCCCTTTATAATAGCACCCATTAATTTATATTGACCCCTCTCGTTCTTCCGACCAGAAGAAAAAAAAAGGAATTCAGATTGTCATGGTGAGAGCTGAGCTCATATTCACCTGGATTATGAGTCCAAACTACTCGATAACTACTGCACTACTCTCAGAAGTGGTCACTTTTGAGTCCTGCAGATAGCAAAGCAAGCTGAGATTTTGAACGTTTTTATTTGGTCCCTGCATGCGCCGCCAAAGTATCAGTAAATTAATAAATTATGCTGTACTAAACATGCCACTACCGAATATGATTTACAACTATAGTTTGCAAAGAAACAAACTCATTTTAACGTAAGGCAGACCATGAAATCGCAATTTAGATGTTATATTAAAACGTTTGAAGCATTTTGTTTTGACAAAGGCCTCCTCTGCGCTTCTCAAGGACAAAAGTCATGTTGGGAATATCCTCATAACCTATTACTTACGATCGTCATTTGGCGTTTCCCTATGTATTCCTGAAATATATTGCCGAATTATTCAAATGCAGGCCGTCTCATCAGATCCCACTCTTGCCCTGCTGCCAAGAGATGTACACCAACATTATCCCAGTTGAGGTCACTGCGTACCAGTCAGAACCACCCAGAACACACACTCACACAGACATACACACACGCACACACAGACATACAATCTTGTAAGTTATTAACACAGACCATAGGTGTTGGAAATTATATGCAAATATGACTTTTTTACCTTCAGGATCTGGAACATCCACGGGAAGAGGAGGAAGGAAGTGCCTACTTTGCAAATCATAGCACTGAATTTTTGAACGACACAGAGCTGACGCCAGGAGGACTGAATAGGAAGCCATATTTCATTACATTTAGAGAACAGTGAGTTGGATCTGCAGGATCAAAGCTGATTGTGGTGTTAAAATGCAGAACATCACTTAATTCTGAATAGATCTTAAAGGAGTCTGGCGGTGCAATCAAACGTATTTTTCTCTCATCATGACATGATTCAAAACCCCTGCTGCTTTTTTTGCAATCATTTTTGCAAAAATATGTTAACCGTTGGAGAGCGGTAATGAACATTCATCAGGCGATCAGGGAAACAGGCGGCAGTGCATCGACCACCTGTTTTAAGCCCTGCCTGATATTCAGTTTCATTATGTTTGCAATCAAAGTGGTTGAGGATATTTCAAAAGGAATACATGAAATGACGATGCTGAACACTCCCCAGCCTATATATTGATTCTCATACCTGGCTTTTATTGCTTATCACAATCTGAAAACGAGTATTTCAATGACCATCCGGAGAAATACGCCAGACAATCCCGTCTCTGCAATTAGTGGTAAATGAAAATGCAATAGTAATGCACATTGCTTTCTTTCCATCCCGAGACCATTACATTCAACTCATATGTATCATCTGGCGACATTCCTGGCTCGGCCTATCTTCTGCTGAAACAACCCATGCTCTTGTCAGCTTCAGGCCTTTCTGTTACACTGTGCTCCTGGCTGCACTTCCATTTACCAGATTCTGTAAATGTGAGCTCGTCGAAAGTTCCGCAACCTATAAACGAAATTGCACCAACGCACCCTAGCTGCAGATCACCGTTATTTTAAAATTGTGCTCCTTGATTCAAATCTCTCCTCGGTATCCTTATCCGGTAACCTCCACCAGCCGTATCTACCTCCAAATTCTGCACCCTTGACTTCTTCGGTCTGATAACTTGTGGGGACGTGCATTGAGACGTCTGGGCCCTAAGCTCTGGGATTCCCTCTCTGAACATCTCTGCCTCACTTTCTTCATTTAAGATCCCTCCTTACTATCGACCTATTTCATCAAACTCTTGTCACCCGACATAATATCACCTTCTTTGGCTTCATCCCATTTTTGAGTCTCAGAATTTGTAAGGTGCATGACAATTACAGTTGCTGAGGCATTTAACCAACACAGGCTGCTCCATTACTAAAGAATCTGCACTTAAACATATGCTCATTCCAATAACGTTACAAGGAATTGATGCTAAACCTTTATAAATCACTGGTACACCTCATCTGTCCAATTTTGAGTACCACACAAGGCTTTGGAGAGGAGATACAACATAATCATACCAGGGTTGGAGCATACCAGTTCTGTGGAGACAGTAGAGAAGCGACCATTGTTGTTGTTAGAACAAGATGCGACACGGGGAGTATTAATGGTGATGTTCAGAATTGTGAGGCGTACATATAGAGAGGTGGGAATGAAATATTCTTCTATAATACTATCAGAGTGAGTCAAAGGGACAGAGAGTGACAGAGAGGAAACTAGATAGAGAGAGGGAAAGAAAATCTGTCCCAGAAAGAAAGAGAGCGCGAGAGAGAGATAGTAGATTCGAATATAATTTAGTATTCACAGGTAACTAGAATTCCCACCCTTATCTTTTGCAACACAAGCCCCTGCTGTGATTTGTGGTGAGCCTGCAGCTTTGAATCGCAAAGCTAATGATTCAATTCTCTTCAGGGCACATTTTGCAAGCCATACTATTCTCAGATTTGGAGCCACAAAACTGAAATATCCAGTTATATTTCTTTACCCAAAAAATTAAAAACCCAATTGTACCTAAAAATTCACCTTAAATGGGTAGACAAGGTAGATGCACATAAAATGTTTCCCCTGCTTAGAACAGAGGATATAATGTCAATATAAGGGGAAGCCACCTTGGAGCTAGATGAGGAAAATGTCTTTACTCAGAGGTTCTAAGTCTTTGGAATTCTATACGCCAGAGGGCTATGGAAGCACAATCACTGCGTAAGTTTAATGCAGCGATTGACAGATTTCTAAATTCCAATGAAATATGGGGATAGTGTGGGGAAAACGGTATTGAAGTGGATGATAAGCTATGATTGTATTGGATAGCGTAGCAGGTTCGATGGGCCGAATGGCCTGCACCTACTCCTGTGCTCCTGGAAAAGCAAATGGATCACTCTACGGTGATCCCCGCGACTGCAAAAGATGAAATCGTGACCACATTTCAGAATGCTGAAACTTAATTCCACAGGTTGTCTACTATTAATTTTGAAGTGCACTCCTACTTGCATGGGATTTGCCAAACATATTCATGGTATTCGTGGCCGTTTTTGTTTCATTTATCAGAGCCTTGTATCAAGCATCCACAACCCTCCATATGCTTAACGGAGCCAAAACTCTATAATGCTCGGGCGTTACATACATTCAGTGGTTGATCCGCTACTTACAGTTTTCTCCTGCCAAAATGAGTTTCGAGTCCTCCAAAACTTCCAATTCAAACATTTACTCCTTAGGTTTAAAGCCCTCCTGTGCACTTTCATTCACTTCTGCTTACAATTAGTTTCCATTGTTTCAGTCATCTGTATTGCACGCTCCAGACTTCCTTCGATGATGCCTTCCGCCTTCCCACTGCATTAAACACCGGTCCCCACTCCCCACCACCCGCTACCCTGCCCCCCTCCCTCCACCCCCTCTCTAAACTCAAACCTCCTTGGGCATGCTTCCAGTTGGAATTCTTAATATCACCTTATTAACTGGGCTTCGGTTTGAGCCGTCATCCGCCGTCTACTGGCTGATTTCCATTTGCCCAGAGCCTGGCAATGTCTTGCTTTTGAAAAGCTCGTCTTTGCTTTCCAATCCCTCCTTGGTTTTGTTCCTTCCTGTGTCTGTAACGTCCCCGCCTTTCTCAGTGCTGCTGCAATGTTGGCCTTTAGTGCATCATGACATTGTCATCACTTCTCCAATGGTGGCCCTGCTCTCTGCTGTCTGGGCCCTAAGCTCTGGAATTCCATCTTGCATTCCTGTCCACCTAGCTCTTCCTTTAAGATGAGCCTTGAAAACTACCTCTTCGACCATAATTTGGTCAACTGTCCTAATTCTTCCTGATGTGGATTGATATTAGAGTTTGTTTGCTAAGTGTTCCTTTGAAGCACCTTCGGACGTTAAAATACGTGAGAGGCGCTATCTAAATATAACGTGAAGCTGCTTTGTCTGCATATATTTTGGTAATGCGCCTTCGAAATCGACGATGCTAAAGGTGAGATATTAATGCAAAAACCTTAGCAAAGCCCAAACATAAATTTCAATCAATAAAACTTCAGGATTCTTCGTCATATCTTACACTTAATAGTAATGTTCTTGTTTTAACTTAAAACGACAAATTAAAAGAAAAGTGTCATGGAAAAATATAGATGAAGGAGAAAACTCGACCCGGGAGGTTATCGTTATGGACGTATCTACCTATCCAAAATCAGAGCATTCGCCTCTTCACTGACTTGATAGGGACTTTTTCGTGGTTAAACCAACCAGAACGTATTGCGGATATGAAGCATGTAGACAACAATGTTTCACTCCTGCCTTTACATTGTATGAACGCTATATATGTAGATGTGGCATCTATAGGTAACACCCCAATCGATTTTTGTTTGCTTTTGTTTTTGGCTTTCATTACAGACCTATTCACCTATCTATATGACAGTCTGTAAATTTATAATATAATTAATAGTTTGGAATTACTACCAAGACTTGGCAACCGAGCTTGATGTAGTAATACAATATTAAGAGTATATGGCTAATGCCATTAGGTCAACGTTTTAGCAGAAATTGAGGTATATATCTCTCTAACAAAGGAAACGATGTACCTATGCATGTGAGTTTTGCAAATGTATAGTATATAGATAAGGGCTGTTACTCCTTTCCCTTTGGGAAAGTTGAAATATACATTGTCACAACGGTTTAATACGTGTTATATCGTTGCTAACGTTTTGATTGTGCTTTGTGGAATAAATTTATTGCATGATACCAAATAATTACAAATTCGATCATGTATTTCTATGGAGATATGCAGAGAGATCCCGGAAGGCATGCCAACAATTCTTAAAAATAACAAGTTAACAAAGCTAACGTACATTTTCCTTCATCCCTTTGGCATGAGTTGGGTGGAGCCCTTATCGAACCAGCATCAATTCCCTTCCAATAATTTCAAAAACGGGTGGGTTCCGAAATGATGTTATGGTGTAACAAAATCAAAATACTGCAGATGCTGGAAGTCTGAAATAAAAACAAGAAATGTTGGAAATACTCAGCAGGTCTGGCAACATCTGTGGAGAGAGAAGGAGAGTTACCGTTTAAAGTCAGTGACCCTTCATCGGGACTGACAAGTACTAGAAATGTAAAAGGTCTTAAGCACGTAAAGAGGGGGTAGGGCAAGGGATAAAAAAAAGAGATGATGTTGATAGGACCAAGTCACAGAGAAGGTCATGGAACAAAGGCACACGGTAGAAACAAATGAAACAAACTAAAACGAAATAAACAAATACAAAAATAATAACTAAAAATAAAAAGGTGAATTGTCGTGCTCTGAAATTATTGAATTCAATGTTCAGTCCGGCAGGCTGTAGTGTGCCTAATCGCTAAATGAGATGCTGTTCATCCATCTTGCGTTGATGTTCGCTGGAACACTGCAATGATGCCAGGGCAGAGATGTTAGCATGAGAACAGCGGGGAGTATTGAAATGGCCAGAAACCGGAAGATCAGGGTCATGTTTAGTTTGTTTCTACTGTGCCTACCCATTGCTTTTCTTTTCATGTTTGTGCTTGGGGCCAGGGCTGTTCATTTTACTGACAACTGTCACCCTTTCTGTAATAACGCTTTGTCTTACACCACACCATTAACATACCGTTGTCCTTTGTTCTATGACCTTCTCTGTGACCTTGTCCTATCAACACCTTCTCTTTCGTTATCTCTTGCCCCACCCCCGCTTTACCTGCTTAAACCTTTTACACTTCTAACATTTGTCAGTTCTGATGTAGAGACACTAACCTGAAACGTTAACTCTGTTTCTCTCTCCACAGATGCTGCCAGATCTGCTGTGTATTTCCAGCATTTCTTGTTTTTATTTTATTACATTGTGGTGTGTTTTGTAGAAGGGAAGGTGGGGAGGGATCATTCGACAATTCGTTGATGATTTGGAGGGTCGTGTTATAAGGCACCAAAAGACAATTATTGCAGATGCTGAAAATCTGAAATCAGAAAAAAAAAGTAAAGATGGGAAATACCCAGCAAGTCAGTCAGTATATCTGGAGAGGCGAAAAGTGTTACTGTTTCATATCGATGACATTTCATCAGAACTGGAGAAAATAGAAATGCAACATGTTTTAAAGAAACGCAGAGTCAGGGAAAGGGGTTGGGGAGGAAAGAACAAAAGGAAATGTCTGTAATAGGACAGGAGAGGTTAAATGCCGAAATGGATAATGGGGCAAGCTAAAACGATATTACAACGGGAAAAATCAAGAATCAAATGATGGGTATGGAATGGGGGGTGGGGGTTGCTGATGGAAGTGGGAATAGCAGAATTCTTACACAAAAGTGTGTTTCCAATAAAAAGGGGCACTAGTTACAATTTGAAATTGCTGAACCAAAGTTGTGTCTAGAAGGCTGTAAAATGCTTCTTGTGAGATTCCGTTTTTCAGCTGTTTACGATGCTTAATGCCTAAAATGTGAGTACAAAATTCTGCCCTAGGGCCCAGGCGAAATACGGATTTTGATGCTCATTAAAATGCCACCGTTTGTAGGTGTGAGCTAAGCACCATTCTGCAAACCGAGGATCAGGGCGACTGGGGATATCACCCGGCTCCTACGCTGAGCAGATCACCCCGGCATTTCTTGCAGGAGGAACTGAGAGGCTATCTTGGGAGTTGACACACAACACACTAGAAGCCTGATTTTCTCTGGAGGCCCAGGAGGAGAGTCATGTGTTTTTGTGTGGCACACAATGATGTGTACAAAAAAACATCATGAACTTTCTTTTTTCAGCAGTCACAATTGGTCTCGTTAAGGATCATTTGCTCAGTGGTTTACTGCCTGGGGCCATCAGATACTCATATGTGCTGCAAGCCCCACCCAACTGTACCAGTTGGTAATGTAGAACCCTGCGTTTCATCACCGAGGAGCCTGGAAACTGTATTGGCTGGGTGCTTTAGATGACTAAAATTCAGAAAATGACAATATAGCATTTGAAATTCTACCAACAGCCAGTGCGGAGGGATTGATAACATCGTGAAGTGCAGAAGACCATCATCGATCTTTCGCCTGAGAAATGGGTTGCAGTGAGTTGAAGGTCGCTCCCCAAAACTGTATGGTAGGACAAATTTCAACATGGCACCGTGGTATGACTGTGGATGATAAGTTCCTGTTTTGGGGCAACTCAAGCTTGAACAAGGCCAAGAAAATCCTGGGCTTTTTATTTTGGAGGATGGAAAATGAGATGCTAAAATAGGCAGAGAGTCTGCAGTAGTCCATTACGTGTCAACCCGTGATGGTTTATTATTACTGACTGGTCTGTCATAATTGCTGTTGTATTGTGTCCAAGAATGTTTATTTTTGTTTTTATTTGATGCGACGAAGTGCAAAAACTCTGGAAACACCTTGTTCTCTTCTATGCCTGCACTAAGCATTTGGCAGGTACCCGTTAATCATCGACGGTAAGGCTCTGGCTATCCCTGGGAATAGAGTGAAGATGGAGTACTTCAGCCTTAACTCAGCGGGAGATTTATGGAAATCGATGTGAATGGACTTACACTTGTGAACGACAAGAATGTGCCTTTACAATTACCTGTAATATTTAGTGACAAAACGATCATGTTGTTCAAAGATGATGCACAGGCGGTAACATCTCATTACAAAATGTTTATACTTTCGATGAGATAATGGGCTACACTCGTTTCGGATTTTCATACAGAATGGACAGTTCGACTTGTCAGCCAGCTCTACACGGTGTCCAATGATCAGTTCGATGTGCATGACACACAGTTACAATACAGCTCATTTTGCAGTAGCACCTGAGATGACTTTCCTGCCAAGCCATCACCACAATATGGGCGTCAATGCAAGCAACAAACACTGATATATTTGGCGATAGATGGCCTTTAATGCCAGAAAGCTGAAGGAGAGTGTGGCGGGCAGGACCAGAAAAATAATATTCTCCGTCTGATATTCCTTCCATAGAAAAGAAAGTCAGGAAAATCTGGAGAATTTTGCAAGGGATGGATCATCCCACAGGCGTAAATTTCATCCCTGCGATTAGCCCAGGAAATGCTAAATCCTCAGATGGTGAGAATGAAAATCGAACAATTCACTTTCTGGATACAGTGGACTAGTGCACTCAGAGGAAATGTGATTAATCTTAACTTTGGGCGATGGTGTGAAATGATGGCTATCAATGAAGACGCCTAATAATCACTACACCTAGTATCCCTTTACGGTGAAGGGAAACAACAATTGAGTGTGGTGCATATAAGCATCGAATTTGTTATCAGTCGCTTTACAGTACACCAAAGCTGAATACAACCATAATATTTTGCAGCTGTGCTTCAGTTCTCCCCACTTCTTTAGCCTTTTACACCATTTCTCCAGGTGAACCACTGCTCGCCTGTGAAGTGATGCGGAATGCAACGGGAATTTCGGACATATGTAATGTTGCTCGACCACTCATCCAACGGCTCTCCAAATATGAGTTCAAATCTCGCCATTACAGCTGGGCAAATTTAATTACCATTAATAAATCAGTAGTAACAAAGCTGGTTTCATTAATAATGATACCGAAGTTCTGAGATTGTTGTTTTAAAAAGATCCTGGTTCATTAATGCCGTTCAGGTGAGGACATCGACCGTCCTTACTCGGTCTCGACTATGTATGACTCCACAGCAATGTGTTTGACCCTTAACCGACTTCTGAAATGGTGTAGCAAGAAATTCAGTTATATCAAACCGCTACAGAAAAATAACGTCATAGATTCATAGAGTCGAACAGCATAGAAACAGGGTCTTCGTCCAACCGCGTCCATGCTGACCAAAATGCCTATCTATACTAATCCCACCTGCCTGCATTAATTCCATATCCCTCTATGCCTTGCGCATTCAAGTACCTGTCCAGATGACTCCTAAATGTTGCTACTGTTCCTGCCTCCACCACCTCCTCAGGCATCTCATTCCAGATACCCACTCATCTTTGCGTGAAGAATTTACCCCCTTGATCCCCTTTAGACCTCCTCCCATTCACCTTAAATCTATGCACTCTAGTTTTAATCACCCCTACCATGGGAAACAGACCCTGGCTATCTACCCTATCTATGTCTCTCATAATTTTATATACCTCTATCATGTCCCGACTCAGCCTCCTTCACTCTGGGGAAAGCAGACCCAGCCTATCCAATCTCTCTTTATAACTCAAGCCCTCCAAACCAGGCAACATCCTTGTGAATCTTTTCTGCGCCCTCTGCAGCTGAATCACATCTTTTCTGTAGTGCGGCGACCATAACTGCACATGGTACTCCAAATGCGGCCTAACAAAAGTTATGTACAACTGTAACATGACGTCCCAACTCTTGTACACAATGCCTCAGCCGTTGAATGCCATACGCCTTCTTCGCCATCCTGTCTACCTGTGTTGCCACTTTCGGGGAACTATGTATTTACAACCCAAGGTCTGTCTGCTCAACATGCTCCCAAAATGCATCACTTCAAACTTCTCTGCGTTAAATTCCATCTGCCACTCCCTTGCCCAAATTCCCAGTTGATCTATATCCTGTTGTAACCTTAGACAGCCTTTTTCACTGTCCACTATACACTAATTTTGGTGTCATCTGCAAACTTTCTAATCATGCCCTTTACAGTCACATCCAAGGCATTAATATATGTGAAAAAGAACAGACGGTCCAGCATGTGGGTGGATGTTTTCTTTTATTCTCTTTTTTTTCATGGGATGCAGACATTGCTGGCAAGGCAAGCATTTGTTGTACATTCCTAAGTGCCCTTGAAAAGTGAATGGGTTGCTTTTTCAGAGAGTGGCTGGCTAAGAGACAGCTACACATTGCTGTGGGTATGGAGTTATATGCAGTTACTGACGGCATATTCCCTTCCTTGAGAAACATTATTGAACTAGATAGGCTTTTATAACAATCAAGAATGGTTTCATTGTCACCGTAAGGTGAGCTTTTAATCACACATTTATTAATTAAATTCAACTTTTGTTAACTGCCGTGATGGGATTTGAACCTACGTTGTTCAAGCATTGGTCTAAGTGCTTGGGTTATTAACCGAGTGACATAATCAACGCACTACTTCCCCGCATGTGCAGCGCAATGACTGCAGCAGCTCAATAAACTGGCTTACTACCACCTTCTCAAGGGCAGTTAGGGATGGGCAATAAATGTTGGCCTTGCCAGCGATGCTCACATCCCAAGAATGAATTTAAGAAAAAAAAAACTTATTTCATGTTGAAATTACCCAGCACATATCAGCACAAACGTCACTTATTAGATCACAACATGAACTGCAAAGAATGCAACAGGATGTTGCGTGAGGTATGAGGCCCTGAGAGACTAAACCGTATCAGCTGGGAATTTTAAATTGAATTGCTGGTTGGCCTGAAATACGCACCCAGAAGATCGGCAGCAACTAACAATTTCATAAAATGTCTTCAGCTGTCAGGGAATTTGCTGGCACCCAAGTTGATTGACGTTGTCTCCTTCGTTCTTTTCTTTTGTTTGTTTGCTTTTATGCCTTTCCTTCCTGCTTTTCTTTAACCCGTGGAAGGTTTTCATAGACATTTGCGTCACAATCGTCCTCTTCCTTCATGTGATCTCCTTGCAGATTAGCTGCACTTTTTCCATGATTAATTGTGGCGTATGTGACGCAGTAGTCGTTGGGACCCTTCTTGATATCCTGATATTAAAGAATAAAGAGGTAAAACCCATCTTCAGCAATCGCTCAAAACTGATAAGAGTCAGTCATTGATAATTTTCAATGAAAAGAAAGCCTGCAGAGGTTTATAACGTGCGGCCAATTCGATATCACCGGATTCACATTGTGGTCAGTATCACCCATAATTAACTGGCGGAGGTTAATTATTCCTCGTATTATTTCATTCTTCCGAGTTTATTTTTTACAGGAAAAGAATGTTTGGAAGGAAGGAAGGGTGAAGAAATATGCTGTCAAAGACTTTCGTCTGGCAAAAATCAGGACAGATGCAAGAATCTCATTTTTGAAAGAACAAAGAACAAAGAACAAAGAACAAAGAAAATTACAGCACAGGAACAGGCCCTTCGGCCCTCCAAGCCTGCGCCGATCCAGATCCTCTCTCTAAACATGTCGCCTATTTTCTAAGGTTCTGTATCTCTTTTCTTCCTGCCCATTCATGTATCTGTCTAGATACATCTTAAAAGACTCCATCGTGCCCGCATCTACCACCTCCGCTGGCAATGCGTTCCAGGTGCCCACCACCCTCTGCGTAAAGAACTTTCCACGCATATCCCCCCTAAACTTTTCCCCTTTCACTTTGAACTCGTGTCCTCTAGTAATTGAAACCCCCACTCTGGGAAAAAGCCTCTTGCTATCCACCCTGTCTATACCTCTCATGATTTTGTACACCTCAATCAGGTCCCCCCTCAACCTCCGTCATTCTAATGAAAATAATCCTAATCTGCTCAACCTCTCTTCATAGCTAGCGCCCTCCATACCAGGCAACAATTTATACTACATGAGGAAAGAGTGCTGGTCAGTTGGCAAGTCGGCACTGATTTGTTGAGGGGCTGCCATGGAGAATGCACTCGGGAACTATTGTCCCCCACGCTCTTGGTTAATTACAAATGGCACAAATCCTGTACACGTTCGTTTTGCCTGTCGAGAAAAGGTCCCTAATTATGAATATATGTAGTTTCTAGCACGGGTAAGTGAGCGACAATGCAAGCCCAACTGATAAAACATGAATTGGTTGTTAGTGTACTTCTTAGCACACTCGGGATTGTTCAGCAAGTGTTGTCCAATTGCAGAATCATATCTAGCATCAGGTATTATATTCTGAATTTCGTAAGCACGGGCTGTTCAAAATGGTCAGGAGACCTCCTATAGCCTGAAGTTGAACGGATGTGCTGTTCGATTTGATCGATCAGTTGTTGGGATGTATGTCCTACAGAACTGGCATTACACCAGGACTGAAATCCATATACGACATTACTCAAATGTGTGATCGGCAGAACATCATTAGGCATGACAGCAGCATCTTGTCAGTGGAAAATAACCACCTGTGTTGCTATTCCATAGTAGTAGTGTGAAACGGTGAACTTCACGTGTTGTGCAACGTTTTGAGATAAGTTAACCTTCCACGGTAAATTGAGGTAGACTGGGCACTTTATAGGTCATAAAGTGGCGGCTTAAGGCCATTTTGTGAATGAAAAAAAAGCCTGGGGGCCAATCTTTCCCTCGTGCATTCTCCATGGCAACGCCCCGACCAATTAGATTCGACTTGCCCACCAATCGGCACCTTTTTCTCATTCAGTAGAAATTGGTGCAACTTTGAAACAAAGCACTCACGCGGCTGTTCCTGATGAGTGCTTGACAAAAAGCTTTGACAGCTAGTCTCTTTTTTTCAGCAATACTCAAGTTCTGGACTACCAAGCGACAATGAAGAAACCGTCCACGAAATGTAAGCAAAAGAGGATTGCAATAATCCTTAGGGTAATGGATTTTGTACTGATATTTATCGTTCTGTAAACTATTTTGTGTGGTAGAGCCAATATTTAAGGCACAGCTTTGCAAACGGAATGATGTAGCTTTTACAATTTGCTGCACAGGCATGAAAATGGCATGAATTGGAACTGCTAATATTTGATATGAATTCAATCAATGCAACTGAAGATTCGACATTTTGCATTATGTGTCAGAAATCTGCAAAGCCTCTTTTGCCACCCAAGAAGCAAAGTTAATATCTACTCAAATGGTAGGAAATAATAAATAATGGGCTGGGCTGAATTGTTTTGCGCAGGTGTGGAATAATGGGTGACAGCATATATGCGGCTCGATTAACAGATCCACCAAGGTTTTAATTTTGGTAAGGTTGGGCAAACCTGACGCTCAATGTTTTACTCTGCGGCAGCATTTTAAATATCTACCTGCATTGGATGTGACAATTGTCAGCAGAATCTTCCCCCTCAACAGATAACTTACCCGTTTCCGGCCTGAGGCGCCATCACAGTTACCTATAAATAAACAGGGAATGTTTAGCAGGTGGTAACAAGTCGAGAAGACTTACAGCAATCAAGTTTGAACAGGGGTATTTTCAGTCTAACCCAATGTGCCCGGAGATGGATGGGTTCTTGTCCAATTTTCACTTTATACACATTGGATTTTGCTCTCTTTTGAAGTTTAAAGACTGGTAAATCTGGCGTTCCACCAGGTCCCATCCATTACCTACCAGCTTAAAAATACCTAAATATTCGAAGTCCATTTGCTTAATTCCCAATTTATGAAGCAACATAAATACCGAACAGTATTTGCTGCTTTACAACGTTACGTGATCTTGCAAATCTGTGTTAGATTCACATTAAGTGAATCTTTCCATCACAATATAAAACCTCAGATTTTTGAACAATTGCTCTTCAACAAAACATTATCATTTCATACATCATAGACATAATCATTAATCTCCCTATAGGCGAAAAGGTTCTTCCACCACTATCCCAGCTCTGTCCTCACCCAAAATGCTTCTTACATCACGGGTTCTACATTAAAGGAGACTAAAAATGCAAGCTATTGTTTAAGGAGACAGCTTGTTGTGCATGCTCGGATTGATTTCAATTTTTATTGCATGGCAAAAAAATGTGACGGAAGTGAGTCAGACATGCATTGCACATCACGCCTGATTTTACATTCCTTTGGCCTCACAAATCAGGATTGCTCTTCCGGTCACCCCTGCCTCCTAAGGACACCCCTCCCCCCACCCCCGCACCCCCACCCCAACCAAATGTAACTTTGCATCTGTATTAGTGGGACGACTGAATTGATCATTCTAACCATCTGTTCCTGAAATGGCTTACACTATTTTAAGCAGACGCATTTCAAAACTAATGGCTGAATTCAGACGTAATAATTATCATCTCCCTTAGAGAACCTTGTGACAAATCGATAGAATTTACCAGTGCCGCTTGCCATTTTTATAGTGACCTCGGAATAATCCAAATTTGTAGCTCTTTTGGTATCAACTGAAAGAAGCAAAAAGAGAATAAAATGAACAATAAAGAAATGTTATTAAATGCATAATGCATCGATGATAGATCGATTGATGACAGGACGAGAGTGATACGGAGATTGGGAAAGGGAGTTAGATAGATAGATAGATAGATAGATAGATAGATAGATACATAGATAGATAGATACATAGATACATAGATATTGATAGGCAGACTGATTGATTTAAACTAATACATGGAGATAACCAACTGGAAGAAGGATATTATTGCCATAATTCCAATGTAGTGGGCATATGGAGACAACAAATATGGGAAGGATAGAAGTTTGTATTTGGCGATTATTCAAACAGTTTATAATAGGATCAGCCATCGATTACATACTGATACCGATACCAATTCCATTGGTTGTAGTCGAGCCAAATATTGGGTGACATGTATAACAGAGGACATAATCTGCGCCCTATTCATTAGCGTATAATTTACATTGAGCAAATTTAAAATAACCCCATGATTACCCACTTCTGCATTAGAACAATGTTTTCACTTCAAAGCAAGAATTTATTGTAAAGTGCGATTGGAGGTCGCGAAATGGCTTTCTCGTGAGCAGGTTGTTTCCTTTCCGACCTAACATAGGTGTGAAAGCTATTCCTATCACCCTCCAGATAGATAAAAATATTAGGGATATAGTTCTGGCTTTTTTAAAAGTATTTTCCCAAGGAAGGAAAGCTGATCCAAACAGAAATGTTTCTGATATTTATACATCAAAAAATTGCCCGTCTAGATTGCTGATGGCAATGTCTAAGAATGGACAACATTTGCTAAATATACATACACACCCACTGTATACCTTCAGCTGCATTGATCGACTTATATATTATATTTGTTAGTGTTTTGTGTATTTGTTGCAACATTATTGGCAGGCCAACGACAATAACCCAGTCAGTAGACATCCACAACCCAATTAAAGGGATGCTTGCATGCAGGTCCTAAGTATACCATGCCCACAAGATGGAACTTACAAAATGACAATAGCATATGTCATTTACAATTACTGGTAAGGTGATGGCTGTTGTCTAATGCGCCCGTCGTGTAAGACCCCTTTTCATATAACTTTCCACAGTTTCAAGGCAATCACTACCCTCGAAGTAGTTATCAAGTGCTATTAGATATATAGAAAGTTCCAGCTAAGGAACAGAACAAATCATTACCTTCTGCAGACTTTGGGTCTTGTACTATCGAGTACGTGTGCTGATCACAACCAGACGCTGGGCAGAAAATATAATAGAAACGGAGTTACGTGAGCAGCTCACTTGACTTCACTTTCCCCTGTTCTAGCACCCAGAGAAAAAGATCCAGCATCTTTTGCTTTGAATGCTTATTTGCAATGATGTGGAGGAGAAAAATCCTGAACTCCATTAAGTACATTTTGTCAGATTGCCCGGATCCTAGATTAATACTTTTGGAATAGCATGCAGATGGCGACCGTAGACCATTCTATCTTGTTAATGCGTGAATCGCCACCTTACGAGAAGGAAAAATGTGAGGCAGTTGAAAGAATAAATGTTGCAAAATGTTAAGAGAGTAAGTGACAGCTTTTGCCCTTGATATCAGAGCATTAGGCAACCCTGCAAAGAACGCAGGAAGGAAAAACTGTTGATGGAACATGCACATACTTTACACAGCACATCATGTCTTTGTTCTAGTAACATAATACTAAAGGACCGTGCTAACCTTCAAGCGTTGTTTAACTTCTGGGCCATTTAGATATAAGAGCATGCTGCACATATGTAGCTGGCTGCGGGCAATTTCACCAAATTATCTTTCTTTATTATTATTTTTTGTGGGATGTGTGCCTCGCTGGCAAGGGCAGCATTTGTAGCCCGTCCTAATTGCCCTTGAAATGAATGGTTTGCTGGGCCATTTCAGAGTGTGGTTAAGAGTCAAGCACATTACTGTGGATGTGGAGGCCACACCAGTTAGAGACAGCAGATTTCTTCCCCGAAAGAACATTAGCGAACCACATTTATTTTACAACAATTGATGATAGTTTCGTGGCACCATTACTGTGATTAGTATTAAATTCCATATTTTTAATTTAACTAATAGAGTGCGTTAATTAAAATTCCACCAGCTACCGTAGCGGGATTATTTTTTCTTTATTCTTATTTAGTGCAATGCAGGCATCGCTGGCTATGATATCATTTATTGCCATTGAACTGAGTGGCTTGTTAAGCTATTTCCGTGGGCATTTTAAGAGTCAAACACACCTCTGTGGGTTTGCAGTCACATGTAAACCAGGTAAGTGTGTGATTTCCTTCCCGAAAGGGAATATGGTCTTCGACAGCAAGCGTTTCATCATTAAAATCAGTTTTATTAACTGATATCAAATTTCACCATCTGCTATTGTGGGATTCGAACCCCAGTCCCCACAGCTTTAGCATGGGATCTGGATTACTAGCCGAGTGACATGATTACACCACCATCGCCTCTGGATGCAAACCCATATCCCCGGGACATTAGCCTGGACTTCTGAATTGACATTACAATGACACTGCTATTCCACCATGTCACGTGTAATTTATGTCATTGGGGCATCGAATCCAACTACTCATAAACAGCTGTTCTCTGCAAGTTTCACTGAACGTCCATTGACGTTCTCGTGGGACAAATGAAAAATGTCCTCGACAATATTACCGTAAATAATCTATGATTTCCTTTTAACCACATGGATCAGTTCTTTCTTACCGTTATTTTGGGCTGCTCCTACAACTGCATACTGAAATGGGCTTCCCGATGGTTCTTCACTCACGAGTTGAGATGTATTTCCAGTTGTCCCACTTTGTACAAAAATGTTTCCGGATATTATTGAATAATACATTGAAAACTAAGATCCCACTTTCAACAAAATGAAATAGAACCATTGCAATTGCAAGAAAGCCTTCATAACTCAGAAGTATTTGAAAGAATAATCGTACTTGGCACACCAACTATGCTGTTCACCTCGGAATTAACTATTAAGGAATTTAAAGGCTTGTGCTGATAAGTGGCGATAAATACATCAAATTAGGAAAAATCTAACCATCTCCCTTGACTTTCAATGACATTACCATCGTAAGATCCCTCACTATAAACATCCTGGAGGTCATCACTAACCGGAAACTGAACTGGACCAGCCATGTAAAGGTTGTGACTACAAAAGTAGGTCAGAGGCTGGGAATTCAGCAACAACTAACTCACCTCCTGATTCCTCAAAGCCTCTACATCACCTACAAGGAATAAGTCAGGAGTGTGAAGGAATAATCGTCACTGGCCTGGATGGGCACAGCTGCAAGAACACACAAGAATCTCGACACCATCGTGGACAAAGCAGCCCACTTGCCCTCCACCACCGACGCACAGAGGCAGCAGTGTGTACCAGCTACAAGATGCACTGCAGCAACGCCACTAGGCTGCTTCAACAGTACCGCCCAAACCCGTGACCTCTACCACCTAGAAGGACAAGGGCAGCAGATGTATGGGAACGCGACTACCTGCAGGTTCCCCTCCAAGTCACATTCCATCCTGACTTGGAAATATGTCACCGTTCCTTCACTGTCGTTGGTTAAAATCTTGGAACTCCTTTCCTAACAGCACTGTTGGTGTATCGACACCCCAAGGACTGCAGCGGGCCAAGAAGGTATCAAACCAATACTTTCTCTAGGGCAATTAGAGGTGGGCAATAAATGCTGCCATAGCCAGTGACGCTCACAACCCCCGAACAAAAATAGAAAGTAAAGAATGGCATGTTCATAATTCTAAAATACCTGCCCAGCTCCCTTTGACAATTATTTATGTAATCAGCTTCCTCCAACTTTGAAGCTAGACCGTTACATACCCCAATTACTCTGTGAGTGAAGAATATCTTCACATCTCCCCTCAAGGTCTTGTTCCAAGGATTTTAAAACTATAACTTCGATAATTGACCACTTGCCAGAAGGTGTAGTTTCTTCTCTATCGAACTTATCACACATCCCATCGTCTTGAAACCCTCTATGACGACATATCTTTACATTTCATGGGAGATTGGTTAAGAAGGTAAGCGACCATGGGATCCAGGGCAATTTGAAAAATTGGATCCAAAATTGGTGTAGTATCAGAAGTCAGAGGGTGATGGTCGAGGGTCGTTTTTTTGTAAGTGGAAGCCTGTGACCAGTGGTGTACCGCAGGGATCGGTTCTGGAACCCTTACGGCTTGTATTGTATATTAGTGATTTAGACGTGCATATAGGAGATATGATCAGAACGTTCGTAGATGACAAGGAAATTGCAGGTGAGGAAAGTCTTAGATTACAGGACGATATAAATGGGCTGGTAAGATGGCCGGAGCAGTGGCAAATGGAATTTGAACTTAGAAGTGTGAGGTGATGCATTTTGGGAGGACTAACAAGGCAAGGGAATACACAGTGGATTGTAGGACCCTAGGAAATAGAGAGAGTCAGAAAGACCTTGGTGTACTTGTCCGTAGATCACTGAAGTCAGCAGCACAGGTAGCTAAGGTGGTTAGGAAGACGCATGGGATGCATGCCTTTATTAGCTGAGGCATAATATATAAGAGCAGGGAGTTTATGATGGAGCAGTATAAAACGCTGTATTAAGCCACAACTGGAGTACTGTGAACAGTTCTGGTCACCCAACTACAAGAAATATGTGATTGCACTGGAGAGGGTGCAGAGGAGATTCACCAGATGTTGCCTGGGCTGGAGCATTTCAGCTATGAGGAGAGACTGGATAGGCTAGGGTTTTCACCTTGGAGCAGAGAAGGCTGAGGGGGGACCTGATTGAGGTTTACAAAATTATGAGGGGCATTGATAGGGTAGATAGAAAGAAACTTTTCCCTTAGTGGAGGTATCAATAACCAGGAGGCATAGATTTAAGGTAAGGGACAGGAGGTCTAGAGGGGATTTGAGGAAATTGTTTTTTCAGGGGGTGGTTGGAATCTGAACACACTGCCTGAAGGGGTGGTAGAGACAGGAACCATCACAACATTTATGAAGCATTTAGATAAGCACTTGAAAAGCCATAGCATACAAGGCTACGGGCCAAGTGCTGGAAAATGGGATTAAAATAGGTAGGTTCTCGCTGGCCTGCACAGGCACGATGGGCCGAGGGACCTGTTTCTGTGCTGTATAACTCTATGACTCTATAACTTGTTCCAAAGAGAAAAGCCCTAATGTTTCCCACCTCTCCTGATTCGGGAGCTCCATCATTCCTGATAGCATCCTGGTAACGCTCATTTTGTAGCTTTTCTGAGGCCTGTTCATCATTCCTGACCTGTCGTGCCCGGATGTATCCATAATACATCAGCTGAGGTCTAACTTGTGACTTGTAACATTGTAGTATGTTCTTTTGAATTTCATATTGTTTAACTGTGCTTTTAAACTTAAGTAATCCATATGATTCCCATCACCTTATCAACTTTCCCCGTCATATTTAAGAATTTATGTGCGTGGACACCAAGGTCTTCCTGCACATTTACACTTTTCAAAATTTTGCTATTCATTTATATTGTTTCCGTTTTAGTTCTCCCAAAGTGCACCACTGCACACAATCTTTGCATTAAACTCCATCTACCTGCTTCTATACATTTAATCTTCCTGTCTGTATCATTCTGAAATCGACAACTATTCTCATCACAATTCATCACGTTGCCATTTTTGTATCAGCTGTAAACTTTAAAATGTTCCCAACATCTTATTCTACTGTGTTTATATAATTAAAAAGAGTAATGGAAACGAAACTGATCTTTGTGGAAAACTACGGCAAGCTGCTTCCAAGTCTGAAAACATCCATCTACCGCCACTCACTGTTTTCTGTCATTGAGCCAATTCCATATCCATCTCGCTACCCTCTCTGTAATTCCACGGTTTTTCCACCTTCTTAACACACCTCCTGCATGGCACGTTATTGAATGCCTTGCGAAAATCCGTCTCTTGAACATCTATTCCACAACCTAGATCAACCTTCTCTGTTACCTCATCAAAAATGTAAACACGTTAATCTGTGGCGATATGATTTTATCAAATCAATGCTTACGCTACTTGATTAACCCATGTCTTTGCAAATGCAAGTTAATATTTTTCCATGACAGCAATTTCCCATCATTTCCCCAGTACTAATGGTGGGCTGACTGGACGTTTGATAAATTAAATAGCAGAAGCTAAAATCAAAGATTATGTCCGTTCTTAAAATCTGTTAGAATGTCAAGCTAAGCTATATCAGACAGTGGATTTGCATTCGCGCCCGAAACGACCTTCACCACTTCGGTATATTCATGAAAATAGTTATTAATTACTGATATGAAGATTTTGTTGACTTACCCCTGCGACTGTGAAACACTTGAAGCATTCACTGTATAGCATAAGCAAGATAGATACTTCAGTAAATTAATAAATAAATATAGTAACTGTCTACATGTGGCTTGGGTTTAATTAAGTGATCTCCAAACTGCAACCATTTTCATTGATCTTAATTATAAACACATACAATCATGCATTAACGTATATGCTGGATTTTGTGGTCAGCAGCAGGCGAAAGGCACTCACGGATTGTAAATATTGCACTATCCCAGAGACTTCATGTTGGCTTTTTGCACTTGCCGTTCCTGTTAACCAACTATCGAAAAAAGCCCACACTGCAAGGCGTCTGAGGAATGTGCGGACAGGGCAAACACTGTGTTTCTCATGATCCAATCTGGTTGAAGTACTGGTAATTAGCAACAATTGTCAGTTTAATTGAATGTTAGATAAAGTGCATAAGGTGGAATAAAGAGAAGGAAATAAAACATAGATTAAGAGCGATAGAGCGAGAGCGATAAACGAGGCACAAATAAAAAGTCAGAAAACACTTTTTAAAAATGCGTTTTCAATTTCTAACCGAAATCAATAGCTAAAGGAATGAGAATGCACACTTCTAAAAGTTCGTTTTGATTGACAGAGCAGTTGCTTGGCACTATTGAAAAATTACCTTGCCGAGAATAAAGGTACTTATACTGCGGTGAAACCGCCATATATACATAGGCACATGGACAGAGAGAAGGGTAATTGCAGCAAATGCACTCCATTTTATGCATTTCACTGGTGAGACTCTTGGTGAGTAGTCATTATTGCACAGCATCTGGAGGAGCAGGGCATCTTAGAAAACAACATCCTGATGCATGTTTTTTAACTGTGCACGTACGTTTTCTAGATTGCCCAATTTAAATGTTCAGAATGATAATCGCTGCTAGCTTCGCCGATAATTTTAACTCTCCGGCCCAGTAAAACAACACTGCGCCACAAAGAATACCATGAGACATTTAAGATATTCACAGGCATTCCAAATCCGCGCCCTTCTCGTATTAAGCATGTATCAGTTATTGTTAGGCCTTCGTAATGATGCAAACCTTGTCAGTGTAGCAGCAGGGGAAAGAATGTCTCAACCGTGAAAACTTAATTTATATATGTTCTGGCTACATCATTGAAAATAATTCATTTTTCTTCTTGGGGCGTGCATGACGCATGTCGATTTCAAATCACACTGTAACATGTGAAATGTTGTAAGTGAATATGAATGGGATTGAATCCCCGTCATGTAAATGTACAGCCAATTATCTGCCCGAAAGACATTACTCACTTTGAGTCTTGTTCCGCTGTTTGAATATAAACAGTGCAATCAGGGCGGCAATCAGAAGAAGTGAAAGGACTGATGCTGTGATCGCAGTTCTGGGACTCTGTACTGGAACCAAATAAATGTAACACATGAATAACATAACACAGTCGAAAGCATTAGAAATTCAAACCTGCACCAAATGCATAATTAATATTGTATTTTGAATATCTGACCAATTCAGTCCCTTTACTCCGAAACATTGATCCATGAATTTGTCAGTTCTCAGATCGTTTTTATTATAATTTTTCATGGGAGCTGAGCACTGCTCACAAGGCCAGCATTTATTTCCCAACCCAAGTTGCACTTGAGAAGGTGGTGGTGAGCCATCTTTTTGAACCACGATGGTCCATCTGGTGTAGGTTCATGGATAGTGCAGTTCGGGAGAGAATTCTAGCTTTTTGACCCAGCGACCGTGAAGGAAGGAGGATACAGTTCCAAGTCAATATGGTGCTGTCATGACGAGTATTGCTGAAAACAGAGATATTTTGTCAACGCTTTTCACCTTGAATTCATCAGGACCATTCGAAAGAATACTCTCGTGAGGAATGCAACCACATTCATTGCTGCATGAGGAGAATTGAGGAATTTCAAATTAAAGCCACGGGTGAAGCTTCCTGTTTCACGCTGCTACTATGCTGTAGCAGCACGTGTGGTGTTCGCCACTAGCAGGATGCTGCCGTCAAGCCTATCACACAAATGAGTAAGGTGGTATAAGAATTTTAATGCCAGTGTGATGTTAGGCATATAGGCCGTACGTCCTAAAGACTAACGGTTCGTATCAAACAGCATGTCTCTTCCACTGTTCACAATGGGCAAGGTATCGACCGCATGCAACCAGCCCATGTTTTCAAAATTCAAAACACAGTGTCCAACATTAGATGTGATTTTGCGATTGGACAACATTTACTAAATAATACTCAGTGTGCTAAAAAGTACGCTGACAACTAATTTAAGATTGTCAATTAGGCTCGCAGTGTGGCACATTTGCGCGCACTGGAAGCTACATATATTAATACACAGGGCCCTGGTCTTTGCAGACAGAAAGCGCATGTACACACATTCTGCCTGTTTCAGTTAAACAAAATGAGTGACAGCCATTCGCTGGTTCATTCCTCAGGGCAGTGCCTTGACCAATCAGAGTCAAGCTGTCTGGATTAAATCTCAGACAAAGCTTGGCAGTTAACTGTCAGTCACCATAAACTGGTGCATTCTCCATGGCAACGCCTTTACCAGTCAGACCAGTCAGAATCCGCCTGCAAAACAAATAAGCACGCCTTTCTCATACAGTATAAATTTGTTGCTTTCCCTTACATTGGTATTCTTTCGAATTGTGCTGATTCGTGCCAGAAAATGTCTCCGATTTCAGCAATATTCAACTAATTAATAAATCTGGCGTTAAGAGCTAGACTGAGTGATAGCTACCATGAAACTATTGGATTTTCCAAGACACTCAGTTTGCTGGATAATGCCCTTTAGCGAAGGCAATCTGCGCCCATACACAGTCTATCCTAGCGTGAACGTTCACCAGACTTGTTTCCGGGATGGCAGGATTGTCCTATGAAAAGAGATTGGGGAACCTAGCGTGTATTCTGCAGAGTTTTGAAGAATAAGAGGTGATCTCATTGAAACTGACAAAACATTAAAAGGGATAGACAGGTTAGATGCAGATGTTTCCCCTAGTTGAGGAGTCTAGAACCAGGGGACACAATTTCAAAATACGGGGAAGCCACTTAGGACAGAAATGAGGAGAGATGAGGAGAAATGTCACTCATTTCTCAGAGGGTTGTGAATGTTTGGAAGTCTACCCCAGAGGGTTGTGGAAGCTCTGCATTGAGGATGTTTAAAGCAGGATTGACAGATTTCCAAATGCAAATCACATAAAGGGATATGAGGATCGTGCGGGAAAAATATATTGAAGTGAAAGATCAGCGAAGATCGTATGGAATGTTGGGAAGGGTCGATGGACTGAATGAACTACCTTCCTATGTTCCTAAATGTTCCACACCAATGTCGTTGATTTTAACTGAGCCATAAATTTGAGGACACCCAGTTATAACAAAGCACTATAGAAAAGAGGTCACTCAGTTATGACAATGCCTTCTTCTCTGGGCTCCAAACTCCGCCATGCAACACTCTAACCAATCCGAATTTCACTATATCACAAAAAATGCAACTCCTCATTGTGTCCAGCTATCTTTTTTGTTCGCTCATGTATTAAATTGAAATTTGTGATCGTCAATTACTCATATTACTGACGAATCTCATCCAACCTTATTTTTGTCTTTACCCCCTTCTGCAAATGGATTGTGACCTATTGGGCTTAACTGCTGTATTCTTCATACCATTATTGAAAGTGCTTTTCTTGCATTCTACCGAACCACTCCTTTAATTCCATTCCCACGTCAATGACCTTCAGCAGACCCATATTTGCAGGTATAACTTTTCCATTTGCTTCCAAACTCTCTCTCTCTTTATCTCCATAGATCTGTGCCTGTTTTAAGTGCTGAAGCACCCATGGACATGCGACTATACCATTTCAGAAACATTTCCCACCTTATTAAGTTCAAATCCTTACCAGAAATTTAACCGGAGCAGAGATTTGTTTTTTTAATGAGGTATATATCACGCAAATTCAATGCACCCTTTGATTTTCTGAAAGAAAGTTAATTCATAAAAACAGGTCAGATATTATGAATCTGTTACCAGCTGCTGTGATGTCGATATAATTGCTAGTTGCATTAAATCTTCTTTCATTGATCCCACTGTTGATCGCTACACAGTGATATCGTCCGCCATGGCCTCTCTGGAATGAATTAATAATAAGCTCACTCCGGTCCCAGTTTATCTGATAAGAATCGCTGGTGCTTTCTAATGGTTGATTGTTCAGGTACCAGTCGAAATGCACTGCTGTGCCTGCCTTGAACTGACAATGAAAAACGAGACGGTCCCTGGGTGAAATCACAGTTTTGTTGGTATTGCAAGTCAGAAGCGCACCAGCGACAGGAGCTAGAAGGAAGCAGATAAGGTTAAATGATTAGCGGATTAGTTCATTGTTACCGTTCCAAATTGTAACCCTGTTTGCATACTAACTTAGACTAAATCAGGTAAATAGGTCATATTGGTACAACATTTTTTAGATTAGAGATACAGCACTGAAACAGGCCCTTCGGCCCACCGAGTCGGTGCCGACCATCAACCACCCATTTATACTAATCCTACACTAATCCCATATTCCTACCACATCCCCACCTGTCCCTATATTTCCCTACCACCTACCTATACTAGTGACAATTTATAATGGCCAATTTACCTACCACCCTGCAAGTCTTTTGGCTTGTGGGAGGAAACCGGAGCACCCAGAGAAAACCCACGCAGACATAGGGAGAACTTGCAAACTCCACACAGGCAGTACCCAGAATTGAACCCGGGTCCCTGGAGCTGTAAGGCTGCGGTGCTAACCACTGCGCCACTGTGCCACCCAATATCACTGAAAACTTTAAATTTGTTGACTAAAGCACATATTTCAGAATTCTCCTTGAACTATAGAATCATAGAATGTTTATGGCACAGAAAGTGAACACAAATTTAACTAATCTTTCTGCAAACTAATCCAAATAGCATGTTTTACTCCAAATATATACGTCTTCAACAGCACTGTATTTCAAGCAGGGACTAACGCAAGCGGATGAGACAGCACCAGTGTAATTATTTTTTGTATATTTCGAGATACAGCACTGAAATAGGCCCTTCGGCCCACCAGATCTGTGCTGACCAACAGCCACCCATTCATACAACTCCTACATTACCCCTACCACCGAGCTACACTAATGGCAATTTACCTATCAACCTGCAAGTCTTCAGCTGTGGGAGGAAACCAGAGCACCCAGCGGCAACCCACGTGGTGACAGAGAGAACGTACAAACTCCACACAGCTAGTACCCAAAACTTAACCCACGTTGCCAGAGCTACGAGGCTGCGGTGCTAAACACTGTGCCACTGTGATCATACAAGATGATTGATGTTTTCTTTTTCGTGATAGGATTGCTAATGCGCTGAAGGTCATATCTCGCATTCCTTCATCACCGACCTCAATGTCACTCATAGTGAAAATGAGCCAACAGTACAACTCAGGGTGAGTGTCATAATAAACATCTCAGGTGGAATTTGAATATTGCAAGATGGTGGGATATGCATGATGTCGAATTTGCCATCGAATGTACACAGTAGTAGATTTCCATTCCCATTAAGCATAATAGAAGGCAACATTGGATGGGTATCATAATGGGCGGGCAACTCAAAATAAAGTTTGATTCACCTTCGGCCACCTTCAGAACGGTGTCTAACTCGGGACTGAAAAGTTATGTTTCTGCTGCTTCCAATCTTCCAGGTTACAACTTATATTGTCCAAATGATCTGAAATAAATCCATAACAACTGTCGAGAGATGTTGTTCTAAAATGTATAGCTCATTATCATTTCCAATAGGGTGAATGCTTGAAGCATTCATCTATCCTATAAGTTCCCTCTGCCAGTCACTTCATTCAAGATAGACTTCATTGGACCTACAAATAACTGTTGCAATTGATAGAACTAACACTTAATGTGAGCATATGACATTCCTAGTTCGCTGTTTAAATTGACCTATTTAACCTAAATAGCATCGTGCCTCCCTTCAAACAACTGGCTGTGAGGAAGATTCTCCAGCTTCCGAGCCTACAGCAATAGTTCCCACGCTAATCTGTCTTTGAGTCACTTGCTTAGTTCTGCCAGAGTTTCTTATGGTCACTCACCTATCATTGAAACTGCAACAAATTCGCTGTGTCGAGGAGGTTCCGTCGCCTCATTTGCTGCACTACAACTATAATTTCCTTCGGAGCTTCTGTTGATTTTACCGATTTCGTAAGTAATTCTGGTTAGGTTGGACTCCTCTCGATAGAGTTCTTTATTTGACACATTGTAGAAAACATAGGTAATCGGGGTAGAACCGGTGGACACTGCACAAATTAACGACGCTTTGTTTCCTTCCATTAACTTGTTGCCAGGGCGGATTACCAGCTCTGGTTTTGACACTGCGATTTCTGCAAGTATATCCGCTTGTTAGGTATATTGCTTTAGTAGAATGTGTAGTTTTAATTCCAAAGTCAGAGGGGAACTTCATTATAAAGTAAAATTCGTTATCAATAAGGTTGCCACTCAAATAATGAGAGTTTGTGCCCCTCTTATAATTCGACAGTAGTTCGAAGTAATTGAGGGAAAATTTATTCAGCAACAATAATGATGCCTAATACAATCCGGGTCTCCACAATAACTGTCTCCAGCATGCCTCTGATTCCTGCTGATTCTGCTAGTCAAAGAGACGTAATTTGCACTACACCTGCAACACGCTTACCACTGTACACAAATAAAATGGCATCTAATCCCACTTTGTCATTCCATATTCCAACACTCAACTATGACAACATTGCTTTTCTAATCATCTTCCCGGTGTTAGTGATAACTATATAGTCATGAGTCCTCCTTCACGAATCACAAACCAAAGGAAACTGCCTTACTCTATTTTCTCAATCCTCAAACTCATCCTGCAAAATAAACTCCACGACATGTCTAGTCCATCTGCAGTAGCTTTGGGCTATCCAGATTAATTAAATGATGCATCCTTGGCGCCATTCTCGAAACATAGAAACATAGAAAATAGGAGCAGGAGTAGGCCATTTGGTTCTTCGAGCCTGCTCCGCCATTCAAAGAACAAAGAGCAAAGAACAGGTCAGCACAGGAACAGGCCATTCGGCCCTCCAAGCCTGCACCGATCTTGATGCCTGCCGAAACTAGCACCTTCTGCACTTCCGGTGCCCATATCCCTCTATTCCCTTCCATTTCATATATTTGTCAAGATGTCTCATAAACGTCGCAATCGTATCTGTTTCCACCACCTCCCCTGGCAGCAAGTTCCAGGCACTCACCACCCTCTGTGTAAAAAACTTGCCTCGCACATCGCCTCCAAACTTTGCCCCTCGCACCTTAAGCCTATGTCCCCTAGTAACTGACTCTTCCATCCTGGGAAAAAGCTTCTGACTATCCACTCTGTCCATGCCGCTCATAACTTTGTAAACCTCTATCATGTCACCCCTCCACCTCCGTCGTTCCAGTGAAAAAAATCCGAATTTTTCCAACCTCTCCTCATAGCTAATGCCCTCCAGACCAGGCAACATCCTGGTAAACCTCCTCTGTACCCTCTCCAAAGCCTCCACGTCCTTCTGGTAGTGTGGCGACCAGAATTTCACGCAATATTCTAAGTGTGGCCTAACTAAGGTTCTGTACAGCTGCAACATGACTTGCCAATTTTTATACTCTATGCCCCAAACGATGAAGGCAAGCATGCGTATGCCTTCTTGTCTACCTTATCCACCTGCGTTGCTACTTTCAGTGACCTGTGGACCTGTACTCCCAGATCTCTCTGCCTGTCAATAATCCTAAGGGTTCTGCCATTTATTGTATACTTCCCACCTGCATTAGACCTTCCAAAATGCATTACCTCACATTTGTCCGGATTAAACTCCATCTGTCATTTCTCTGCCCAATTCTCCAACCGATCTATATCCTGCTGTATCCTCTGACAATCCTCATCATTATCCACAACTCCACCAACCCTTGTGTCATCCGCAAACTTACTAATCGGACTAGCTACATTTTCCTCCAAATCATTTATATATACTACAAACAGCAAAGTTCCCAGCACTGATCCCTGTGGAACACCACTAGTCACATCCCTCCATTCAGAAAACATTCATTATGATCATGGCTGATCATCCAACTTAGTAGCCTGTTCTGGCTTTCGCCCCATACCCTTTTATCCCTTTAGACCCAAAAGCTATATCTAACTCCTTCTTGAAAACAATCAATGTTTTGGCTTCAACTGCTTTCTGTGGTAGCGAATTCCACAGGCTCACCGCTATCTGGGTGAAGAAATTTCTCCTCATCTCAGTCCTGAAAGGTTCGTATCGTTAGACTATTACCCCTGGTTCTGGACTCCTCCACCATCGTAACAACCTTCTTGCATCTACCATGTCAAGTCCTGTTAGAACTTTATCGGTTTCTATGAGAACCCCACTCACTCTTCTGAACTCCAGTGAATATAATCATAACCGACTCAATCTCTCCTCATATGTCAGTCCCGCCATCCCAGGAATCAGACTGGAAAACCCTCGCTGCACTCCCTCTACAGCAAGAACATCCTTCCTCAGATAAGGAGACCAAAACTGCACACAATATTCCAGGCGTGCACTCACCAAGGCCCTGTATAATTGCAGTAAGGCATCCCTGCTTCTGTACTCGAATCCTTTCGCTATGAAGCCAATATACCATTTGCCTTTTTGACTGCCTGTTGCACCTCCATGCTTACCTTCTGCGACTGGTGCCCGAGAACACCTAGCTCTCACTGCATAGTCTCCTCTCTCAGTTTATAGGCCTTCAAATCATAATCTACCTTCCTGTTTTGGTACCAAAGTGAATAACCTCACATTTACCCACATTATAGTGCATCTGCCATGCATTAGCCCACTCACTCAACTCGTCCAAATCACCCTGAAGCCTCTCTGCGTCCTCTTCACAACTCACCCTCCCACCCAGTTTCGTGTCATCTGCAAATTTGCAGATATTACATTTAATTCCCTCATCTAAATCATTAATGTATATTGCGAATACCTGGGGTCCTAGCACCGATCCCTGCAGTACCCCACTAATCACTGCCTGCCATTCGGAAAAAGACCCATTTATCCCTACTCTTTGTTTCCTGTTCGCCAACCAATTTTCTATCAATGCAATGCACTACGCCCAATCCCATGTGCTATAATTTTACATGCTAATCTCTTATGTGGGACTTTGTCGAATGCCTTCTGAAATTCCAAATAGATCACATCCACTGGTTCTCCTTCATAAACACTATTGTTACATCCTCGAAGAATTCTGGTAGATTTGCCAAGCATGATTTCCCCTTGCTCGTCCTTGCTGATTCTGTCTGATTCTATCACGGTTCTACAAGGGCTCTACTGTAAAATATTTGATAATGGACTTCAGAATTTTCCCCACTACCCACGTCAAGCTTACTGTTCTATAATTCCCTGCTTTCTCTCTACCTCATTATTTTTATATAGTGGGGTTACATTATCTACCCTCCGATCTGTAGGAGCTGTTCCAGGGTCTATAGAATCATGACAGATAACCACCAATGCATCCACAATTTCTGGGGCCACTTCCTTAAGTACTCTGTGATGCATACCATCAGGCCCTGGGGATTTATCAGCCTTCAATGCCATCGGTTTACCCAACACCATTTCTCTACTAATACTGATTTCTTTCAGTTCCTCTCTCTCACTAAGCCCTGTGTTCTCCAACATTTCTGGTATGATATTTGTGTCCTCCTTTGTGATAGTCAGCCATTTCTTTATTCCTCATAATAAATTCCCCTGTTTCTGACTGTAAGCACATTTGTCTTCACTGATCTTTTTCTGTTCACATATCTATAGAAACTTTTACAGTTAATTTTTACGTCCCCCACAAGCTTGCTCTCGTACTCTATTTCCCCTTTCTTAATCAATCCCTTGGTCCTCCTTTGCTGAACTCTAAACTGTTTCTAATGTTCAGGTCTGTTGTTATTCCTGGCAAATTTATATGCCTCTTCCTTGGATCTAATGCTATCTCTAACTTCCCTTGTTAGCCATGGTCTGGCTACCTTTCCCGTTTTACTTTTTGTGCCAGACAGTGATAAACAATTGTTGCAGTTCATCCATGCGCTCTTTAAATGATTGCCATTGCCTATTCACCGTCATCCCTTTAAGTAACGTTTTCCATTCCGTCATGGTCGACTCGTGCCTTATACCTTCGTAGCTTCCTTTACTGCGATTCAGAACCCTTGTCTCAGAATCAACTACGACACTCTCCATCTTGATGATGAATTCCATCATATTATGGTCGCTCGTCCCCAAGGGGTCTCGCACCATAAGATTGTCAATTTTTCCTCTCTCATTACACGATACCTGGTCTAGGATGGCCTGTTCTCCAGTTGGTTACTCAACGTTTTGGTCCAGAAAACCATCCCGTATACACTCCAAGATCTCCTCCTCTATGGTATTGTGACAAATTTCGTTCACTCAATCTATATGCAGATTAAATTCACCCATAATTACAGATGTTGCTTTATCGCATGCATCTCTAATTTCCTGTTTACTGCCATTTCCAACATCACCACTCCAGTTTGGGAGTCTATATCCAACCCCCCACTAACATTATTTGCCCCATAGTGTTTCTCAGCTCTACCCATACAGATTCCACATCGTCAGAGCTGATATCTTTGCTCACTATTATGTTAATTTCCTCTTTAGCTATCAATGCAACTCCACCGCCTTTTGCTTTTTCTCTGCCCTTCCTAAATACTGAATATCCCTGGATGTTCATTTCCCATCCCTGATCACCTTGTAGCCGTGTCTCCGTAATCCCCATTATATCATACCCGTTCACATCTATTTGCGCGATTAATTCATCCACTTTATTGTGAATGCTCTGTGTGTTAAGGCACAAAGCCTTAAGGCTTGTCTTTTTAACATTACTTGCCCTCTTCCCAATATTTTTTCACTGTGTCCCTGTTTGATTCTGGCCCTTGATTTCTTTACCTATCACTTTTCCTACTCCCCATACTGTCTTTTGTTCTTGTATTTGATCCACCCTCCTCTGACTGCTTACAAAGGTTCCCATCCCCCTGCCATTTTAGTGTAAACCCTCCCCAACCACTCTTGCAAATACTCCCCCCAGAACATAAGTCCCGGTTCTGCCTAGGTGCAGCCCATCCGGTTTGTACTGGTCCCACCTCCCCCAGAATTCTGGTGAAGGAATGCGTGCCGTGTCTATGATTATAATCTGCAATTTAGAATAGAGAGCCAGTAATTGCATGCATTGACTTTGCATTCTGGATGCAGTGTTCAAACGTACAATTATTTCTTGAATCTTAGTCTATACGCCCTGCTTAAATTAATGTTTTAAGTGCATGCTAACAATAAAGTCAACCAAATAGAATGAAGAATCCCTGCCTAAACATTTGTTGGGGCTTTTGTGTATGAAGGATTATCAACAATTGCAGTACATTGTACTCACGTCTGACTAAAACGGGAACTTGATTACTGAGTTTCTTCACCTCATTATTGAATGTCGTTATTTCACACAAATAAATCCCTGAATCGTCCAGCCTAGTTGCCTCCATGATGAAATGGTTGTGGTCAGCCGATAAATTCAGAGTTTGTCCGTTTTTGAAAAATTCGTATTTCAAAGAAGCAGTGGGGTCTAATATTTCCACCAAACAGACAAGTTTTAACTGTTGGCCATCAAATAGTTGCGTTTCCGTATCAGCCCTCAACGTAGGCTTTGTGAAGGCTTCTGTGAAATAAAGCATAATATGGATTGTCAGCTAAAGAATCTGTTGCCGACTTAAGAATTCATGCGTTTGGACAACACATGTTAATGATCAGAACAGTAGAATGCTTAGGGCAGCTCAAAAGGGCTTTTCAATAATCTTTCATGGCGCTGCACTTACAGGACATTATACTTTGGGATAATGACAACATCAACATCTTTGAGCAAAAGTTCCTCCTGCAGTTTGAATTGGGGACAAGTTAACAATTTGTTTCAAATGAACGGGAGAAAAATCCAGTGGACCATGTGAAATTATCCCCCCACAACCCATCCACCTCAGGCAGAATTTGAACTCTGCTCTCTGCCCAGGCGATTCTTTATCATCGAGTTGAAAACACTGACGTTACACTTGATCATTCTTGCAGGCCCTCTGAGTTCTAAGATGCTTATATTAAATGATCGGCTGCTGATATTACAATTCTTTGGAAATCAGCTGCCGATAAAGGGTCCATTACTCACGTCTAATTTCCAACTGCCTGGTTCTTTGCAAATGCAAAGCTAAGGAACAGCAGAGCTTCCTGAATAAATTCTCAAGGATGTGCTCACCTCACAGCCTGGACAGTTCAGGATGCAAGATGGATAGTCATCCAGAAATCAGGAAGAAGCAGGAGGAGGACAGATGTTCGGGGTGTGTGCCACTCTCAAGCAGGTACTCAGCATTGGACACTGCTGGGAGTAACGATACCCTAAATGACTGTAGTGCAGAACATGGCACCAATGGGCAAGGGCCAGTACAGGAAAGAGCTGCAAAGTGTAGAAATGCAATTGTTGTAAGAGATTCAGTTGTTAATGTATGTTTCAATGAGATCACCTCTCATTCTTCAAAATCCAGAGAATATAGAAACAAGAAATGGTGGAACCACTCAACAGGTCTGGCAGCATCTGTGGAAAGAGAAGCAGGGTTAACGTTTCGGGTCAGTGACCCTTCTTCAGAACTGAGAATATAGGCCCAGTTTCTCCAATGTCTCTTCATGGGACAGTACCGCCATCCCGGGAACAAGTATGGTGAACATTCGTTGCACTCCCTCTTTGGCAATGATATTCTTCCTAAGATAAGGGGACCAAAAGTGCATACCGTACTCCAGGTGTGGTCTAACTGAGGTTCAAAACGATTGAAGTAAGCCTTCACTACTCCTGTGCTTAAATCATCTTGTGTTAAAGGTGAACAGACTATTATCCTTCCTAATTGCTTGCTGCATGCACATGTTACCTTTTTGGTGAATTAGTGACAAGGACATCGTCAAGGTAGTGTCCTAGGCCCAACCATCTTCAGCTGCTCCATCAATGACCTTCCTTCAATCATAAGGTCAGAAGTGACGATGTTCGCTGATTGTACAATGTTCAGCACCATTCATGACCCCTCAGATACTGAGGCAGTCCGTGTCTCAAGGCAGCAAGACTTGGACAATATCCGGGCTTGGGCTGATAAATGGCAAGTAGCATTCGTGGCACACAAGTGCTAGGCAATGACCATCTCCAAAGAAGAGAATCTAACCATTTCCCCTTGACTATCATCGGTATTACCATCGCTAAATCCCCCACTATCAACATCCTACCATTGACGAGAAACTGAACTGGAGTAGCCATTTAAATACCGTGACTACAATAGAAGGTCAGAGGCTAGGAATCCTGAGGCGAGTAACTCACGTCTTGACTCTCTCAAGCCAGTCCATCATCTTCAAGGTACAAGTCAGGCGTGTGATGGAATACTTTCCACTTGCCTGGATGTGTGCAGCTCCAACAACACTCAAGAAGCTCGACACGATCCAGCACAAAGCAGCCCGCTTGATTGGGACCCCAAATACAAACATTCACTCCCTCCACCACCGACGCAAGATGGCAGCAGTGTGTACCATCTGCAAGATGCACTGCAGAAACGCATCAAGGCTCCTCGGACAGCACCTTCCAAACCCTCGACCTCTACCACCTAGAAGGATAAGGGCAGCAAATGCATGGCAACACCAACACCTGCAGGTTTCCCTCCAAGTCACACACAATCCTGACTTGGAACCAGATGGCCGTTCCTTAATTGTCGCTGGGTCAAAATCTTAGAACTCCCTTCCTCACAGCACTGCGGGTGTACCTAACCCACATGGACTGCAGTGGTTCAAGAAGGCAGATCACCACCACCTTCTCAAGGACAATTAGGGATGGGCAATAAATGCTGGCCTAGCCAGCGACGCCCACATCACATGAACGAAGAAAAAAACAAATGGTAACAGATCAATGATTATATCAATTACAATTCTATTGCCTGCCAAACTGCTTTTAAGGCTTGAAGTTATCTTTTGCAGCTCCGTTTTCAACCATCCGGTGGGCAAAAATGGTCAGATATAAGAAGTGTCGTCTCACTGCTCACCACTACGGCTGAACAGAACAAAGAACAAAGAACAGTACTGCACAGGCCAGGCCATTCGGCCCTCCAAGTCTGCGCCGATCTTGATGCCTGCCTAATCTAAAACCTTATGCACTTCCGGTGATTGTATCCCTCTATTCCCATCCTATTCATGTATTTGTCAAGATGCCTCTTAAACGTCGCCATCGTACCTGCTTCCACCACTTCCCCAGCAGCAGGTTCCAGGCACTCAGCACCCTCTGTGTAAAGAACTTGCCTCCCACATCCCCTCTAAACTTTGCCCGTCTCACCTTAAACCTATGTCCCCTAGTAACTGACATTTCCACCCTGGGAAAAAGCTTCTGACTATCCACTCTGTCCATGCCACTCAGAACTTTGTAAACCTCTATCATGTCGCCCCTCCACCTCCGTCGTTCCAGTGAGAAAAAGACTAGTTTATCCAACCTCCCATCATAGCTAATGCCCTCCAGACCAGGCAACATCCTGGTAAACCTCTTCTGTACCCTCCCCAAAGCTTCCACGTCCTTCTTGTAGCGTGGCGAACAGATCTTCAATCAATATTCGAAATGTGGCCTAACTAAGGATCTGTACAGCTGCAGCATGACTTGCCAATTTTAAAACTCTAAGCCCCGACCGATGAAGGCAAGCATGCCGTATGCCTTCTTGACTACCTTATCCACCTGCGTTCCCACTTTCAGTGACCTGTGGACCTATACGCCCAAATCTCTCTGCCTGTCAATACTCCTAAGGATTCTGCCATTTACTGCATACTTCCCACCTGTATTAGATCTTCCAAAATGCATTACCTCACATTTGTCCGGATTAAACTCCATCTGTCATTTGTCTGCCCAACTCTCCAATCTATCCATATTCTGCTGTATCCCCTGACAATCCCGATCACTATCTGCAACTCCTCCAACCTTTGTGTCGTCTGCAAACTTACTAATCAGACTAGCTACATTTTCCTCCATTTATATATAATGTAAACAGCAAAGGTCCGAGCACTTATCCCTGTGGAACACCTCATTTCAGAAGAACACCCTTCCACTGCTAGTCTCTGTCTTCTCTGACCAAGTCACTTCTGTATCCATCTTGCCAGCTCACCTCTGATCCCGTGTGACTTCACCTTTTGTAGCAGTCTGCCATGAGGGACGTTAACAAAGGCTTTACTGAAGTCCATATAGACAACATCCACTGCCCTTCCTTCATCAATCATCTTCGTCACTTCCTCAAAAAACCCGATCAAGTTAGTGAGACCGACCACCCCTTCACAAAATCATGCTGCCTTTCGCTAATAAGTTCATTTGAACAAAGAACAAAAAATATTACAGCAAAGGAACATGCCCTTCGGCTCTCCAAGCCTGCGCCGATCCAGATCCTCTATCTAAACCTGTCGCCTATTTTCTAAGGGTCTATATCTCTTAGCTTCCTGCCCATTCATGTATCTGTCTAGATATATCTTAAAAGACGCTATCGTGCCCGCGTCTACCACCTCCGCTGGCAACGCGTTCCAGGCACTCACCACCCTCTGCGTAAAGAACATTCCATGCATCTCCCCCTTAAACTTTTCCCCTCTCACTTTGATCTCGTGACCCCTAGTAATTGAATCCCACACTCTGGGAAAAATCTTCTTGCTATCCACCCTGTCTATACCTCTCATGATTTTGTACATCTCAATCAGGTCCCCCCTCAACCTCCGTCTTTCTAATGAAAATAATCCTAATCTACTCAACCTCTCTTCATAGCTAGCGCCCTCCATACCAGGCAACATCCTGGTGAACCTCCTCTGCACCCTCTCCAAAGCATCTACATCCTTTTGGTAATGTGGCGACCAGAACTGCACGCAGTATTCCAAATGTGGCCGAGCCAAAGTTTTATACATGACCTGCCAACACTTGTACTCAATACCCCGTCCGATGAAGGAAAGCATGCCGTATGCCTTCTTCACCACTCTATTGACCTGCGTCGCCACCTTCAGCGAACAATGGACCTGAACACCCAAATCTCTCTGGACATCAATTTTCCCTAGGACTTTTCCATTTATTGTACAGTTCACTCTTGAATTGGATCTTCCAAAATGCATCACCTCGCATTTGCCCGGATTGAACTCCATCTGCCATTTCTCTGCCCAACTCTCCAATCTATCTATATTCTACTGTATTCTCTGACAGTCCCCTTCACTATCTGCTACTCCACCAATCTTAGTGTCGTCTACAAACTTGCTAATCAGACCACCTATACTTTCCTCCAAATCATTTATGTATATCATAACCAACAGTGTTCCCAGCACGGATCCCTGTGGAACACCACTGGTCACAGGTCTTCATTTTGAGAAACTCCCTTCCACTGCTACTCTCTGTCTCCTGTTGCCCAGCCAGTTCTTTATCCATCTGCCTAGTACACCATTGTTTCAAAATTGGCGTAAATCCTGTCCCGAAGAATCCTCCCTAATAATTTCCCTACCACTGGGGGATTTAGCGATGGTAATACTAATGATAAGGCTCACCGGCCTATAATTTCCTGGATTATCCTTGCTACCCTTCTTAAACCAAGGAACAACGTTGGCTATTCTCCAGTCAACTGGGACCTCACCTGTAGACAATGAGGATACAAAGATTTCTGCTATGGTTCTGCTAAGTACTGAAAGAGGCCGACAGAAAGAGGAGAGGTTTTCTTAATTTTGGCACATGGTGTCAAGTAGACAGTATTGACTCACGCCTCAGTTGTTCTCCACGCATTGTTTTCATTACCACTGACAACAATTATAGACCCATAACGGGCGGCCAATTAGATATTGCCTATCTAATATTATTGCAGGAAGATGGTGGTCGTGAGCACTCTTCTTCATGCATTGTCGCCTTTGACAAGTGCATGGTTTTAGCAGCACTCAAGTGACATTATGATTTAGCTAGATCTGCTCCAAAATCTGATTTGTTTTGTGATAAACTGGAATCCTCACGTATGTATATTTAACTATAATCTCCAATAGCATTCTTCAAATGAAACTTGCACAAATACTTCCGGCTTCTTCCACTTACGTTTTACTGAGATGGAAACTGCATCACTCTCCTTTTTCACATCACGTCTCACAGCACTTGCCTCACACCGGTAAGGCCCTGAGTTGTCCAACGAAGCCACTTCCATGCGCAGAAAGCTGTTCGGTGAATTCAAATTCAAAGCTTCTCCATTTTTGTAGAATATGTATTGAAGCCAAACGTTGGACTGGACGGTTTCAACTGAGCAGGTGACTGTTAATTTGTGTCCCTCAAATATTTCAGCTCCAGGTTCAATGGTCAATGTCGGTTTAGAGAAAAGTTCTATCAAAACATTTGATTAATTGACAGATTAATGTTCCTATCACAGGGTCAAACATAAAGTGCATTGTGATCATTTTGAATTCCAGAATTCTGTACTTTGTCAAGTCTCAGTCACAGCACAGTCCCCACCTCTGAGGTCACTGTATGAAAATTTAAAAAAAAAAATGATTTCTAGGACAAGGGAATACATCATTGATTGCTTCCAATGGGACAATGCAAAATGTACAAGGGGACAAACGTGTCACAAGATCGCCTCGTCTCAGGATTCGTGGTAAGCCTTTCTGGACTGAGATGAGGCGAAATTTCTTCACCCAGAGAGTGGTGAGCGCGTGGAATTCGTTACCATAGAAAGCAGTTGAGGCCAAAACATTGCATGTTTTCAAGAAGGCTTTTGATATAGCTCTTGGGGCGAAAGGGATCAAAGGATATGGGGGGAAAGCAGGAACAGGTTGCTTCATAGGATGAACAGCCATGATCATAATGAATAGTGGAGCAGACTCGAAGGGGCGAATGGCCTACTCCTGCTCCTTTTTCCCATGTTTCTATGCTTTCTCTGCTTTAACGAAAGCTTTATGATTAATACCATGTTAAACAAGCACGGGAAAGCGCCATGGCCAGTGGAGCCACTGCTTCTTCAGGGGCTCATGAGAACCTGCTGGGCAACTGTTTTCTTGTCAACTCTTCCCCGTGGCAGATGAGCTGAGGCCTTTACCGAAAGTTTGTGGAATTTGCAACGCCACCGTCATCTTATTGTAATGGGGCAGTGGAGGAGGCCTTTCCGCACACTCCAACCCTTTGGAGACGAAGAGTGGAACATTTTTCGCGACGGTGGTGGGGGAGAAGACCCATCCACGTGACTTTCCATCAGCTTGTTACTTCATTTCCAGGTTTCGAGTGGTATTATAGAGCAAAACACAGTCTGCAGATTAACTGTGTGGGCAGTCATGAATTATTTTTATCACGTTATTTGGGGTTGAAGTTCTGATTTTCTATTAAATGTCTGTTCAAGCGACACTTGTTAGAAGAAAAATATCCACCAGCGACTGCTTTGGAGATCACACAGATATGCTGATTATTGCACAGATTCAGAAACTCTCAGGTTTCTCTGTCTGATCCAAATATTTCATACGTACCGTGAACGTGAACATGCACCCTTCGTGATTGACGACTGTAAGCTCTACAATGATATGATCCGCTGTGTTCCGAACTATTTACTTTAATTCTAAGCAGATTTTCGCGTCCTGTCATCTGCATTGAATAGATCATGCTATTGTCTTTGTAAAATTCAACTTTGAAAAACATCTTTTGCCAACTGTTGTATTTATATCGACAGGTCAAAATAAGCACATCCCCTTCAAAAACCGTCGGTGGGTCTGCCTGTATGCTCAGAGAGCCACCTGTGGTTGGGAGCAAAGTGTTGCAGTTACAATTAATCGACCGCTTAATTCATTGTAAAGACTTTCAGTAAAGCACTCCGAAAACATTCGCTACGTTGTTATTTCAGATTTCCAAACCCACAATTGCTTTGCCTTTGTTTCGTCAATATCGATATTGTTTATGGCTAATATCGATTTCCACTAATCGAGTTTCACAGCCACAATTGTTGCATCCAATCCCAATTCAATGCAAGACTAATAAGGAAGAGAACTTGATAAATGGTTCGTGAATGTTGATATACAATGCTTCAATGGGAGATTAATCATATGTTGCGGCTCCTGAAGCACGTTCCGACCACCCAGCCCAACTCTTTGTCAGTAGGAACTCTGAAAATAGCCATGTTGTGAGTTGCCAACAAAGGTGAACTACGAACCACTTTGGGGGTAACTAACTGGCAACATAACCTGAGAAATGTCACGAGAGTGCCTGTGCAGCAGTATAGTTATCTGCAAGATGAGTGGGGAGTTGCTAACGAAAACTAAACAATTTTGAACTGAAATCTATTGTATGGCTGAATTCGTTCGAGTACTTGAAGTGAAGGGAAATGCTACCACTAAGGCCGAAACTGTTTCAGTTTAAAACCATCTGTAATATTTGCAGAATATGCAACGAAATAAAATAGAAACTTACATTTTCTTAAAGCCTGCAACTAATCAAAATACTGAAAATGCGAACAAAAATGTCTGTGCTGTATTAGTCCAGCTTCTGCCGGCGGGGTGAAAGGTCAGATTATTGCTGAGTAAGGCAGAAATATTGCTATGCTTCACCAACAGACTGACACAGTGAATGTGATGGGTGCACTGCCACGAAACGGAATTGGTACCGAAGCCAAAGAGAACGAGATCAGTTTTCTCCATATTGAAAAGTCACATTCACGCCACTGGGACACATTGATGTGTGATCTGAGTTTTCAACCACTCCCAGGTAGAGTGCAGAAAAGAAACTCCGGACTCCAGATTCTAGAAGAAATGCATCAAGCTGATTGTGCATTCTTGGTTGCCCAGGGGCACAAGATACCACAGGTGT
The DNA here is from genome assembly GCF_036365525.1 of Heterodontus francisci. Classification (NCBI taxonomy): domain Eukaryota; kingdom Metazoa; phylum Chordata; class Chondrichthyes; order Heterodontiformes; family Heterodontidae; genus Heterodontus; species Heterodontus francisci. The sequence goes on from NC_090415.1 coordinate 15,218,823, forward strand.
ATTTTTCCCATAAAGTTAAGAATGCCCCAGTTCTTCCAGGCCGCAAATGTTTCCCTTATTCATCTTTCCCATCACTCGCAACACAAATATCGGGAAGGACTCTGTTGGCTTGCACACGGTAATGACAACTGCACAACAGGAGGACAGACAGGATTGATCCTATTGCAATGTTAATTTCCAAACGGGGCTCTCACGTTGCTGACTGTGGCCAGCAGTTGGAAGGCCTCCAGACCTACAAGTAGTTTTTTTGGCGGGGAGGCGGGGGTGGTGAGGAGCAGAGAATTCTAAAGCAGCTAACCACTTACAGTCTAAGCTACATCTGGATTCCCATAAATACTTTGGTTGTCAGATGATTCCGGCCCAAGCTCCAGGAACAGCTACCTTCAAAGCACCCCCTTCCTTTGGATAAGCATGGGGAACAGGGTAGGATATTTTGGAGGAAGCATTTTTTAAGGAGGGAAATGAAACGGGAAGCGTTTCCACTGCCCTGAAATCTCCTGCGAGTTCCCAGCAGCAACCAAAGGGGAACATACTCTCACCCCACCCCTCCCCATTCAGATTCACGAAGCAATCTTGTTACTGGAATATGCAATTCTGCCAGATACATCGCAGTTGCAAATAATGTTGGAACTTCAACGGAATGTTCATGGAAAATAAACATTTTTTTCGACACCATTCCAAGTTTAGCTAATTGCCAAACAGTAATATAGTAGAAAAAAAGATCAAAACCGGAACTAACCTGTTACGCTGATATATACTTCTGGTGAGACCCACCTCCTGTCGCCTCTTTTCAGTTCACACCAATACATTCCCCTATTTGAACTTTTCGCTTTTTTTATGGTCCACTTAGACTGAGAGGTTTGTTTTATTTCCCTTTCATTTCGAAAGAACCGGAAGATATAATTACCGCTCCCTATCCCGTTAGGCACCAAACAGTTTAGAATAATGTTTTCACCAGACAGGGCGGCTCTTGGCTTGGGTTCCAGAACTAAATTTATAACAGACGCTGCAAATAAATGAGAAATCTAAAATAAGTACAAGTTGGATAAAGATAAAGTACTCAAAACAAATGATCAAGACTGTTAGTTTTCTTTTCCAGATCTATGATATCATCTCAGTATTTAACAACAAATCTGTGACAAGAAAAGCCACACCTACTCTTGTGTCATCAGAAAGTCAGTTTTAGTTTAATATTTAAGTGACACCCCTTATCTGGCCCTTGAAAATTCCGTCCAAAAACGAGAGCTTTGATACCTGATACTACAATGTTGTGCAAATACTAAAAGGAGCAGCGATTTTACTGCTTATAGCCGGAGGGTTAAAGGGAGATTTACATTGGCATTATCATCGCTGAATCCCCCACTATCAATACCCGGGGGCTACCATTAAGTAGAAATTTAACTGAACCAGCATGTAAATGCTTTGGCTAACAGAACAGGTCAGAGGCTAGGAAATCTGCGGCCACTACCTCAACGCCTGACTCCTGAAAGCCTGTTCACAAGGCACAAGTCAGGAATGTGCTGAAATATTCTCTACTTGAATGCTTGAGCGCGGCTCCAAAACTCAAGAAGGTTGACACCATCCAGGACTAAGCAGTCGCTTGATCGGCTCCCCATCACCCAGTATAAAAATCACTCCCTCCACCACTGGCTCACTGTGCCAGCTGTGCGGACCCTCTGCGGGTTGTACTGTAGCAACGCATCAAAGTACCTTTGACAGCACCTTCCAAATGCATGACCATTGGAAGGGCAAGTGGAGCAGGTGCAAGTTCTGCTCCGAGACACACATCCTCCTAGGAACTATATCGTCGTTCCTTCACTGGCACTGAGTCAAAAGGTTGGAGCTGCCTTCCCAACACTGTAGGTGCACTTACACCATATGGAACTCAACAGTTAAAGAAGGAAGCTCAGCACCACAATTTCAGAGGTAAATGTGGATGGACAACACATTTTGGCGTTGCCAGCGACTTTCACATCCTACGACGTATTTTTGTTGAAAGAAATGTACCAAAGCTGATGAACTTCAGTTTTGTGGACACACTGGGGAAGTTGCGATTGTTCTCCTTCCATAAGAGAATCTTAACTGGATATTCAGTATAGGTTATCAAAACGATGAGAGCCTTTGATAGAGTAGATGGGGAAACATTGTTTCCACCAGCGGCATGGTTGATAAGTAGAGGACCCAGATTTAATGTAATTGTCAAAAGAGCACGCGGCAAGATGGATTTTTACTGTACATTGCAATTTATTTTGATCACACATACATGGCCGGAAAATGTTGGTGGGTGAGTGTTAAATAGTAATTTTCCAAACTGGATATATTCTTGAAGGGGAGAAAATTGCAATGTTATTGGGTAACAGCAGAGAGTCCCAATCATTTTACAGAGAATTAACAGTGTCGGCATAGACATGGACAGTCTAAGGGGGCATTCACTGTTCTGTGGTTCTGTTTATTCTATGTGGATACAACCATGGTAAAATAGAGGCATCCCCGCCTGTTCGGGTACCACCAGAATCAATTGGAAACATCAATGAACTGTTCCAAGAACAGGAAGCCATGCAAATTATGCACTCAGCATTGTTCATTAGTCCAACAGCAAGCCAATCAATTCGCCATTCATGTTTTTTTGTGGAAATACATGGGAATTGCTTCGGAATGACTTCACTCTGCCTTTGTAACTCCAGCAAGTATGAAGAAACCGCTTCAAAAGGGGTTTCTCACTCCAATGAAGTTGCTGTAGCTATGTAGGCAAAACAGAAAACGATGAATTTTCTGTCTAAATCTCGCAACTGATAATGGCCCGGCGAAGCAAAAGGGCCTGCAGCTGACCTGGAAGTAAGCTTCGCTGAGAGATCAAGCAATTTCTCCAGCGAGAATCTCAGCGGTCGTGTAGTGGTATTATCACTGGACTAGTAACCCAGAGACCCAGGGTATTGCTCTGTGTACATGGGTTCGAAACCCACCACAGCAGAATGTGGAACTTGAAATAAATTAATAAATCTGGAATTGCAAGCTAGTCTAATGATGGCCATGTCGATTGTTGTAAAAACCCATCTGGTTCACTTGTGTCCTTTAGATAAGCAAATCTGCTGTCCTTACCTGGTCTGGCCTACATGTGACTCCAGACCCACAGAAATGAGGTTAACTCTTACATGCCGTCTGAAATGACCTAGCAAGCCACTCAATTGTATCTAACCGCTACAAAGTCTATAAAAAGGAATGAAACTGCACGGACCAACCAGCATCGACTGAAGCACCGGAAATGACAACGGCAAACCCAGCCCTCTCGACCCGACAAAGTCCTCCTTACTAACATCTGGGGGCTTGTGCCAAAGTTTGGAGAGCTGTCCCACAGACTAGTCAAGCAACAGCCTGACATAGTCATACTCACGGAATCATACCTTACAGACAATGTCCCAGACACTGCCACCACCATCCCCGGATATGTCCTGTCCCACCGGCAGGACAGACCCACCAGAGGTGGTGGCACAGTGGTATACGGTAGGGATGGAGTTTCCCTGGGAGTCCTCAACATCGACTCCGGACCCCATGAAGTCTCATGACATCAGGTCAAACTTGGGCAAGGTAACCTCCTAATGATTACTATCTGCTGCCCTCCCTCAGCTGATGATTCAGTACTCCTCCATGTTAAACACCACTTGGAGGAAGCACAGAAGGTGGCAAGGGCACAAGATGTACTCTGGGTGGGGGACTTCAATGTCCATCACCAAGAGTGGCTCGGTAACACCACTACTGACGGAGCTGGCCGAGTCTTAAAGGACATAGCTGTTAGACTGGGTCTGCGGCAGGTGGTGGGGGAACCAACACGAGGGGAAAACATACTTGACCTCGTCCTCACCAATCTGCCTGCCGCAGATGCTTCTGTCCATGACAGTATTGGTAGGAGTGACCACCACACAGTACTTGTGGAGACGAAGACCCGCCTTCACATTGAAGATACCGTCCATCGTGTTGTGTGGCACCATCACCGTGCTAAATGGGATAGATTTCGAACAGATCAAGCAATGCGAAACTGGGCATACATGAGGCACTGTGGGCCATCAGCAGCAGCAGAATATTACTCATCCACAATCTGTAAGCTCATGGCCCGGCATATCCCCTACTCTACCATTACCATCAAGCCAGGAGACCAACCCTGGTTCAATGAAGAGTACAGGAGGGCATGCCAGGAGCAGCACCAGGCATACTTCAAAATGAGGTGTCAACCTGGCGAAGCAACAACCCAGGACTACTTGCATGCCAAACTGCGTAAGCAGCATGTGATAGCCAGAGCTACGCGATCCGATAACCAACGGATCAGATCTAAGCTCTGCAGTCCTGCCACATCCAGCCGTGAATGGTGGTGGACAATTAAACAAATAACTGGAGGAGGTGGCTCCACAAATATCCCCATCCTCAATGATGGGGGTGCCCAGCACATCAGTGCGAAAGATAAGGCTGAAGCATTTGCAACAATCTTCAGCCAGAAGTGCCGAGTTGATGATCCATCTCGGCCTCGTCCTGAAATCACCAGCATCACAGATGCCAGACTTCAGCCAATTCGATTCACTCCACGTGATATCAAGAAACGACTGAAGGCACTGGATACTGCAAAAGCTATGCGCTTTGACAAGATTCCGGCAATAGTACTGAAGACCTGTGCTCCAGAAATTGCCGCGCCCCTAGCCAAGCTGTTCCAGTACAGCTACAACACTGGCATCTACCCTGCAATGCGGGAAATTGCCCAGGTATGTCCTGTACACAAAAAGCAGGACAAGTCAAACCCTGCCAATTGCTGCCCCATCAGCCTACTCTCAATCATCAGTAAAGTGATGGAAGGTGTGATCAACAGTGCCATCAAATGGCACTGGTTTAGCAATAACCTGCTCAGTGACGCTCAGTTTGGGCTCCGCCAGGGCCACTCCAGCACCTGACCTCATTACAGCCGTGGTTCAAACATGGACAAAAGGGCTGAACTCAAGAGGTGAGGTGAGAGTGACTGCCCTTGACATCAAGGGAGCATTTGACCGAGCATGGCATCAAGGAGCCCTAGCAAAACTGAGATCAATGGGAATCAGCGGGAAAACCCTACACTGGCTGGAGGCATATCTAGCGCAAAGGAAGATGGTTGTGGTTGTTGGAGGTCAATCATCTGAGCTCCAGGACATCACTGTAGGAGTTCCTCAGGATAGTGTCCTCGGCCCGACAATCTTCAGCTGCTTCATCAATGACCTTCCTTCAATCATAAGGTCAGAAGAGGGGATGTTCGCTGATGTTTGCACAATGCACCATTCGTGTCTCCTCAGATACGGAAGCAGTCCATGTAGAAATGCAGCAAGACCTGGACAATATCCAGGTTTGGGCTGATAGGTGGCAAGTAACATTCGTGCCACACAAGTGCCAGGCAATGAACATCTCCATCAAGAGAGATTCTAACCATCTCCCCTTGACATTCAACGGCGTTACCATCGCTGAATCCCCACTATCAACATCCTAGGGGTTACCATTGACCAGAAGCTGAACTGGAATAGCCATATAAATACCGTGGCTACAAGAGCAGGTCAGAGGCTAGGAACCCTGAGGCGAGTAACACACCTCCTGACTCCCCAAAGCCTGTCCACCATCTACAAGGCACAAGTCAGGAGTGTTATGGAATACTCTCCACTTGCCTGCATGGATACAGCTCCAACAACACTCACGAAGCTCGACACCATCCAGGACAAGGCAGCCCGCTTGATCGTCACACCGTCTACAAACATTCACTCGCTCCACCACCGACGCACAGTAGAAGCAGTGTGTATCATCTACAAGATGCACTGCAGCAATGCATCAAGGCTCCTTCGACAGCACCTTAGAAACACGCGACCTTTACCGACTAGAAGGACAAGGGCAGCAAATACATGGGAACACCACCACCTGTAAATTCCCATCCAAGTCACACACCATCCTGACCTGGAACTATATCGCCACTCCTTCACTGTCGCTGGGTCAGAATCTTGGAACTCCCTTCCTAACAGCAGTGTGGGTATACCTACCCCAAATGGACTGCAGCGGTTCAAAAAGGCAACTCCCCACCACCTTCTCAAGGGTAATTAGGGATGGGCAATAAATGCCCACATCCCATGAATGAATTTTCAAAAAAGCTCCATCGCCCTGCAATAGTACTGCCACGGAGTTGAGCGCACTTTCCTGGAAATTTCCTCCAATTCAGTTGAAGTGAGATCATAAGGCAACCAATCACTTTACATGATTTTCATGGACAAACCGGATTCAAAAAAGCAGTAAACTTAAATCACTTTTAAAACTTATTGAGAGCAAATTAATGACTAGGTCATTAACGACTCACATGGACTGCAGTGGTTCAAGAAGGCAGCTCACCACCACCTTCTCCAGGGGTACTAGGGATGGGCAATAAATGCTGGCTTAGTCAGCGACGCCCACAGCCCATGAATGAATAATAAAAATAATCGTGGGGCAAAGGTAAAAGCTGAAGCGTCCTGGGAAAACTTTTCCTCAAGTAGAAATATATGATAAGAGAACCTTCAGCAATATATTAACTAAACATTTAAAAGCAGTCCAGGAACATAAAACTACTTTTTTTCAGGGGAAATTCTGTGGTGGATCAAATTTTATTCATCACACCGTTTTTCAAAACCAATTTGCACATGATTGAACAAGATAACACGTTTAATGTTGTTTTCAAAACCAACGAGGGGGCGGGAAAGTTGGCGTTCTTGCTGACTTCATGAGTTCTGGCGCTGGGGGTGGGGGCGGTGGCAGGAGGAGGGTCCACAACGCAGTCTGCAATGAGTGCCAAACGGGAATTTCGAGATTTGCGTGCCAATCTGTGCATGCCTAAAAGACTGAAGTTGTGATCAGTTTCAGAGGCGTACTGCGGGTAGATCGTCATCAACCACACGTCATCAACCACACCGCGCCCCTGCAAAGTCCAAGCCCATATTTATTGATAATGAAATAGATGATGATGACCTAAATCTATACTTCAGGCCTTCAGTTGCCCTTCCAAATACTCTCCATCCCAGGATAGGACTAACCAGATGCACTGGCGATAATTTCCACTTTTACCATTAGCGGCTGAATGGGCGGCAAAGCACCGGGCTCCAATTATGCAATCTGCCTGAATTTCGATCCATTTAAATTTAAGAAAACAAGCAACACATAAAACAAATTGACAACTTGAAATTCTCCATATTTCAACAAGCAATAGAGTTTAAAATTAGTCTCATTTGGTTTTAAAGCAGTCCTGAGCCTCTTTACGAACAGCCTTTAAATCCTTTCCATTAATTAGCGCCTTTGGACACCTGGAGCCAGGCATGCATAGTCGAGTATATGTAGAATCGTACAGCAAAGGTGCCTGTGCCGAATCTTTTGAAGCTGTCCAATTTGCTCCGCCAATGAGGTCTAAGCTACGCGATGTCCACTGATGGATCTGTCGATTTATGGGCTAGTTTTAACTCAATGAATCGCGTAGCGGCACCACTTAACCCTCTGAACTGGATGTTATGCCTGCTTCCATTATTAGCAGGGCCTACGAGCGGCCAGCTTCAGGTGTGAGTTTTTTTTATTTGTTTTCGGGGATGTGGGGTCACTGGCTCGGCCAGCATTTACTACCGATCCATTAAGTTGTTTGCTAGGAAATTTTAAGAGTTAAACACATTGTTGTGGGCCTGGAGCCACATGTAGACCAGACTAGATATGGACAGCAGATTTTCTTCTATAAGGCAGGACATTAATGAACTAAATGGGTTTTACAAAAATCCGCAATGGTTTCATGATTACCATTAGATTCGCTCTTTCTTTTAAATTCGCAGAGTAATTCAAATCAAACTTTATCTCCTGCCGTGGTGGGATTTGAACCCATGCCTCCACAGCAGGAGCATGGGTCTCGATATTATTAGCCCAGTAATATGACCACTAGGGTCACCGCTTCCCTCAATGCAATGCACAGCATACACTTAAGCGAAAATATGACCCGATTCCCATTGCACCACATAGAAGACACCCCAAAATAAGGTTTCCATTAAACTAATGGGACTGGAAGCAGCAGTAGTGAACCTGGGATCACGGAAAAATAGCCAGAGCCTCTGCGACACCGGATTCTCCCCCTCTATGTTCACAAACCTCACTGGAGGTAACATATTGCCTGTCAGGAGCTTGCTATTAGGCTGGCCTTAATCAGGGAAGCCGCAGCCGGAGCTTGATATTTTTTAAATATCAAATCAGACCCCGGTATCAAAGTGGCACCCGCTCTTTCCCTGCCTTAAGGGTGTACCGCAATGCACTTGAAAGTTTATGTAGACCATTATTTGCATGGTCATTTGCAAGGCACAGCAAGCTAATTGGTTGGATTAAGACTGTTGCTCCTTTCTTGCTTATACTCCATCCACTGTTGCTTTGGCTTTCATGTATTAGGGTAGAATTTCAACTTGCTGCTTGTGTTTAAAAGTGGATTCCCTCTCAGCCAACCGACATCAACACCACCTGATTTTAATTCCCAATGAAATCAAATAGAAAATGTGTTGGTTTAATTCATTTCTGTTGTTCTGTAATTGTACACTATAAACAATGAGGTGAAGTTCACCTTAGGCGGGGTCTCCAGTTATGCACAAATTCCCCTTCACCAACCATATTCACGTCATTTAAGCCAACGGAAGTCAATAACATATTGGACGTATTAACATGCAGGGGATGTGAAACCGCCAGCCTCCCATTACCACCAATATCGAAGTTCAACCATGCTTATTCAAAGACACTGAATGATTATCACAAAGAAACATTTGACGATGACAACATACCGTGTGTGGTCACGTGATGAGTACTTTGCACTGCAAAAGAAAATATACAGTCACATTTTCTTGATAAAATGCAAACATCTTCAACTTTGTCTTAAGTTGTCTACAGCATCTAAATACAGACAACAGCCTGATTACAAACACACCTTTCTACCAATGCTATTACCTCTACCATCAAGCAGAACAGAACCATCTTTTGCTTCCTGAAGTGCAATGAATGTTGTCAGCATACAAACGTGCCCAAGGAATAGAACCGATGAATGTCTTTATTCTACTATTAGAAGTGTTTACTGAACCAAAGATCTGCAGCCAGCGTAAAACTGATCTTGGTGACTTGTTTTCCAATATTAAATTAAGCGGCATCAATAACGGGTACACGATTCATTGCAATGATGGTACGCCAAAGAACAACATTGAAACCCAACTTGAATTGATACTGGCGCCGGGGGAACACTATGGGGAGAGAGACTGCGGCGTCCAAGTACAGAAATCCCTCGCTTTTAGTGATTTTAGACAGGGGGGAAATAATTGAAAAGACCGTTTGAAATGTTGGCAATTGTCTCAAGAGGACAAAAGCAGGGATGCAGTGCTGGAACTGTATAAAACGCTGGTTAGGTCACAGCTTGAGTAGTGCGTACAGATCTTATAAGAAGACATAATTGGTCTGGAGAATGAACAAAGGAGATTTAAAAGAATGTTGCCAGGGCTTGAAAACTGCAGCTATGAGGAGACATTGGATCAACTCGGGGCGTTTACCTATGAACAGAGGAGGTTGAGGGGTGACATAATTAAAGTGTACAAAATTATGAGGGGCCGGGGTAGAACAGACAGGAGGGACGTGTTTCCACTAGCAGAGGGGCCAATTACCAGGGGGCACAGACTTAAGTTGATTAGTGGAAGGATTAGAGGGGACATGAGGAAAAGCGTTTTCGGCCAGAGGCTGGTGGGTGTCTGGAATTCACTGCACGGTTTGGTGGTGCAGGCAGAAACCAACAACTGGTTTAAAAGATACCTGTACATGCTCCTGAAGGGCTGTAACTTGAAAAGCTACGGACTACGTGCTGGAAGGTGGGACTAGTGTGGATGGCAAGATTTTTCAGCCAGTTCAGACATAATGGGCTGAATGGCCTCCACTTTCCCGTAACTTTTCTCTGATTCCATGGTCTACGACAGGAATATAAGGCGGAGAAGTTACGTTGCCGATGTACAAAACATAATGGGCGGCACAGTGACGCAGTGGTTAGCACTGCAGCCTCACAGCTCCAGCGATCTGTGTTCGATTCTGGGTGCTGCCTGTGTGGAGTTTGTAAGTTCTCCCTGTGTCTGCGTGGATTTCCTCCGGGTGCTCCGGTTTCCTCCCGCAAGCCAAAAGACTTGCAGGTTGGGAGGTAAATTGGCCATTATAAATTGCCCCTCGTATAGGTAGGTGACAGGGATAGGTGCGGATGTGGTAGGAATGTGGGATTAGTGCAGGATTAGTATAAATGGGTGGTTGATGGTCGGCCCGGACTCTGTGTGCCGAAGGGCCTGTTTCAGTGCTGCATCACTAAACATAAACAAACAACTATGGTTGGACACCATCTGAAATATTGCACGCAGTTCTGGTCCCAATACCTCAGGAAATGCAAACTTTGCTGACCCTCCACAGATGCTGCCTGACTTGCTGAGTATTTCCAGGATATTCTGTTTTCATTTCAAATTTCCATGATCAACAGCATTGTTCTTTTTTCACACCAGGAAAGGTATATTGGCATTTAGGAGGGTGCAGCCCGTAGATCGCATATAGTTACCAGGTATGAAATGCTTCATATATGAGGAGAGGTTGGGTTGACAGAGCTTGTTTCCCCTGACTATACAAGATGGAGGGGTGATTGAACTGAAGTGATTAATATGATTGAAAAATTGACAGGGTAGATGAAATAAACTAATTAATTTGGCGGCGAAGTCCAGAAAACGGGGCCTAACTTCAAACTGAGAACTAATTCGTTCAAGGGTGATATTGGAAAATACTTCAACAAAAAAAGCGTATTGAAAATCGAGAAGGCGCTCCCCGACAACACAATTGATAACAGATAAAATGTAAATGTCAAAACAAGATTGATAGATGTTTTCCCGTTGAAGAGGATTCCGGTTTAAAGGTCCAAGGTTGGTAGAGGAAGTGAAGTTGCAATTCATCCATGGTTAATTTGATGGGCAGGGCAGGTTGAATGGACTAATTTGGTTTCTGCATATATCAGTTTGTTGTGAGTCCCTGAAACCTGTTCCTCCATTCAGTAAATATGGCTTACTTGTATGTTCACTCCATCACCAGCCATGGTTCCATAACCTATAATACATTTGCCTGAGAAAAGAAAACCTAGCAATCTCTTCTTTGAAGTTCACAAGTTACCTCGCATCAAATCCTTTGTGGATGAGAGTGTTCCAGATTTTTACTGCACTTTGTCGGAATGAGGGAATGCAATGGAAGCTGTTTATGTGGATTTTAAGAAAGTGTTTGACCAAATACCACATAAAAAGCTGGTTAACAAAACTGAGGTTTTGAGAATAGGGCAGATACAGACTACTTGGATAGAAAAGGGCTTAATGACACAGAACGGCGAGTCATGGTAAATGGTGGTTTTTCAGGCTGGAAGATCGTGTTCCCCAAAGGATCAGTGCTAGGATTACTGCTTTTTGACATATATAAATGAGTTTGATATTGCAATACAAAGCAAGATATCAAAGGTTGCTAACAATATTAAACTTGCAGCTGTGCCAAACACTTAGGGCGGTACAAATCGACTGCAACAGGATATAGATAGGCTAGAAAAATAGTCAGACAAATGGCTGATGGAATGCTATGCAAACATATGTAAGGTAATGCACTTTGGAAGGAGGAATAGGAGGAGTCAATATAGACCTAATGGCACAGTTCTAATGACTCTGTTGGAACAGAGGGACCTGCGGCTTCTTGTGCATTGATCTTTGAAGGAGGCAGGACATATTGAGAGAGTGGTTAACGGAGCATATGGGATCTTGGACTTCATAAAAGAAGGCATTGCATTCAAAAGCGGGGAAGTTATGCTGAACCTTTATGAAGATCTAGTTAGGCAACAACTGGAGTATTACATCCAGTTCTGGTCACCTCATTATTGGAGATTGGATGGGTTCTTGAGAGGGTGTGGAAAAGATTTGCCAGAATGGTTCCAGTGGTAAGAGAGTTTAGCTACAAAGTTAGGTTGGAGAAGCTGGGGCTGATCTCTTTGAAGCAGATGTGATTAAGAATAGTTTTGACAGAGGAATACAAGATTATGTCATGTTTGGATAAGGTAGATAAAGTCAAGTTTTTCCTATTAGCTAATCATACAAGGCCTGGGTAGACAGACTTATGGTTCTGGGCAAGAGATGCAGGGTGACTATGAGGAAGATTTTTTTTTTATTTTGCAGTGATTGGGATTGAGCTGGAACTCGCTGTCTTCAAAGATAGTGGTTGTGAAGACGATGAATGATAATGAAAGGAAGTTAGATCGGCACTTGAAGGAAATAAACTTGCATGTTTACGGGGTTATAGCGGCAGAATGGGAGTAACTGTGTTGCTCCAGAGAGAGTTTGCATGGACTTCATAGGACGAATGGCCTCCTTTTGTGCTGCAATGACCCTGTAGCTCGATGAATGTTTGGTTCTTCTACAATTTCATTAGTTCTGTCTCATCTCTGTACGAGCCTTTATGGGAATAGAAACTATTTCCTCTTACTTAACCCATGTTTTCTCATGATGTCGAAAAACCCCATTAACTCTCCCCTTAACCGTATATGCTCCAAGGAGGAAAAAGTCCAGATTCTCCAGACTGAACACATAGTGAATTCCACAACCCTACTTTCACTCCATAAATCTCCCCTGCACGCCTTTTGGCCTTGTCACGTTTCATAAATTGTTGTTCTCAGATTTGGCCACAATACCTCAGCTGTGTATAAAGGTATGAAGCATTAATACAGCTTCCTGTTTTTGTATTGTGTTGTTCTGTTCATAAAACCAAGGATCCGGTGTGCGATTTCGTGTTTTGTTAGAAAAGAAAATCCTCAACTTGCCCTACCACCTTCAATGATATGTGCCAGTATACTTCCAGATCTCTTGGTTCCTGCACTCCCTTTGAAATTATACAATTTCGATAACGTTGGCCCTGCCATTCTCCCCAAGACACCATGTCATATGTCTCCGAATTAAATTTCATCTACCATGTGTCTGACCATTTCATCACTCTGTTCCTACCTCGCGATATCTGCTGTGAACTTCCTTACTGATCACTAAATATCAGAGTTTCATGTAATCTTAAGACTTTAAAATTGTGCCCTCTATAGGCATGCCCTGGCAAAAAATGTGTAGATCAAAAAAGCAGTGGTGCAATACCAATCCTGGGAATTCATTGTGTAATTCCTTCAAGCCCTTAACCGACAACTCACTGCTTTCTCTCTCTCAGACAATTTCGCGTCCAGTCTGCCTCTGCCACTTGAATCCCATGGACTTCAATGTTGTTGACAAGTCTAATATTGGTGATTTATCAATCTCCCTTTGAATGTCCACAGCATCAAACCCTCTGCCCACTTCAAAACTCTGCAAAACTCTCCTCTACTCTACTATACTTCATCATCAAATTCAGTCATATTAGTGAATCACGATTTGCCTTCAAAGTATCTGTGCTGGTTGTCATTTATTAATCCATAAATTTTCTAACGGACAATTATTCTGTTTGCCTTGGATTATGGTGTCTAAATGTCTTCCTACTACCGACCCCAGGATGGCTGTCCCGTATTTGAAGTTTCTCCCAGTTTTAAACTGTGGTATAATATTTACAATGGTCCAGTACTCTGCCATCTATTTCATATCTAAGAAGGATTGCAAATTGTGACCAAAACTTCTGTGAATTCCTCCATAAATTCCTCAGAAACATGGGTGCAATACATATGGACAAGGCTATGTTATACATTGAATGCTGGCTATAGCTCAAGTGCCACCTCTTTACTTTTATCCTTTCCAATTTCCATCATACCCCTTTTTTAACTGTGATGTTGCCATCATTCTGTTCATTAGTGCAGGCTGATGTAAAGTGCCAATTTAATACCTCATGTATGCCTTCTGCCTCCACAAAAGAAATTCCCCCTTTTGGTCCCGAAACAGTTCTACTGTTAATTTGATGTGTCTTTTTCTATTTATATGTTATAAAGATATTTAGGGTTGCTTGCTCAGTTGACTACTGATCCAATCATATACTTTCTGTTCCCCTCTTATTTCATCTTTTGCTTCTCTTCTATATTATCTATATTCATGGTGGTTCTCAGTGGTATAATAACCTGGGCATTTCAAATTAGACGCCAATTTTTTTCTGTTTCGCTGTAGGCTCGATCTTTAATAATCTGTTGAGCGCTCGTGGATAAGTGTGTGGTCTGTACCAAAAGTACTTCCTCTTTGAAGACCTCACATTGCTCACTTACTGTCTGAAGTGCCAATCTCTCATTCCAATCCACCTGAGCCAGATACCTTTTCAACTCATTGCAATGAGATCTCCTCCAAATGAATATTTACTTACATTAAGCACAACCTAGCGTCATTTAAGATCTGCCACACTGAGTTATGGAATTATCTGTGGTGAACATTATCACACATTTTTTATGACATTATTAAAATAGATCATGTTACGTTTAAATTAGAGATGTAAAAATCTATGTTTAGTGACTCTTTCTGAAATATGTGGTCAAATGCAGAGAAGGACTACATTGCACTGACCTGGGCATGGCAAAGGAAGGGAGCTTAAATTAGTTTTTATCATATAGAGCTACTTACATATATTATTATACTCCATATAATTCGAGTAAACTGCAGCTGAAATTCTATTCATGTTGTCCGACTATACATTTCCCTACTTAAAAACAAACTCATGCAGTTAATGTAAACCAAATTAAATTATTGCAAATAGTTTATTTTCAGCCTCCTTAACTCATAAAAGGTAGCAGTTACTGGCAAGTGTGAAATTAGAAATTAAGTTGCAATAGAATGTTGATTTGTATTTTCTTCCTGACACCAGAATTTATTGGGTACAGAATTATAAAGATTCATGACCTTCTTAAATGGACGAGCCCTTATTCTTAACATAGGCCCCCATGTTGTTGATTTCCCCACGAACAGAAAAATCGTCTCAGCAGGCGACCCTGTCAAGTCTCCACAGAATTCTACAAGTATCAGCAAGATCTCCTTGCATTCTGTCAAACTCCAATAAGTATAGGCCCAAGCTGCTCAATATTTCCTCATAAGACAACTTTTTATCCCAGGAATCAACCAATTGAGCCTTCTCTTAAAGACTTCCAATGTATGAACATTCTTCGTTAAATACAGTGACCAAACCTTGACGCAATACTTTAGGTGTTCTCTCAACCACGCCCTGTACAACTGTAGTAAGACATCCCAACATTTGTACTCCAACCGCTTGCAATAAAGGACAACATTAAATTTGCTTTCCTAATTACTTCCTGTACCTATATGCTAACTTTCTGTGTTTCATATACAAGCCTCTAAAAGAAGCCATATTTGCAGTCCAATAATGTTTTAGAAATAGTTTGTGTGTCACTTCAAAATAGTCTGGAGAAAATGTCATTAAATGGAGAGTTTTAAGCACCCTCTGTACCACAGAATAGTATTGCCCCGCTCCAATTAGTTTTGCGTTAATGCTTTTCTTACTGAGGTGGATAACCATAGATTTCCCCACATTACACTGCCATGTTTTTGAAAGTTACTAAACTTATTAATATCCCTTTTGCAGTCTTGTTTTGTCTCTTCACAGCTTGCTTTGGCGACTTATCTTTGCCTTGTCAGAAAATTTGGCTACAATACACCCTGTCCCTTCATCAAAGTCATTAATATGGATTTTAAATGGTTGGGGGTCCATCTCTGATCGCTGTGGCATCCACTATTTACAGTTTATTAACCTGAACACGGCCCAGCTTTCCAGACCCTGTTTCCTGTTAGGTCGTCAAACCTCTATCCATGCTGATATATTATCCTCAACACCGTGAGGTTCAATCGTATCTTATCTACGTAACTATGTGGTACCTTATCGAATGCATTTTGTGAATCGAAATACTCTATATTTGCTGGATCCCCTTCATGAACCCTGCCAGCAACATCCTCAAAGAACTCTAGCAAGTTTGTCAAATAGGTTTTTCCTTTCAGGAAATCTGGTCTACTCTGTTTGACTACATTATAATTTTCAAAATGTCCTGCTCCTACTCCCTTAAAAATGGATTCCAGCATTTTACCAATGGCACATTTTAGACTAAGTGGCCTATCATTGCCTGCTTACTGCCTCTTTCCCTTCTTGAATACATTTATGGTTTTACAAAGTGCTCGGATATTTCCATAATATTCTTGCTACCTGTCTCACTTTCCTTTCTCTACCTTTCTATATGTCGTCTCGGTCTACATCTTGTTGTATCTGTTTGACTGTCTCTCTCCGTTTGGCTATCTTTCCCTTTCTATCTTACTCTTTTTTTCCGATTGCCAGTCTCTCACTATCTCCTTTTACCTGACTCATTCTGTCGCTATTTGTCTGCCTGCTAAAATTTACCTCTCACCAGATACCCACATATAAGTGTATAAATATTTGTCTCCCTTATGTTTTTTGTTCTTTCTTTTTCTCTCCCTTTCTCTCTCGCCGTCTTCCTCAGTGTCACTCTTTCTCTCTTTGGCTTGTTGGATGTCTGCGTTTCTCTCCATATTACTGTCGGACGCTCTGTCCATCTCCGTTTTATTCTCACTCTCTCTCACTCTCCCCTCTGTTTGACGTTCTCTCACCCTCACGTTTTTGTCTTTCTATTTGTCTCGTTCTCCCTCTCTTCGTATCACATTTGTCTAACTGGCCTTCTATCTGTCTCTGCATCACGCTCTGTGCTGCTCTCTTTACATCATCTTGGTCTGTCTCTTGTGGTATCGATTTGACTCTGACTATCTCCGTATATCTATCTTGCTCTTTCGCTCTGACTCTTTAACACTCTTCCTTTCTCTCACCTTCTCTCTCTCTCTCTCTCTCTCTCTCCTGTGTGTGTGTGGCTGTGTGTTTTTGTACGTTTCTCCCTTTGCCTCGTTGTCCCTCTGTGGCACATATGCAAAAAGAAGGGCGGAGGTGCCACACAGAACCGAAACTGACACCCAGTTGCAGAAACCATGAAACATAAAGATCACCAAAGTTAGTAACAGCTGTGTGTAAGAGAGAAGCAGCTGAACGAGCGCTGAAACTTGATATGATGTACACAAAAATGTTTTTCCTTCCAATAAACAGCAATAAGACATTTGAAAGCAGTTATGGCAGGCAAAGAATCAATAAGCAGCTACATATTAGGCAGACTAGAGCAAGCCGAAGGGGGATGCAATCTCCAATAGTAAAATGATACCCATTCAGATGAATAGAAAGATCCTGATACCCTGACTAACCAAGCTTAGTTCTGCTGTTGCTTTCAGCGCTGATTAAAATGTACACATTGAAATGACATTTTAAGGCAATTTAATTGAATGCCTGACTTTCAGAAACGATCGATATAAGTATATAAATATTTGTCTCCCTCATGTTTTTTGTGACGCTCCCTCTTACAGATTAGGCGTTGTGTTTCTCATAGGTGCGTGGCGAATGATCCTGATTTTTAGTGTCAATGCGAATATTTGAGACCCACTTACAGAATAACAGAAGAGGACAGATGTACTTCATTTCGAATGCACGGATTCCGGAAATTCGTCCAATTCCTTCTGTGGAGACGTGTGATTCGGATCAATTGTTTCCTGTTCAGTTTATCGAAACGTGGAATTATGGAATCATACAGGGCAGAATGAGGCCATCTGGTCAATCGTATGCATGCAGGCTCCTTGAACTAACTTTTCAGTTGTCCGCAGTACCCTGTCCTCTAAAGACGACGTAAATATAGCAACAACCAAAAGCATAAAAGAAGGGATCATCATTCTTTTTGTTTCAATTGAGTCATGTTTCCTTATAGCCGAATGACCATTTCCACTGGGCGCCACAATACATCTATTTGGTTAAACACAGTTTTCCAAAGCCTATTGGCCTGTTTCCCGTTCCTACCGACGACCGATATAACCGACCACACTGAGCTGTTTGAAAGCTCCTACGGATTCAATATGAAACGCCTGCACGCACACGTCTCTCAGCTCTACTTACAGGCAAAACAGAAACGGCGGCTGCAACGAGTTCTCCGAGAGCAGTTGTACAGCTCTGGGTCTAGACCTCACTGCCCATGCGTGAGCCGACTGCGCAGTTAAGATCAGTGCTACTGGGGATCACTGATGAAAAGTGGAAATTTCACTGGATGCGATAAGCGAGTCCACACGAACACTGAAAAACGAAAATTTCCCTGTCAGCTTTTATGCGCATTGAACTGAACAGTCGGAAGCCAGACAGGAGAAATCTCGTCAAACTGGCTTAAATTTGACTTATTACATCCACTGTTTACAGTGTTAAAGCAATGACTGACCTGATCTGTGTCTCGAGACTGAAGGTTCTTTATTTATGACCGTGGGAATCTATTACCCGAACTATCTGTGTGTGGCCTGGCAAAGGACTGATACCGATGCGAAATCTGACCACAGAAATGTGTTTCCTTCCAACATAATTAACCATGTATGGCCCAAAAATTCAACCTCGTTTAAAAGAAAGGGGTGATTCGATTCACACACCTAGACCCAGCTTATCTGGGGCATTAGCGTGGGGCGGCCAGTCTAATACATCCATCCGGCTTACTCCAGGTCACTTTTAATATTTCTCTATCGAACCGAATCATCTATTAACCCTTTGAAAGAATTTATGGGCTCAAGAAAAATTTACTCACTCAGTGATGACGTCCAGGGCAATGGCATATCTCCTGTACTCAATAATGACAATGTGTTAAAAATGTACTCCTGCAAGTTATTGTTGTTAAGCGATAAGATTCTTATTGTTGAGTGTATGCTGGCAGTGTCGCTATGGGTATATGTAGAAACTGGTGACGACACTGTGCATGTATGGCAGTGACAATTTTACCCAAAATTGTCCAACTGGTTTAAGACTTTGACTAGTACCTCTGCTGGCGTATTTATTAACTATAGCACATTTTTTTTAGAATTAGAGCTGACACGATTCTACTTGTAAATGGCTATGCCTAATACCTGCACTTTCAAAGCGATAATGATCTATTCGCACCTTTTCTTTTCTACTGTTGTAGATCACTAATTATTATACTTGCATTCCTCCTGGTGTAGGTATATAAGTAGAAAATTACCTCTCCTATTGATACTGGTCTAGGATTGGTAATTATAGTGTATCTATGTACGAGATGTGATTAATACCACACTGCCCTCATGGTATGGATTAACTTTAATAACTACACCATCAAAATATTACCGATCAGTTATTATTGAAGCACTATCCTGCTGGATAGGTCTAGGATTGGTACCTACTCTGTTATACAGTACATATTTTTATTAGTACCTATGCAAGCCTAATGCTACTGGTCTGTGGTAATGGCCCAGCTTCCTTTTCTTTACTGTCAGCGACTTGAAGATATAGTGTTCTGTTGGTACAGGACTATCTTTGCCACACGAATTACTGCGACTGGTACACATTCTACCGATAGAGGTCCTGACTTCACATTGTGGAATACATGATCTGAACTGGTTTCCGGTCAGTTTTGAGTGTGAGAGAGATGTAGACGGAAGCTTCTGGCATCATCAAAGTGTCTCATTATTTATCGCGTTATGAACACAAAGAGAGGCAGTTTATGCTTCAGCAATACAGGGCATTAGCGAGACCAAATCTGGAATTCTGTGAACAGTATTGGTTTCCTTATTTGAGGAAGGATATTAATGCATTGGATGCAGTAACGATAAGGTTTACTAGAGTAATACCTGACTGGGTGGGCTGTCTTACAAGAAAAGATTTGACAGGCTAGGCTTGTATCCGCTGGAATTTAGAAGAGTAATGGGCGACTTGTTTGAAGCATATAACATCCTGAGTGGTCTTGACAGGTGGATGTGGAAAGGATGTTTCCCTTGGGGGAAAATCTCAAACTAGGGGTCACTGCTTAAAAAAAAGGGTCGCCCATTTAAGACAGAGATGAGGAGATTTTTTTTCTCTCAGAGGTTCCTGAGTCTTTGGAATTCTCTTTCTCATAAGGCAGTGGAAGCAGAGACTTTGAATGTATTTAAGGCAGAGGTAAATAGATTCTTGATAAGCAAGGGCGTGGAAGTTTATTGAGGGCAGGTGGAAATGTAGAGTAATCAGTTCAGTCACGAATGTATTGAATGGAGGAGCAGGCTCCAGGGGTCGAGTGGCCTACTCCTGCTCCTAATTCGTATGTCCCGATGTTCACTTGCACATCGAAATTGTTACTATATCCTTGATATATTACTTACCTTCCGGGAGAGGAGTGGAACTACGGGAGGAACACGAAGGGAGTAGCTGATAAATAGAGCACGAAGATCGCGGCCTAGAGCACTTACCTGCCGGGAGAGCAGCGGCGTCTAGTCCAGGCGCGCGGGAGTTTGGAAACAAAGTGAGCAGTGACGGCACAGGAAGGCTGCAATGTGATTGGATGGTGAGTAACTGCTGTTCGAGATTAACTCTAAATAGCTGAGTTAGTACATCAGTGTCAGGGTGCGTGTGTAAATAGCTTAAAAATAAGTAAAAAGTGAGTAGTTTTTTTCTGAGTAAGTTTTATTTTAACTATTGAACTGTATTGATTTTTTCATAGGATTTAGCAATAGCTTCAAAAGTAAAGTCAAAGACTTTAGATTGTAGTGGGCAGTGCTGGAGTAGAACATGGTTCCTAGCGTAATTAGTATGTTGTTAAAAAAAGGGAGTAACTGAGTAATCTAAAGGTAGGTCATGACAGGAGAGCTCACAGCCATGATATGCTCCTCCTGCGCTATGTGGGCAGGCAGTGTATCCATCAGCAGCTACTGACTACCGGAATTGTGGAGCTGTGAGTGTATTCACTGTGAATCATCCGTGATGCCGTGATCATCGTTGATAGTACGTTTAAGGAGGTGGTCACACCACACGCAAAGGCTGCAAAGGGAGAAAGGGAATAGGTGACCACCAGGCGGAGTACAGGAAGGCAGGCAATGCAGGAGTCCCTTGTGGCCACTCCCTCTCTAACAGAAATGCCACTTTGGATATTGTTTGGGGGAGATGGCTCAGGAAAAATCAGCAAGAGGAACGTTCATGGCACCATGCGTGGCACAGGTGGAGATGAAGAAGAGTTGTAGGGCTATAGTGATAGAGGAATCAATCGTACGGGGAAGTGAGAGGCGTTTCTGTGGCCGCAAAAGAGACTCCAGGATGGTATGAGGCCTCCCTCGTGCTAGAGTCAAGGATGTCTCTGAGTGGCTGTAGGGCATTCTGAGGGGGGAAGGCGAGCAGCCAGTTGTTCTGGTACATATCTCTACCAACGACACATCCAAAAAAATTAAGGATGAGGTCCGACAAGCTGAATATAGGGAGTGAGGACATAAGTTAAAAAAAAGTAGAACCATCTCAGGATTATTACCAATACTATGTGCTAGCGAGAGCAGAAATATCAGGATATATCAGCTGAATATGGGCCTTCAGAAATGGTGTAGGGGGAGGGATTCAGATTCCTGGAATATTGAGATTGATTCTGGGGAAGGTTGTTCCCAGTACAAGCTGGAAGGTTTGCATATGGCAGGACAGGGACCAATTTCCTCGAGAGGGAGAGGGGGAGGGGGAATTGCGAGTGCTGTCGGGGAGCGTTTAAACAAGATTGGCAGGGGAATGGTAATCTGAGCAGGGAGACAGCGGTGAGGGAAACAGGGAAATACATGAAAGACAGAAAGGTAAGTAGCAAAAGTGGAAGGCGCAGAAAACAAGGGAGAGAATGGGGCCATAGTGAAAAATAAAGCTAAGGTGACTAATGATGTTAAAAAGGCAAGTCTAAAGGCATTGTGTCTTAATGCATGGAACATTTACAATAAGGTAGATGAATTAACATCACAAGTAGATATAAACGGTTATGATATAGTTGTGATTACAAAGACATGGCTACAGGGATGGGTCCAAGAATGGGACCTGAACATTCAGGGGTATGCAATATTTAGGAAAGACAGGCAAAAAGGGAAAGAAGGTGGGGTAGCATTCTTAGTAAATGAGGAAATCAGCGCAGTAGCGAGGAAGGATGTTGTTCATATAATCATGGTGTGGAATTTGTATGGGTGGAGCTAAGAAAGACTAAGGGGCATAAAACGTTGGTGGGGACTGTCTACATGCCCCCAAACCGTAGTGGAAATGTAAGGGATGGCATTAAACAGGAAATTAAAGACGCGTGTATTATGGTAGAACTATAAACATGCGTTACTTTAATCTACATATAGATTGGTCAAACCAAATTAGCAATGGAGGAGGATTTCCTGGAGTGTGTACGTTACGGGATTTTAGATCATAATGTTAAGGAACCAGCTAGAGAACAGGTTATCCTAGACTGGGTATTGTTCAATGAGAAATGAACAAGGTGTGGGATTCCTTGGGGAGGAGCGACCATGACATGATCGAATTCTTCATTCATATGCAGAGTGAAGCCGTTGAATCCTAAACTAGGGTCCTGAATCTAAATAAACGAAATTACGAAAGTATGAGGCGCCAGTTGGCTATGGTAGATTGGGGGAACATTACTAAATGGGTTGACGGTGGATAGGCAATTGATAATATTTAAAGATGGTATGCATGAATGACGACAATTATTCATTCCTGTCTGGTGCAAAAATAAAACTGGAAACTTGGTTCAACCGTGGCTTACAAAATAAATTAGCGATAGTATTAGATCCAAAGAGGAAGCATATAAAATTGCCAGACAAAGCAGCATGTCTGAGGATTGGGAGTAGTTTACAATTCAGAAAAGGAGGGCAAAGAAATTGATTAAGTGGGGCGAATTAGAGTATGAAAGTAAACTTGCGGGGGAGATAAAAACACTCTGTAAAAGCTTCCATAAATATGTGAAGAGAAAAGGATTAGTGAAGACAAATGTAGGTCCCTTACAGTCAGAAACGGGGGAAATTATAATGGGGGAAAAAGAAATGGCAGAAAAATTGAAGACATAATTTGGTTCTGTCTTCATTAAGGAGGACACAAATAACCTCCCATAAATGTTAGGGACTAATGAGAGGGAGGTGCTGAAGCAAATCTGTATGAGTAAACAAATAGTGTGAGGGACATTAATTGGGTTAAAGGCTGACAATTCCCAGGACCTGATAATCTACATCCTAGAGTACTAAAGGAAGTGGCCCTGGAAATAGCGTGTGCATTGGTGGTCATCTTCCAAAATTATATAGAATCTGGAGCAGTTCCCACAGATTGTAGGCTGGCAACTGTAACTCCACTATTTTTAAAAAAAGGAGAGAGAAAAAAAAACAGTGAATTACAGACCAGTTAGCCTTACATCAGTAGCAGGGAAAATGCTGGAGTCTATTATAAAGATAGTTAAAGCAGAACACATGAAAAGCATACACAGGATTGGACAAAGTCAGCATGGGTTTACGAAAGGGAAATCATGATTAACAAATTTACAGGGGGGGCGGGGACGGGGGAGGAGGGAATGTGAGCTTTGAGGAGGATGCAAAGAGGCTCCAAAGTTGATTTGGGCAAGTTGGGTGAGTGGCAAAACGCTTGGCAAATGCAGTATAACGTAGATAAATGCCAGGTTATCCACTTTGGTTGTAAAAACAGAAAGGCAGATTATTATCTGAACGGTTATAAATTGGGAAAGGCGGAGGTACAACTAGACCTGGGGGACCTTGTACACCAGTCGCTAAAACGAAGCATTCAGATGCAGCAAACAGTTAGGAAGACGAATGGTATATTGGCATTCATTGCAGAGGATTTGAGTACAGGAACAACGATATCTTACTGCAGTCATGCAGGGCCTTGTTACATTTGGAGTATTGTGTGCAGTTTTGGTCTCCGTATGTGAGGAAGCATGTTCTTGCCATGGAGGGAGTGCAAAGAATATTTACTCGGCTGATTTCTGGGATGGCAGAATTGACGTGTGAGGAAAGATTAGGTTGACTAGGACTATATTTACTAGAGTTTAGAGGAATGAGAGGGGCTCTCATATAAACCTATAAAAGTCTAACGAAATTTGACAGGCTAGATGCAGGGAGGCCAGAACCACGGGTCACAGTCTCAGGATACGGGCTACGCCATTTATAACTGAGATGGGGAGAAATTTCTTCTCTCCATCATGAGAGTGATGAACCTGTGAAATTGTCTACTGCAGAAGGCACTGGAGACCATTCAAGAAGGAGATAGATATATTTCTTATTACCAAAGGAATCAAGGGATTATGGGGAAAAAGCGGGATCAGGGTACTGTATTAGACGATCAGCCATGATCTTTTATTAATCGGGGAGCAGGCCCAAAGGGCCGAATTGCCTACTCCTGCTCCTATTTTCTATATTTCTATGATTTAAATGATTCAGTTTGGTCCGAAACACAACAGAAACATCAACACCAAACATCAGTTATTTTAATAACATCGCAAACTTTCCTATTTTGATCGTTAAACAGAACAATTAAGTAATCGTAGCACTTTGCACTACTCCAAGCTGTTGATCGAAACAGGTTACAGCAAGAATATAACATAAATTTAATTGTTGACTTCGCAATACAACATAATCATTTTTGGACAGAAGCTTACTATCAGTTGATAGAAATCTTAATGACAGTGTCAAAATGAAGATGAGAACGAAAACATTGGTTCATTGCAGTCCCTCTTGCCACCCCATACTGGCAGTCACCACCAATGAGACTCGCTGATTGCAATCACACAAATAGGCTTTCTCCAACATCTGGATTTCCAATTTTACCACTTTACCGGATATAAGAATGTTATTACTCACCAATAAAACCACTATTTTTTCGTTCTGAACAGAAGCTATGCACCTGAGCAGTATGGCATGGAAATGACCAATGGTTAACCAGTGGTAGTACTTGTAACGCAGCGGTTTTCCACTCCACCTCAATGTATGCACACTACTAGTTTTGATTTCCATTACTTATTCAATAATGCAGACACTGTCATTGTCATACTGCATCCCTCCAACTCACTGTTTGAGTTTTAGAACACTTGATGCTCTCAACCTGGAAATCGATTACCCACATTGCCTTCGAATAAAATAATGCCTCCATTCATAAAGAACAATGCTGGAAATACTCAAGCGGCCAGGCAGACGCAGCTGTGATGAAAGTTCATCGCCCTGAACCATTAACTCTGTTTCTCGCTCCACAGATGCTACCAGATTTTGTGAGTATTGCCAGCATTTTCGGTCTTTACTCAAATTTCCTTCATCGGCCGTATTTTGCATTTGCATTAAGGACTGCATTCAGCCCGTTATCTCCTCCCTACCCCCCCCCACCCCGCCCCCCCCGCCTCCCCTCACCCCCAGTGGAGGCTGTCTGGGCAGAATGTCAAATGTGGTATTGATCGCTGTGCTACCCAAACTGTCTTCATGTAAGGCAGCATAACGACTGCCCTGTCTGTCAGCAATAGCCTGGTTCCACATCCAAAAATAGCCACTGTTGCAATTTCTTCCTGAAAGTTTGTTTACAAGAAATGTTGGAAAGTACAGACCAAAGATGCGTTGTTATAAACAGTGAGCGATTCTCTTATCTTGGGGATCCGTTGTACCCGTCTGCTCTCAATAAATAATACGAAGATGGAATCAATCGATTTGATCGTCAGTTGTACTCATTTTATCCGACTTTTGAAATTAATCATTATATAGTTTCTGCATTATGGGCAATGTTTCCGTTCCATTGTTGTTACTTTCAAATCTGCTCTGAAACCAGTGTCAATCGGTAATCACTGGCAACCACTTCTAAGTATCTAAGTATAGACTTATTTTCTGAAGATTTTTTGGCTACTCCTTTTTTTTGTTAATGTTAGAATTATTATGGGGTTTGTCCTAGCGTATCAATGATCATTGTGGCACTGTAATTGTGGTCATACCAATGTTAGCGTATCTATCTTAAGCAGGGACTAGCAGCCTCCCTGGTAATCTTCCGACAGGCCCGCCTAATCCTTGTGCACGCACTGATTGCCCTTCTATGTTTGAGTAAACTTGTAGTATAGTACCCTTGTTGCTATCGCTATTAGTTCCCGCTGTCAATGCAGCTTCAATCTTATTCTTTCTAGTTATAAAATTAGATGGCCTGTGGCCCAATCTTTGCAAGTTATAATAACGTTCATTCCCATTCTGCGTACAAGTCATTCATTTTACTAGCTCTTTAATTGTGACAAGTCACATTCCAGAACAAACTGGATGGACATCAAAACTTCCCTTCCTCTATTAAGCCTGGAGCCTGAGTTTACGAGCGACACTCTCAATGGTAATGATGCCAATGCTAACCCAGTTTCCTTATTCTCCATAAGAATTTCATCTCTTTACTGCCTATTAAAAAAACAATGTAACTTTGCTCTTGACGCTATGTCCCGTTTAAACAGCAAAGGATAGTATAATTGACCCAATCTGCATACTTGACTTTCAGAGAATTATTAGTTCCAGATGACATTACATACATAGGATTCCTTGGGATACATGGCACAGAAGCAACACATTCGGCTCGTCTAGTCCATTCCAGCGTTTATGCCCCACTCGAGCCTCCTCCCATCTTTCCATCTCTAAATTTCTCATTAATTCACAAAATGATCTCCTAATAAAAATCACAAAAACCACAAAAATGTCATTTGTCATGAACCAACACTACCTGCTGCAGTCTTTAGGAGAGTTAAAATGCTGAGAATCGGTAACACTACACTAGTCTGTGAGCAGTTATTAAATAGGATCCCGCAAAATTCTCTGCAGAAGTTAATAGCGCTCCCTGCAGTTCAGATGCCATCCATCTGAAATTGTGTTTGGACGCAAATTATCAGCAAATTACTTCTTATCGCTGTAGATTTTCTGTAAGTCAGTTGCTGTGCCCAGACTAATTGTGGTGGCATTACCATCTACTTCAGCATCAGATGTAGAAGACTCATTTCCCATCACTTTAATTGAGACAATTGACGTATGGCACATGGCAGTTTAGGAACCAGTTGTCGCACATGTGACGCCTTTGGTCATAATATCACACACATTGAATTATTGCAAACCTCTGCGCCTCTTCACCCTTTCAACCATTGAATCTTCCCCTTATCCCAGTCTGTTCACCAACAACAATTCCACTTATTCATGTATAGCCATTCGAAGAATTAATCCTTCATTTACATCGCACTGCTATCCGTACGAAGATTCGTGTCGCCAATCAATCAGAACATCCCCTTCCTCAGCTGATGGTTCGACCTGGCGCTGTCAATCTGAATGCATTTAGTATGACAGTCGACGGACGGGATACTACAGATAAGAAATCTCATAATATCAATGCTGTTGATGAGCCTCGCAATTGTGGTCACAATCAGCAAATCCGAGTTATTTGACTTCCATGTGGGAAGTTCAGGCATCCAGACACTGAATGAACGAGTCCAGCGGAGAATTATTTGGTTCGGATTTTCCTAAAAAATGGATCCTGTGTATTTTCATCCAATTGACTCTTACGTGAAATTATCGAGGCCTTAACTAATCAGAAGCTGAATTAAAGCAGTCAAGTTAAAATCAGAAAACCAGTGCTCTCCCACGTCCAAAGCGGAGATCAGCAAACACAGCACTGAAATAAATTACACAACAGAGAAGTATTTGGGTGAGAAATATTCAGCCAGCTTCTGAATAAGAAACTGGTTCCATTTTTGAACTCTGTGTCTTTTATAAACAGACTCTAACTCAATTAGTCAATAGCTGAAATAATACATTTTTTTTCTTCTGATTCGGTCTTACTTCTGTGGAAGGTTTTCATATATGTTTGCATGACAACTGTCCCCTTCCTCCGTTTGATCTCTTTCCAAGCTAGCTGCAGCCTTGGCGTGATTAAGTGTGGCGTATGTGACGCAATAGTCGCTTGCACCATTTTTGTTTTCCTGGAATTAAAGAATATGTGGATGAAATTGGCCTTGGGCAGAGGCAGGGAACTGACGAAGGCTAGTCAATTGCTGTATCAAATGAAAGGACAGGTGTATAACGGGCGGGTGATTCAATGCTAATGGATACTAATGACATCAAGGGATATGGGGACAGGGCAAGAAAGTGGCGTTGATGTAGATGATCAGCCATGATGTAATTGAATAGCGGACCAATCTCGACGGGCTGAACGGCCTACTCCAGCTCTTATGTTCCTATCTTCCTATGTTCCTAATATTTCCCTATTTGTACTGTGGTGAGATTAGCTACAATTAACTCTTTGAGCTAAAACACTCCACTTATGATGCACCTCGTGTATTACTAAAAATAAACTTGGAAGGAAGATCTCACACCATTGCTGCAATATATAGCATCTACAACAGTGGTCCTCCAGATGGGTGCGGTTGACTTATAGGGTCAGGAGACATTCTATCTGGTCTGTGGAATAATCTCTCCAATGATTGATAGATTGAGATTGATAAACACAATGAGGGAAAATATAGGAATAACGACATGCCACTCTCTTTGTATAAATTAATAGTAATTAGTCGCTTGGTAGTTGTGGCAGAACACAACTTGTGGATTGCTGAAGAAAGAGATACGCTGTTGAAGCTTTCTTCCTTGCACTTATCAGGACAGCCACTCGAATGCCAAATTTCAAAGGAAGCAACAATTTATAATGCAAGAGGAAACAAGTGGCGGATCGTATCAAATAGCATATCTCTTTGACTGTTTCAATAGAGAGAGTACTGACTGTGGTCAATCAGCACGGAATGGTAAAACTTCAAAAACAATGTCTAAGGTTAGATGTGATTCCGCGATTGGGCAGCACTTAGAGAAAAATCCCGAGTGTGCTAAGAATTACGCGACTAACCAATTTAAGACATCAGTTGGGCTCGCAATGTGGCTCACATATGCTTGCCGGAAGCTACATATATTCATACGAAGGGCGCTGTCCTTTTATATGGAAAAGGTGTTACACCTTTTTTGAATTAAACAAAGGGGTAGAGGACAATAGTTGCCTGGAGCATTATCCATGGCAATGCATCAACAAATCAGAGTCGAGTTGTCAAACAACAATACCTTTTCCATATTCTTGTATCTGGCCTGAGAAGAGCAAACTGAAAAGCTTCGACACATGTCCCTTTTTCCACTAATACATAATGGTAAGTAGTGTTAGCTACGCTCGATCAGCTAACCCCTAAACTCCAGTAAATGGGCGCCTTGGTTGAATATGGCTTTCAGTTGTGAGTCGCACATTTACTTTCAACTTGGTGGGGAGGTGGGGCATGCGTGCATTCATTTTGGACACAGCAGTAAGCAAGTGCCATAATAATGCTGCCTGGCCTGCTCCATATTTCTAGCATGTTCTGTTTACATATTTGTTGGTGTGATTCCTGTAATCCTGGAAATTATGGGTATGTTTTACTTTCTTACAATTTCCATCAAGTTTCAGTAATGTACATTTATTGAATAATTAAATAACACGGAGAAATGGGCTGGGTTTGCCCAGATCTGTAAAATATTTCTAAGAATGTAATGTTCAATCGAGTACTCTGTAACAGTACAATGCCCTGCTTTGAGCCTGTTAAGCATCTTAATGTATGCTAATATTTATTCCGGCAATGTTGTTAGTGGATGTGATCTGTTAACTGTTTTTGTGTGGATGACATTTAAAACAATTCACTTGGCATGCAGCGGAATGTTAGTGGAGTCAGGCTTATCCTTTATCTTTAGTTTCCACATCAGCGAAATTAGCCTTCACATTGCTACTTTAAGTAATTAACTGTTTTCTGAGAAGCATTATTAAAACACGTATTCCACACAGCAAATTACTATTATGAGTATTATAAAGCTTTATATTTTATGGGAGGATCCGTGATTAGTATTTGATTTTCAAAGGGGCCCTTGAACCAAAACAATGCTTGAGAACCACTGATCTACAAGATGATGTGCAGCAAAGAACCAATCCTTCTTTCAGCAACACCTGCTAAAGTCACGACTTCTACAACATAGAAGGGCAAAGACAACTGCTGCAGGGAACACCATCCATGTTTTCTCCAACTCACATACCATCGTAACTTGGAAACATATCGCAGTTCCATACATGGAGCTCGTCACCTAACCGCACTGCGGGTGTACCTACACCATATGGCTGGAAAGAAGGCAGCTCACCAAATTCCCAATGGCAATCAGAAATTGGGAATACTTGCAAGCCTTCCCTGAAGATGGAACAACTCATGAACGAAACAACAAAAGCACGAGGAAAATTCAACAAGGGATTGTTGAACAATCTCAAAGAAGAACGAAGCTGCAATGGTCATTATTACATTATAAACAAATGGCAACAGAAACTTTACAATAATCGAAATACTGAAATTACTATGCAATTGCTACTTTATGGTATGTAACCAATATTTGCACTTTAGAGACGACCTTTGAAACAGAATAATGCATTTTGTTTTTCAGTTTGCTGCTCGATATCAGAACAGGTGTGGGTCAGAACGGTCGGATATTAATGTTAATTCAAATCAAAGCAAATGAAACTTAGGTGATTTCTACTATGCGTGGGAGATCTTCAGTCCACATTTTACACCCACGAAGCAGACTGAATATCCATTTCAATGATAGAGAATGAATTAAATCGTTCTTGGGTAGTAGGAGCATAAAGGGAGGCAGTGAAAGTTCTGCTTGTTTTATAAACCACTAGATTCTTTTTCAATAAGGGGACATCTTCCGACTGGGCGCTTCCTATAACCGAGTGCCAACATTTTACTTTGCCACAACAAGTTTAAAATCTACCACCATCGATTGTACTATCATCAGTAGAATAGTGCTATTCTAAAGATAACTTACTGTTTTCTTTCCTGAGATGCCATTACTGTTACCTGTAAACACAAAAATAAAGAAACAAGCAGAAAGATTTATTAAAAAATGATGTAATGGGCATGTTGACTGAGAGAAATGGATGAAGCAAAGGCAATTTCAATCAAGTGCAACCTAGTGGAAAATTGACAGTCTCGGTCAAATTCTGCTTTTAATTACTGTGTTCTTTACTTTCAATCGATGTTTCGACCAGGGTGAGTAGGTTAAAATTGCCCCTTCGTTTGGTAATAAACATTTTCTGTGATAATTAGAAGTCAACTTGCCTCATTCCCAATTTGCCATGGAGCAGGGAAATATCCTTACACTTTTGCATCTGTTAGCTCGCCACGTTACATGATTTGGCAAATCTGTGTTAGATCCATTAGCGATTACTGTGGTGTAAAGTCTCAATTTTTGCAACAATTGGTCTTAAATGCAATGTCTCATTGCCTCTTCCACATAGATAACTGTTTATTCATAAACATGAAAAGATGCTTCCATAACAGCACTCCACCGCCCCCTCCCACACCCCCCCACCCCCCTCAAAAGAAAATATATCTCTGTGTTCCGCCTTGGATCATGTATTATATATTCATGGAGCTATATAAACGCAGGATGTTGTTTGACTATTCGAGTTAATCTGTCTGATGTCTTTTGTATTGGTACCTAAATTGCTGAGAGCTCTTCTGGTCAGCATCTATAACCTCGCACTGCTATTACTGGAAACGCTGCATTATTTTAGTCAAACTATATTAACCACGTATTCTGAAGTGCTTATCCTGTTCAGAAGCAAAAACACTTCAAAAGAAATAGGTGCATTACGTTTTTGCGACTGTAGTTAATATCTCCCTTAGCAACACCTGTGAGAAAATTACATAATTTACCAGCATCTCTTGACTTTTTGATCGTGACCACCGAATAAATTAAATCAGCAACAGTTTTGGTGTCTTCTACATAGAAACAAAAAAGAGACGGTAATAATAATTAGGAAGCTTTTTTTAAAAGAAAGGAACAATATACAGATGGTAGTCATATAAATAGACAGATAGGTAAATTGATAAGAGCATAGATGGATTGCAATGAATAGAAACGATAGCCAGCTGAGACAACAGAATTAATTTACATACCTTTACGGCATTGGACAACATAGGGCCAATTACTTTCCATCAATGCGATAGGAGTGAAAAGACGCGACTTACTATATGTATCTTTGGAAGCGACAGATATGGAATGGGAAGAAATGAGTTTTTGGCAGTTACACTCAATGTTTGGCATCGGATTGTCTGTCATTCTCGGCTTGAGACAAATTTCTTTGAGTACAACAGAACCAAATATTGCGCCTCCCGTACAACAGAGGATATAATGTGTTCCCTATTCAGTAGCGATTATTTACACTATCATTCAAAGTCAAAATTACCCTTTGGCTACTGTTGCCGTCATGAGAACAGTGATTGAATTTCAAAAGAATTTAATTATTCGGGAATAAAAGCAAAATTCTGCGGATGCTGGAAATCTGAAATAAAAACAAGAAATGCTGGAAATACTCAGCAGGTCTGGCAGCATCTATGGAGAGAGAAGCATAGTTAATGTTTCGGGTCAGTGACCCTTCTTCGGAACTGGCAAATACTGGAAATGTCAAAGGTTATAAGCAAGTAAAGCGGGGGTGGGGCAAGAGATAACAAAGGAGAAGGTGTGGATTGGACAAGGCCACAGAATAGCAGACCAACAGGTCATGGAGCAAAAACAAACAATATGTTAATGGCGTGTTGAAAGACAAAGCATTAGTACAGATAGGGTGTTAACGGACTGAGATTGAACAGCAGCAAGTACAAACATGAAAAAAGCGGGTAGGCAAACGGAACACACTAAGATGAAATGAAATAAACATACAAAATAAAGTAAAAAGAAATGTGACTGTCTCCGGCTCGGACGTATTCCACGTGGATTCCAACTGCAGTTTCACCCATCATGTTTTGAATCCACCCAGGTCTACAGGTATCTCCGAGAAATACAACATTCCTCGGACTGCTATTCTCGCCGTGTCCTGTGATCCACACTCAGTGCTATGCGCTGCCACATGCAGACACCGAACCTCTCTCTCCAACAGCACCGCCTCACCTTATCTCAGAGCTGTTCTGCTGCACAGTTTCATTTCATCCTTCGTCTCATCCGACGCATTAACAAAAAACTTTTTTTCTTCCTCTCAGATGTCAAGGAATGCAAGCTCCAGCAGCTGATGGGAACGAATGCCCCTCTGGATCTTTCATCCCCTTCACTTTCTTTCTGATCACACCCCTTCTGATCCGACCCCTTGCCGTATATTCACTATACCCTCTGATCTCCCTCCCTCTGATGCTGAACCTTCTGTACTCAGCAAAGGTCTCAATTTTATCCCCTTAAGTACCCACCTCAATAAATTTCGCTCTCAGCACGACGTTGAGCTCTTTTTCCGTCGCCTCCGCCTTCAGGCTCACTTCTTTGACCAGGAGTCCCCGACCTGCCGACCCATTCATCCACCTCCAGCATTCTCCCTCTACCTGGACCCCTCCCCTGGCCTCTTACCCGCTGTTGATCTATTCATTGAAAACTGTCGGCGAGACATTGGTCATCTCTATTTGTCTGCCCTCCTCACTCACTCTAACCTGTCCCCTTCTGAACTTGACGCACTCCGTTCTCTCAGGTCTAACACCGACATGGTCATCAAACCTGCAGACAAAGGTGCTGCTGGTGATGTATGGCGTACCGACCGTTACCTTGCAGAGGCTCAACGTCAACTCACAGACACTTCTTCCTATCTCTCTCTGGACCATGACCCCACCACCGAACATCAAGCTACTGTCCACAGGACTGTCACTGACCTCATCTCCTCTGGAGATCTTTCCTCTACAGCTTCCAACCTCATGGTCCCGAAACCCAAGACAGCACGCTTCAACCTCCTTCCCAAAATCCACAAACGGGACTGTCCCTGCAGACCCATTGTGTCAGCCTGCTCCTGCCCCACTGAACTTATTTCTTCCTACCTTGACTCTACCTTTTCTCGGCTAGTCCAGTCTCTTTCCACCTTCATCCCTGACTCTTCTGGCGTCCTACGTCATTTTGACAATTTCCAGTTTCCTGGCCCCAACCGCCTCCTCTTCACTATGGACGTCAGATCTCTCTACACCTCCATCCCCCACCAGGACGGTTTGAGGGCTCTCTGCTTCATTCTTGAACAGAGGCCCAATCACTCCCCATCCACCACCACCCTCATCCTCCTGGCTGAAATTGTTCTCACATTGAACAACTTCTCCTCAACTCCACACACTTCCTTCAAGTAAAAGGTTTTGCTATGGGTATCCACATGAGTCCTAGTTATGCCTGTCTTTTTGTGGGATATGTCGAGTAAAACTTGTTCTAGTCCTAATCAGGCCCATTCCCCCAACACTTTTTCCAGTACGTTGATGACTGTATCGGTGTCGTTTCCTGCTCCTGCCCCAATCTGGAAATCTTTATCAACTTTGCTTCCAATTTCCACCCTTCTGTCACCTTTACGTGATCCATCTCTGACACTTCCCTTCCCTTCCTCGACTTCACTGTTTCCATCTCTGGGGATAGGTTGTCTGCTAATATCCATTATAAGCCCACTGACTCCCACAGCTACCTCGACTATACTTTTATTTTTATTTTATTTATTTAGAGATACAGCACTGAAAGAGGCCCATCGGCCAACCGAGTCTGTGCCTACCAAGAACGACCCATTTATACCAACCCTGCAGTAATCCCATATTCCCTACCACCTACCTATCTAGAACAATTTACAATGGCCAATTTACCTATCACCTGCAAGTCTTTGGCAGTGGGAGAAAACCGGAGCACTGGGCAAAAATCCACGCAGTCACAGGGAGAACTTGAAAACTCCACACAGGCAGTACCCAGAATTGAACCCGGGTCGCTGCAGTTGTGAGGCTGCGGTGCTAACCACTGCGCCACTGTGCAGCCCTGCTTCACACCCTGCCCCCTGTCAGGACCCCATTCCATTCTCCCAGTTTCTCCGTCTCCAACGCATCTGCTCTGATGATGCTACCTTCCATGACAGCGCTTCTGCTATGTCTTCCATTTTCCTCAACCGAGGATTGCCCCCCCCCCCCCCCACTGTTTCTGACAGGGCCCTCAACCGTGCCAGGCACATTTCCCGCACCTCTACCCTCATCCTTTTCCCTCCCTCCCAGAACCGTGACAGTGTTCCCCTTGTCCTCACTTTTCCACCCCACCAGTTTCCATATCCAAAGGATGATCCTCCGCCATTTCCGCCACCTCCAGCACGATGCCACTACCAAATGCATCTTCCCTTCCCTTCCCCTGTTAGCATTCCAAAGGGATCTTTCCCTCCGCGACACCCTGGTCCACTCCTCCATTACCCCCACCACCTCGTACCCTTTTCATGGCACCTTCCCCTGTAATCAGAGGCGGTACAATACCTGCCCATTTACCTCCTCTCTCCTCACTATCCCAGGCCCCAAACACTCCTTCCAGGAGAAGCAGCGATTTACTTGTACTTCTTTCAATGTAGTATACTGTATTCACTGCTCACAGTGTGGTCTCCTCTACATTGGGGAGACCAAACGCAGACTGGGTAACCACTTTGTGGAACACCTCCCCTCAGTCAGCAAGCAGGACCCTGAGCTTCCGGTTGCTTGTCATTTCAACACTCCCCCCTGCTCTCATGCTCACATCTCTGTCCTGGGATTGCTGCAGTGTTCCAGTGAGCATCAGCGCAAGCTCCAGGAACAGCATCTCATTTACCGATTAGGCAGACTATAGCCTGCCGAACTGAACATTGAGTTCAATAATTTCCGAGCATGACGGGCCCCCATTTCACTTTTGTTTTTTGTTCTTTTTTACATTTTTTACATTTTTGTATGTTTATTTCATTTCATCTTAGCTTGTTCAGTTTACTTGCCCACAATTTTCATGTTTCTATTTGCTGCTGTCTTCAGTCCATTAACACACTATCTGTAATAATGATTTGTCTTTCAACACAGCATTAACATATTGTTTGCCTTTGCCCCATGACTTGTTGGTCAGCTATTCTGTGGCCTTGTCCAATCCACACCTTCTCCTTTGTTATCTCTTGCCCCACCCCCGCTTTACTTGCTTATAACCTTTGACATTTCTAATATTTGCCAGTTCCGAAGAAGGGTCACTGACCAGAAGCGTTAACTCTGCTTCTCTCTCCACAGACGCTGCCAGACCTGCTGAGTATTTCCAGCATTTCCTGTTTTTATTTTTAATTATTCGGGAAGTGGACATGGATGTAATATTTCAATCACATTTCTGACGTACCATGTCACAGTTTTAATTATGAACTCTATTCCTATAAGACGCAAGAAGATAACAGTCTTAATGATATGGTTCTGGACCTATTTAAATTATGTATTTTTTTCCAGTGAAAAGAATGCATTTGATGCATTATATATCTCATGTGTATGCCTCCTGAAATTTAATCTGTTAATTGTGTATCATTTGTTTGATTACATGCAGATGGATTGACTAAATTGGAGTCTTTCTTGAGCACTTACAAACAGACATAGGCTGAGACTGGTGGAGGGTTTTGCCTGAGGATCGACATGTTTGCAGTTATTTTACCATGTACAATAAATGTGAAACTGAGTAAAGACATGCTCCGACATTATCCTTCCATAACAAGCTTTCTGGAGGTCAACACTGAACTTAGGAATGTCCAGAGTTTTTCGTGCAATGTCTAAGAATGGTCAATTCTTGCTAAATTTACAAATGATCTGCCTTTAACAATATCGATCAACGTATATTTTATAAACAATGTCCGAAGGTTTACATGGCGAGAGTGGAAAGGTTAAGTAAGATGATTTATTGCCTACACCATGTTAATTGCTCTGAAAAAAGCAGTTGTTTTCCTGAAAGATGAGTGCTTAAAAGAACTGTTAGGACTTGATTTTGCAATTTGTCTTCTGGAGAAAAGACTGAATTTATGAAAGATGTGAGCTTATAAGTGGTGGAGGATGGAAGTGGGGACGGGATCTAAACTGCTGATTGGTGAGACTTAGTGTGTCTGTGATAGGTCGCTCCATGCTATTGTTCTTGTGACGTTCTTTTGTTTTTGTTCTCCGTAATTGGTTATTATATGCTATTTTTCTTGCTCCTGATTGATTGGATAAGCTATCCTGTGGTAGTCCAGTGTATGCTAACTTTCCTGCTGTGTGGATCTTCAATGTATGCAGGGTTGTCTGTGCAACGTTGCTTGTGCTTCGGTATGCTGGCTACAGAATCGATGGTGCTATGATTCTTCAGTAGGGGTAGCCATATATCACTGATGAGTAGGTCGCTGTCTTGGGGACTGGTGTGGTATTGATATATCTCAATGACCTCCCTCACGTGTATAGTATGTCAGTGTGTGCTGGATGAGATCAGTTTGGAATTGGATCATTCGATGCAATCGATGTTGGGTTAAGCATGCTTCATGATAGCTGATTTGTACCATTCACTGTCTTTGAAGCAGACTTGGTGTTCCTTAAGTTTGTTGTGTGTCTGTGACCTGTTACCCCAATATAGACGAGTGTGAAGCCGCATGGTATGCAATAGATCCATGGGTGGTTGTGAGATGATTTGTTGCCTTTGTCTGTGTTCAGATAGAGTGGAGCCTCTTAGATGCCTTTTGTCGACATTACTTTTTTATTATTGTTGTTGTTGTATTAAGGTATTGTAACATTACTGACAGTCCAATTGCAATGATGCACTCAGTAACAATCCCAAACCCAGAACAGGTACGCTTACACGCATGAGTTAAGGATACTGTGCCCAAAAGATGGCACCAAAAATGTGGCAATAGTTTATTTTTGTCAATTATGATTATTGGAATTGTGCTGTTTGTGCTACATTGAAAAGCGACCCATAGTTTCCCATTAATCTCTACCCTCACAGTAGTTGTCAAACGCTATGAGATATACAAATCCCTACCACTAAGGAAGATAACCAATCCTTACCTCCGGCGGGCTTCGTGCCGTCTACGATACAGTAGGTTGGCTGATCAGAGCTTGAAGCTGCAGGAGAAAAAAAATAGAAAACCTCACTGAATATCGTGATTATACCATGGAAAACATAACCGCTATAACAATTCCAAAATTCATGATGGTGTGTTCACTTCCATGTGTACTGGTATTGAAATAAAGCAACTCCTTGACTTGATCAATGTAGGATCGCGCTCATTCCATGAGTTAAGAAATTAGCTGCCTGCATCTTGAACCACATGGCCTCGGAAGGTTGGTGTTGAGTTGTTCAGTTGCAGAGAGAGTGACGGGAAGCAGCACAATTGAAGTAATTTTCCCAATGTCATACACCCAAGATATCAGTGAGATGACAAAACATCCAGCATCATATGCTTCAAAGTATTTTGTGGAGCAGACGAATCTCGAAACTAATAAGAATTTAGGGTATTTCACAATACGTCTGATGGTCATGGTCGGAGATTAAAACTTTCTGAAAAATGTCCAGATAGGAATCACTGCCCATTAAATTCCGTTTAAGCATCAAACACCAAGTTCAGAAAAAGAAGAATATGAGGGAAAAGAATGAAAATAATAATAAGAAAAAGCTAAATGGCAAGAGATTGCGTGGTAGCATTTGCTTTGACAAAGATAATCTTAGCATATCCCAAGAGGAACACAGAAAGGAAAATTTTCTGGTGCATTGCATGTATTCATTACAGAACAGATCAGATTTTCACTCCATGAAATTATAAGACCATGCCAAAATCACAGAATCATCGAATTGTTACAGTGCAGAATACGGCCATTCGGCCCGTCGTGTCTGCAACGCCTATCTGGTTCAGCAATTCACCTAGAGTCATAGAGTTATACAGCACAGAAACAGGCCCTTCGGCCTAGCATTTCCGTGCAGGCCAGTAAGTACCTGTGCATTCTAATCCCATTTTCCAGCACTTAACCGTAACCTTGTAGGCTATGGCGTTTCAATTTTTCATCTAAATACGTCTTAAATTTTGTGAAGGCTCCTGCCTCTACCACCCCTTCAGGCAGTAAATCCCAGACTCCAAATACCCTCTGGGTTAAAAAAAAAATACTTCAATCCCCACTAAACCTCCTGCCCCTTGCTTTAAATCTATGTCAACTGGTTATACTCCCCTCCGTTAAGGAAAACAGTTTCTTCCTATCTCTGCCCCTCATAACTTTGTATATCTCAATCAGGTTCTCCCTCAGCCTTCTCTGCTCTAAGAAAAACAACCCTAGTCTATCCTGTCTCTCTTCATAGCTTAACTGCTCAAGCCCAGGCAACATCCTCGTGATTCACTTTTGCACCCTCTCCAGTGTAATCACATCCTTCCTATAGTGTGGCGACCCCAACTGTACATAGTACTCCAGCTGTCTGACAAACTTGAATTTTTCGAGTAGGTGACTAGATGTGCAGATGAAGGTAAAGCAGTTGATGTAGTCTACATGGACTTCAGTAAGGCTTTTGATAAGGTCCGCATGGGAGATTGGTTAAGACAGTAAGTGACCATGGGTTCCAGGGCAATTTGACAATGTGGATCAAAAATTGGCTTAGTGGCAGGAGGCAGAGGGTAATGGTCAAGGGTTTTTGTTTGTGATTGGAAACCTGTGCCCAGTGGTGTCCCGCCAGGATCGGTGCTGTAACCCTTGCTGTTTGTACTGTACATTAATGATTTAGACATGAATATAGGAGATATGATCAGGAAGTTCGCAAATGGCATGAAAATTGGTGGTGTCGTAAATGGTGAGGAGGAAAGCTTTAGATTACAGGACAATATAAATGGGCTGGTAAGATCTGCAGAACAATGACAAATGGAACTTAATCCTGAGAAGTATGAGGTGATGCATTTTGGGAGGACTAATAAGGCAAGGAATATATAAAGGGTGGTAGGACCCCAGGAAGTACAGAGGGGCAGAGGGACCTTGATGTACTTGTCCATAGATCACTGAAGGCAGCAGCACAGGCAGATAAGGTCATAAGAAGGCATATTGGACACTTGCCTTCATTAGCTGAAGCATAGAATATAACAGCTGGGAGGTTATGATGGAGCTGTATAAAACGTTAGTTAGGCCAAAGCTGGAGTACTATGTACAGTTCTGGTCGCCAAGCAATAGAAAGGATGTTATTATACTGGAGAAGGTGCAGAGAAGATTCACCAAGATGCTGCCTGAGCTAGAGCTTTTTTGCTATAAAGAGAGACTGGACAGGCTACGGTTGTTTTCCTTAGAGCATAGAATGCTGAGGGGAGACATGACAGAGGTATACAAAATTAGAAGTGTAGATAGGAAGAAGCATTTTCCCTTAGCGGAAGTGTAAATACAAGGGGGCAGAGATTTAAGGTAAGGGG
Organism: Heterodontus francisci; assembly: GCF_036365525.1. Taxonomy (NCBI): domain Eukaryota; kingdom Metazoa; phylum Chordata; class Chondrichthyes; order Heterodontiformes; family Heterodontidae; genus Heterodontus; species Heterodontus francisci. The sequence continues at coordinate 15,258,939 of NC_090415.1, forward strand.
CTGGAGGTTTAGTGGGGATTAGAGGAAAAACGTTTTCACCCAGACGGTGGTTGGAGTCTGGAACACACTGGCTGAAGAGATGGTAGAGGACGGAACCCTCACAACATTTAAGAAGTATTTAGATGAACGCTTCAAACGCCATAGCATACAAGGCTATGGGCCATGTGCTGGAAAATGGATTAGAATAGATAGGTGCTTGATGACCGGTACAGACACAATGGGCAGAAGAGACTGTCTCTGTGCTCTATGAGTCTATGACTATCCTGGAGTCCCGGTTGCGGCCACAGAAACGCCTATCTGTACCCTTTACGGTAGAATCCCATATCACTGTAGCTCTCTCACTCTTTTTCCTCCACTTCTGTGCAGCTGCGCAACCGGTGGTGCCACAGACCTGGCTCTTGCTGCATTCCCCTGAGACGCTATCTCCCCCAACAGTAGCCAAAGTGGAAAATCTGTTAGAGATGGAGATGGACTCAGGATATTCCTGCACTACCTGCCTAGTTCGTCTACTCTACCTGGTGGTAACCCATTCATTTTCTGCCTGAGCAGTCCTTACCTCCGGTTTGGCCATCTCCCTGTACGTGATACCCACGATCATGTTAGCTTCACGGGTGCTCCACAATGGTCTTCGCTGTCACTGCAGATCTGAAACGCTGATTTCGAGTAGCTGCAGCTGGAGACACTTACTGCACACATATTCGCCCTGGACACTGGAAGTGCCCCTGGCTTCCCACATTGCACAAGAGGATCACTACACATTGCCTAGGTGCCCTATCATGACTTACTCTTAATTTATTCCCTTAAATTACTCAAACATTTCAGATTATTTGCACTAGGCACCTTGATTCCCTAAAAAAAAAAACTACTTACCGTATCAAAATAAAAATAACAATTACTACCGAATGCCTTCTCCCTGTAAGCCTGCACATTCTTCTTTTTTTTCAAATAACAGTCTAATTCCCTGCTGAATCCCTCAATTTAACATGCCTCTACCACACTCTCAGGCAGTGCATTCCAGATCCTGAACACTCGCTTCATAAAGAGTTTTTGTTTCTCATGTCGCTTTTGATTCTTTGCAAATCGCTTTAAACCTGTGCCATTCAGTTCCCGATTTTTCACGAATGGGGGCAGTTCTCTCCATCCACTCTGTTTGGACCTCGCATGATTTTCATTATGTATATTAAACCCGTCTCAGTATTCTCTTCTTCAAAACAAAATGGCTCCAACTTCTACAATTTGGCTTCAAACTTGAATTTTCTCATCCCCGGGATCGTTTCTGTAGTCTCTGCAATGCCTTCACATCTGTCCTACGCCTTATTAATAAATACCAGCATTCTTTTGGCCTACGTGTCTCGACAGACAATGGGTAAGCGCCTGGAAGTGGACAGTGGTTTGTGCAGCAGCGCCTGGAGTGGATAAAAAGGCCAATTCCAGAGTGACAGGCTCATACCAGCATACTGAATGCTTTATTAACCGCTCTCTCAATCTGTCCTCCCACCTTCAATGACACACACATGTGCTCCCACGTCTCTTTGCGCTTGCACCTCCTTGAAAGTTATACCCTTTATACTATATTGTCTCTCCATGTTCTTTCTACCAAAATGAATATCATCACATTTCTCCAACTTAAACTTCAGCTACCACTTGTCCTCCAATTCCATTAAATTATCGATGTTCTGTTGAAGTTCTACATTTCCCCACATCCAGTTCACAATTGTTCCAAGTTTCGTATCATCGGCAAATTTTGAAATTGTGCCCTGTACATTAAGGTCTAGGTAATGAATATATATCAGGAAGTGCATGAGTCTCAACACTGAGCCCTGGGAAGCTCCACTACAAACCCTCCTACAGCCCAATGAACATCTATTAACCACTACTCTCTATTTCCTGCCGCTCAATCAATTTTGTTGCTACTGTATTTCTTTTTAGCCCGTGAGCTGCAATTTTGCTCGCAAGACTGTTGTGCGGCACTGTATCAAAGTCTTCACACTGTTTCCCTTCATGAGCGCTGCTCAAACGATGCTTAGCATCCGGGAAGAAATCCAAACTTTGAGTTTGTGGAACGATCCGTGGGTGATTTCCCTATGCCCCACCGTAATGTCAGTGGAACATCAACGCAAGCTATTCAGAAAAAAAGCCGTCTCTATGAAGTTTTTACCGAATGCTCGCTGGTGTTATGGTGAGATGTCAACTGAACTCACACGACAATGTTACTGTGAAAAATCTACTATATTTTATCATACGTGTTGGATCGCACTTACTGGTATTTCGGGCTGATCCTACAACTGCATACTCGAAATTGCTTGCAGATTGTTCTTCACCCAAGGGCTGAAGTCCATTTCTAGTTGCCTCACTTTGCACAAAAATATACGCAGATATTAATGGATAATGCATAAGCAAGGAAAATCTCACTTCCAAAAATGTTATAGAATCTTAAGAAAAGTAAAGCATTACGTTTGCAAAATTTGTAAATCTTTGAAATATCAGTCGTTCCTGGTACGACGACCATGTTGTTCGTCCCAAACCCGAATGTTTCTCATCCTTAAATATCTTGCCAACTTCCCTTTAAAATTAATTATATATTCAGCTCCGTTCATGTTTGAAGTTAGGGCGTTACATATCCCCATACGTCTCTGAGTGAGAGCAAATATTCTCCACATCTTCCTTCATACATACATTGAGTGCGAATAACTGGTGACTAATGCAAAACAAATGAATTTTGTGGCAACTTCCGAATATAAAGGTTTTTATGACTTACCCCTGTGGCTGTGAAACTGTTGATGAATTGTCTGAATAAAAAAAGAAGAAATATTCTTCAGTAGGTTATAAGTAAATGTTGCACTCCTTCTGTCTAGAGCTGGCTTGTGTTTCTTTTCGTAATTTCCAAATAGCATGCATTTTAATTGATCACAATTAGAAATAACTACAAGCCTGCATTAATGTCACTAGAATAACACGAATGCTCAGCGTGCGTCCATAGATCTAGCATTATAATTCCGTTATCTGATTTCTACTTTCCATGGCCAGTTATTGTTTGGTTACTCTCCCTGGTCCAGACTTTTACATAACTGAAGAAGTGGACAGATTTCCTCGACCCAGCAAGCTTAGTTCATGATATTCCAACCTTAGCAGTCCACACTAATTGTCTCCTTGGCAAATCACACAGTTACGTTTGCAATGCTGGGACTGAATCGGAATAGAACTGCATCATGTCACGTGGCTACAGGGCCAATTTCCGGCTCAGAAGACATTCCTTACCTGGCTTCTTGTTCTGAAGTTTGAAGCAAATCAATCCAAACAGGGCGCCGATAATAAGAACTGGAGGAACTGATGCTGTGATCGCTGATGTGTAACCCTGTACTAGAATCGAATAAACACATTCGATGAATAGCATCATACGATTACAAGGATTAAAGGTTTGGCACTGCACGATAGACATAACCAACATTGCATGTTAACAGCTGCAGACAAATGATTCACTGTCTCAGTCCTTCTATACTTATACTTTCGTCAGTATAAATCCAAACGTGCCTGTCCGACATTAAGTGCTATTTTCTATTGTACCCATCCATATCCCAGCTCCCTGCCCGCCAATGTATCAAATTTCACCCCCTGCTCCTCAAATTCGTTATCTTTCTGAAAAGATAATATCCCATCCAAATTTACTTTTGCCTTTTATCCCTTAGACAATTGATTGTAGCTTGTTAGGCTTCTCCGCTTCCCTCATCACTCCATTACAGTAGGTTTTATGTTTCTATCATTTTAAACCATCTGATTAATCTCATTTCGCTTTCAGTTTACAGGTCTATTTGCAGCCATTTCCTTCTCACCTCTCTGAATCTATCTCTCTCCCCCCCTTTTTCTCTTTGGCTCCCAGTTGATTTTCTCTGAAGAGCTTTATACGTGCATAAAAAGAGATTAGCGAAAGTATACCTGGGTCCTTAGAGGAAAATGCAGGAGAAGTTTTATTTGGAAATAAAGACATGAACACTTTGCATTTGACTTCATTATAGAAGACAGAAACTCATTGTGGAAATAATGGAGAATGAAGAGTCCCGTGATAATGAAGAATTTAGAGAATGCTGTATTAGTAAATAAATAGATCTCTATAAATTAATGGGGCTATAAAATGCAAACCCCTTGGGCGTGATGGCCTAAAAACTAGGTTTTAAAAGAGGTGTCTACAGAAACATTGGATTTTTTGATCTTGATGTTTCAGAATTCCCGAGATTTGGGAAAGGTCGATCTCGATTTGCAAGGTACAAAATGCAACCCGCTATTCACGAAATGAGGTGCCGAATAAAGAAGCAACTAAATGTAATCAGCGATATGAAAGTACTAGAAAGCATTTAGATTGTTATAACAGGACGTATAGGAAATCAGATGATGATTGGGCGGAGGAAACACGTATTTATGAAAGTGAAATCACGTTTGTCATGCCTTCTTTATTTTAGGTTGTTACTTACATGGTAGAAAAGGGCAGGGAATGCATATAATGCATCCATATTTTCAAAAAATATTTGACAAGCTGCCACACAGGAGGTAATCACAAAAATGTAGATTTCATAGGATCGGTGGAGTATATTTACGTGATTTGATGATTGCAGAAAGGACAGAAAACCGAGAACTGGCATATGCACATCATTTTTTTAAATGTTGGCATGCTTTAGCGAGTATCTGGTTAGGTATGGCAATGATCAGTGGGCATCGTTACTTATAATGCAACATGATTATTTAAATAAGGGGACCGTGTGTAATGTATCCAAAGTTAAGAGTAAAGATAAGCTATCAGGAGGTGTGAAAGGAGCTCGAAAGAGACAAAGACAGGTTAAGACAGTGGGCAAGAACATATCCATTGAATCATTATGCAGAAGTGTGTGCACTGGTCCACTTTAGTAGGATAAAATAGAAAATCAACTAATTTTAGGTAGTAAGAGACTGTAAAATGCTTTTATTGAGATGGATGTGGGTGTCAGTGTACAAGAATTACAGAAAATTAAAATGCAGGAATAGCAAGCACTTAGGGAAGCAAATGGAATGTAAGAATTTATTACAAGGGGGTTATAGTTAAGTGTCTGACTGCACTTATGTAGGGACGTGGAGACCATGCCATGAGCACTGTTTACAGATTTCGTCTGCTACCTAAACAGTGATATATTAGCCTTAGATGGAGGGCAACAAGGGTTCACTAGATTGATTTTTGCGATCGTTGGATTGCCCTCTGAGGAGAGAATGAATAAATGAGGTCTGTATTTCCAAGAATTTAGAAGGCTAAGAGGTGATCTCATTAAAACATTCAAAATTCTTGACGGCTGATGGAATAGATGCAATGGCGGTTATTTGCCCTGGCTGGGGATTGGCCAGCAGCATCCAAATGCTCTGAATGAGGGGCTAGCTATTTCAGACTGGGATTAGGAGAAAAGTCTTCACTTCAAGCATTGTGAATATTTGAATTTCTGTACCCCCAAGCTGCTGTAGATGATCAATCGGCAAGCATATACAAGGCAGATTTCCATAGATTTTTAGATAGTAAGGACATCAAGGGAAATCGGGATAGTTCAGGAACTTGCAGCTGCGGCAGTAGCTGAGCCAGAATCTTAGTGAGTGGCGGAGTAGGCTTGTAGGGCCAAAAGGACTACTTTTGTCTCTCTGGCTTAAGATCTTACGTTTTTAAGATATTTGGAATTCTAACGGTCGTTGGGAGATACTGCTCGGCTGTTTCGGAACCATTTTCATCTTATTAAGTTACATTTGCACCAGAGGTGTGATGTACACTCGAATTCTATATACTCTGCTCCTTACTGAAATAAAAGTAATTCATAAAATTAGATCAAGCATCATAAACTTGGTACCTGGCACTGTAAGTACGATATAATTGCTGGTTGAGTTAAATATCACTTCATTGATTCCTCTGTTGGTCGCAACACAGTGATATCGCCCACCATGATCTCTCTGGAATGAATTAATAATTAATTCGCTCCCATCGGTGTTTGAGTCATAGGATTCGCTGGTGTTTTCTAACAGTTTATGGTCGAGGTACCAGCGAAAATGCGGTGCAGTACCTGCTTTCAACTGGCAATGGAGAAAGAGACGGTCCCCAGATTCAATCTCTGTTTTGTTGGGCTTCAAAATCAGAAAAGCGTCAGCAACAGGAACTAGAGGACAACACATAAGGTAAACCATTAGATAATTAATTCACCATTAAAGTCCAAAATTGGACCCATTTTGGATTAAATCGGGCAAATAATGTAGATTGACGAAAAGTAAATGATCAGTTTTAAATGTATTTCTGAATTTCCCTTATGTTACAGCATCAGTGACATACAAGATATGTTTTAACTAATGTTTCTGGAAATTACTCCAAATAGCATGTTTTCCTCCAAAGATCTGTGCCTTCAACGGGACTGTACATCAAGCAGGGGACATAGCAAGTTGATGATGAGATGCCATCAGATTCGCGTCGCCAAACAATTCCATTTTGCACGGGTTCATTTGGTACTGAACGTAAACAAGCATGTAAAAAATCAATTTTCACAGACCAGAATGTCAGTCATCGTGAAATGAGGCAACTGATAGCTTGGACTAACTTTCATATGAGACATCTTTAGTGGTATTTTGGATTTTACAAAATGGTGGGAAAGGCACGATGTTGAATGTGCCACCAATCATTGCCACCACCGCCGATCTGCCTTTCATTAATGACAATGAAAGCGAAAATCGGGCACGGCTTATAATGGGCGGGCAACTCGGTAGAGCCCTTGTTTCATCTTCGTCCAAATGTAAGATTGCACCCTGCAGAGAGATGCCTAACAGGGCTCTTAAAACTGAGTGCAGGATTGCTTCCAATCTTCTCATAATATAGAGCTCAGAACTACATTATCCAAGTGAGCTAAAGTATATTAGAAGCAACTGTCCAGAGATGATGGCCTAAAGTATGCATTACATTAACCATTGGCTCTGGTATTAAATTTTGAAGCATTCACCTATTCGCATAACCTCGCCCTATTTCCCACTTAAACCGGCGGGTACAATTTGTCAACGCTACAAATAATTGTTGCTAATAATATCCATACTTAATACGGTGATATCGCACTCCTTGTTATTTTTGACATTCACCTGGTTAATGCAAATGGTTCCGTGCCTGTCTTTGAACAGATGTCAAGGAAGATGTTGCAACTTCAGAGATTACAGCCCAAGCAATAATTCCTGAGCTGACTTATATATGAAACCCTCGTTTCACTCTACCACAGAGGTATTTGTAATAACTCACCTATCACTGTCACCGAAACAAATTCGCTATGTGGAGGAGGTTCTGTCACATCATTTGCAACGACACAACTGTAATTTCCTTCGGTGCTCTTGTTGACTTTACCGATTTCGCAAGTAATCGTCCTTAGGTTGGACTTCTCCTGATGGATTTCCTCATTGAAGTCTTTGTAGAAAATGAACGTAATTGGGATAGAACCGTTGAACACTGAACAGATTAATGACGCTATGTCTCCCTCCACTAACTGTTTCCCAGGGTGGATTGCCAACTCCGGTTTTGATACAGAAATTCCTAAAAGAATAACCACTTCATAGGTATTTTTCAATGGTAACATTTGTAGTGCTACTTTCAAAGTCAAAAGTTAAATTTCATCAAAATAACTTGTTGATTTTTGCTGTCACACCGTTAATTGTGTTTGGTTCCCTCTTGTGCTTTGACGGTAAGTATGATTAATAGTGGAACACATGATCCTGGAATTGCAATGCAGCCTAATATGATCCACCCTACTATTTATAGCCTGGTTGTGATTTGCATTGAGTATACTCATGCAAGACAGGAACTCTACTTTCTAAAGGCAAACTAATTTAAAGGCTGGGAATGTGAAATTTAAAGGCTGGGAATGTGAAATTTAAATCATAGAAAAATGCTGGAAATGCTGAGTAGGTCTGGCAGCGTCTGTGCAGAGACCATCAGAGTTAACATCTCAGGTCGATCGCCTATCATCAGAACTGAGCTCTGATGATAGACCTGAAACATTAACTCTCATTCTCTCTCCACTGATAGTCCCAGACCTGATGAAAATTCCCAGCATTTTCTTTTCTTTGAATGAAATATTCAGATATTATAATCTAAATGCAATGGTGTTTAAATGCGCGGCTCTCCGTGGTGTATCATTCCATGCTCCAACAGGCAGCTGCGTAAAGGGATTTCTCAGCTCTATCCCTCCGCTTTTAATGATTATTATAAAGTAATTACATCTCCTTTCCTGCCTTTGCAATTGGAGGTAAAGCATCTCCCTCTTCACTCTATTCCCACCATTGCCATGTAACAAATTTCAAATGAAATTGTATTTTAGACCCATTCTATTGACTCCGGTCAATTCTGATGAGTAAAGGGTTACATTCCTGGTTTAACATTGGTAAGAAAAAGTTGCTTATTTTCTGTGGTTTAAATATTATTTTTAAAATGGAAAGCCCAACAATGTGTACAACAACTGTGGCTTAATGAATGTTTCGTACGAACATGCAATTATTACTTTACTCCTGTTCTCTGTGCCCCGGCGTATTCATTCATTGTGGTTTAAGCATGTAGCTAAGCTCTGTATTGGACTGAAAACTCCCTGTGAGCATGTGTTGCGGATTTTGATGAATGAAAGATGATAGATAATTGCACTCACGTCTAACTGAAATAGAAACCTTATTGCTCAGTTTCTTCACCTCACTGTTCAAAGTAGTTGCTTCACACGTGTAAATCCCCGAATCGTCCGGCCGAGCTTTCTCCAACACGTAATGGTTGTGGCCTTCAGCTAAATTGAGAGTGTATCCATTTTTGGAAAATACGTATTGCAAAGTATCAGAGTGAAATATTTCGGCCAAACAAGCGAGATTTAACTCTTGCCCCTCAAATATTTCAGCTTCAAGCACAGTTGTCAATATTGGTTTGGAGAAGAGTTCTGTAAAAGAAAAAATATATATGGCTGGATGATCAACTGTTCCTATAGCAAAGTTAAACAAATAGAAGGTGCAATATTAAGGGCAACAAAATGCTGATATTCGTCAGAAGGAGGCGCCTACATGCATGTTACTGTTGACAACTAGCAGCTGAATAGCGCAGGCATCGTTCCAACATTATTCTAAAGTACCTCCCGTTTCTGTAGTTCATTAAGCCATAGAGTCGTAGAATAGTTACAGCAAGGAAGGAGGCCATTCCGCCCATCATGTCCAAGCCAACTCTCTGCAAGAGCATTCAGTTCGTACAACTCCCTAGCTTTCGCCCCCGTGGCCGTCCAATTTCCTCAGTTCAGATAATCGTCCCTTGCCCTTTTGAAAGCTGTGATGTGACCTATCACCATCACACTGTAAGGCAATGCATTCCATCTCCGAATCATTCGCTGCACTAAAAAAAATAAATGTTTTCCCGCGTGCCGCCGTTTCTTCTTTGTCCATCATCTGAAATTGATGCCCTCTAGTGCTCGACCGTTCCACTAATGGGAACAGTTTCTCCTTATCTACGCTGGCCAGACCCAGCAGGGTTTTGAACACCGCTATTTGTGGCGAATGCAGCAGAAGAAGGAATGTCATAGGATGATCTCTCAGAATCGATTGAATCGGGTGGTGATTAAGTATACGATAAACAAACACGGGAAAATGGGAACCCCCGCTGTTGGAGGGACTCACGAGAACATACTCCACTCGCAAATATCCGGAGTGTAAATATTTTGGGGGCAGGTTGGTGGTAAAGCATTGTCTGATTAAGTAACTCTGATACCCCTGCTGAAAAGGATCTGCTCACTAGTGATTCAGCTAGAGAGAAATATAATGGGTAATTGCAACATTGTCCCATTGTGTAAAAGGGGCGATATTCAATCAAGTGGCAATTGTTCTATTTTCTTATGAAGATAATCGAAGTCAAAAACCGATGGGATATTTAATAAGCGGCTAGTTTGAAATCATGCATTTTACAATATCGCTGGAAAGCCTCTTTTGAAACTGAATTCTTTTCTAACCTTTGCCAGTTCTGATGAAAGGTTACAGACCTGAAACGTTAACTCTGCTTACCTCCCCATAAATGCTGCATGACCTGCTGACTATTTACAGCACTTTTTGTTTTTGTGTCACATTTCCAGCATCTGCAGTATTTTGCTTTTATTTTATTTAATTAATAGTATATACTGAGTGTGTAAACTAATACATTATTCATAGATTGCAGCTTTTGCAAGTGCGGTTTTCAGAAAACGTATATACATTGTGTAAGAATCAGTTAACTAGATCTGCTCCAAAAGTGATTTGATACCTGATGAACTTGTGGTACGTTCATGCGAGCCTGGATTTCTCCCACATGATTATTTAGCTCTCATTTCCCGAAGAAAAAACTTTCAATGAAAGACTGTAAAGGATGGTCATACTCACGTTTGACTGTAAGGAAAACCTCATCACTCTGTTTCCTAACACCGTGGCTCAAAGCATTCGATTCACACCAGTAAGTCCCCGAATCGATCAACGAAACTGTCCCCACGGGCTTAAAGTTGTCACACGAATTAAAGTTCAGACCTTTGTCATCTTTGTAAAATGAATATTGAAGCTCAATACTGGACCGGATTGTTTCAATGAAACAGATCAATATTAACTTCTGGCCCTCAAATATTTCCGTTTCAGCCACAGTTCTCAATTTCGGTTTGGAGAAGAGTTCTGTGAAAACATACCACAGATGTCTAGGTAGTGGTTCCTATCACATTTGCTCAGAGGTGGGAAGCAAAGTATAATGACCGAAGGGTGATCTGCAGGTCTCAGTGCTATGTCCCTTGCCTTTGGTAGTATTTATCAATTATATGGACTGAAATGTCGGGAGAATATTGGAGCAATTTGCAGACGATACAAAAATTGGCCGTGCTATTCATAATGAAGAAGCAATCTATAGACTGCAGGAAGCTATCAATTGACTCGTCAGGTGGGCGTAACGTGGCAATTTAATCTAAATCCGGACAAATGTGAGGTAATGAATTTGGGGAAGGCTAACAAGATGAGGGAATTAAAAATAAATGATAGGTTATTGAGAAGTGTAGATGAACATAGGGACCTTGGGGTACATATCCAATGGTCCCTCAAAGATGTCTGGACAGGTACATAATGTGATCAAGAAGACATGCTAAATATTTGCCTTACTGAGCCAAGGCATAGGACATAAGAGCTAGGACGTTATGCTGGAACTGTATAAAACACTAGTTGGGTCAGAGCGAGTGTCCAGTTTTGGTCACCGCATTGTAGGGAAGATGTGATTGCACTAGAAGTTACAAAGGAGATTTACGAAGATGTTGCCTGTGTTGGAGAACTGTAGTTAAGATGAAAAATTGATTCGGCTAAGGTTATTTTCGTTAGGAAGGAGGAGGCTGAGGGGAGACCTCATTGAAGTGTAGAAACCTTTGAGGGGTCTAGAAACAATGGATAAGAAGGCTCTATTAGTCTTGGATCAGGGGACCATAACCACGGGATTCGACGGGAAATGTTTTCACCCAAAGGGTGGTGCGGGTCTCGAACTCACTGCCTAAAAGATAGTAGAGGCAAAAACCCTCGGTATCTTAAAAAAGTGTATATGCACTTGAAGTGCCATAAAGTACAGACTATGGACAAATATCTGAAAAGTGTGATGGCTACTTGTCAGGCTGCATGGATACAATCAGATAGATGGCTTCCTTCCGTGCTGTAAATTGCAATGATTCTACTATTCTAGGGATAAATAAAAATAGCAAATGTGAATAATAAGGGTAACACAACACTGATAATTGCTTTGGGGGCATCTCTACTTAATCTGACCCTTGACAAATAGCAGCTGTACAGTTGTGCATCAGACCGAGCAGCAATACTACACTGTTATTGATTTGTTCAACATTGCTCGGTTTGCAGGCAAGGTCATATACTCTGCTGAAACAGGAAATCCATGCTGGTAAAATTTTGCATTAAGTAGGGATAGGAACATAAGACCAGGTGTAGTCCATTCTGCCCATCGACACTGCCCCACCATTCAGTATGATCATGTCTGATCATCCCTTTCAATGCCTATTCCCAAACTATCATTACATCCCTTAATGTCATTGGTATTTAGAAATCTGTCAATCTCTGCCCAGTGACTGAGCTTCCAGATTCCTCTGGGGTGGAGAATTCCATACATTCGCAACCCTCTAAGCAATTAAATTTCTTCTTATCTGCGTCCTAGGTGGCTTCCCCCCATTTTGGAATTGTGCCCACTGGTTCTAGACTCCCCAACCAGGTGAAGCATCTTACCAGCATCTACCCTCTCTATCCCCTTATATATTTTGCAAGTTTCAAAGAGATCACTTCTCAATCTTAGAAATTCTAGAGAATACAGGCACATTTTCCCAAATAGCCCTTCATAAGATCGTCCCGCCAATCTGGGAACAAGTCTGGTGAACATTCATTGTACTCTCTCTATGGCAATAATATCCTTCCGAAGTAAGGGGGACCAAAACTGCATACAGTGCTCCAGGTGGTCTAAGCAAAGTTCTATACAATTGAAGCAAGACTTCACTACTGCTGTACTTAAACCTCCTTGTGATACAGGCTAACATGCCATTAGCCTTCTTAATTGTGTGTTGCACTTACATGTTAGCTTTCAGTGACCTATTGACAAGGACTCCAAGAGAGCGTCTACTTTTTAAGCTATTCCCTGCTGCATCGCAACATCCGGTATGCCCACCGTGAAATTGATAAACGTTCACAGCTACATCACTGTGCCACAACCTCACTGGTCCCTATCTGAAGATAAAACGTCTTGGGCTTTTCATAGAAAGACCAATGAATTTGGTAATAATATAAAACAGTAGGACACCCAAGGAGAGCAACACCCATATTGAGTTGGGAGTCTTTGACTAAGTACAAACACGAAATGAGAAAAAAATATATATGGAGAGGAGGGAAGTCCACCACAAGTTTCTGCCACTCCAAAATGTCAGTCAGTGGAAAAGCTACAGTTGCTCCTGGGGCTCATTGAGACCTCTTGGTCACTTTGTAAACTCTTTTTCGCTGATGCTGAGGCGAGAGGCAGAACATCTCGGATATATACACCAGCAATCTGGATACATATTCAAGGAGATCACCGATTGAAACCTTGCATACTCACCGTGAATGTGGACAGGAACACTGCGTGAGCTTATATAGCCAATTTCACAATGGTATGATCCGCTGTGTTTCAACGTAACAGCTTCAATGCTATGCAGACATTTCCAATGGGGCACATTAATTGAATGGATCTTTCTGCCATCTTGATAAAATGTGAAGACTGTTTTTCTGTAAGACTTGTATCTGCACCGACAGGTCAAATTTAGCATATCTCCTTCGAAGACTATTGCTGGATCGACCTGAAGGGCCACATAGCGATCTAGTGTTGGGAGAAAATATTTGTGGTTGTCATACGCTCAACTCCAACTGGTAATTGATTCTAAAGCAGTCACAACGTATTTGACGCATATTTCATTAATCGAGTTTCACTCTACCTGTTTCTTCTCCCAGCCTCTATCCCAACTGCAAAACAGTGTGGAAAATCACAGAATCGCAGAACTGTTACAGGACAGAATAAGGCCATTTGACTCATGATGCCTGCACCGGCTCTCCGAATGACCAGTTCCTGCATATTCTTCCTTTTCAGATAACTGTCTAATTCCGTTTTGAATGTCTCAGTTCATCATGTCTTCACCACACTCTCAGGCATTGCATTCCTGATCCTAACTACACACTGCATGAAAAAAAATGATTTGCTCGTACCGCTTTTGCTTCTTTTGTCAATTACTTTAAATCCGTGCCCTCTCGTTTTCAATGCTTTCACGAGTGGAAACAGTTTCTTCCTATTTACTCTATCCAAACCCCTCATGATGTTGAATAAACCTATCAAATCACCTCTCGCTTTCTCTTTTCCAAGGAACCCCAACTTCTCCAATCTATTGAGTTCCACATCACTGCAACCATTCTCGTGAATGTTTTCTGCATTCCTCCAGGCCCTGACATTTTCCCTAAAGTGCGACAACCCGGAACGGGATGCAATATGCCAGCTGAGTCTAAACTAGTGTTAAATAATCAACAGAAAAGAAGTACTGGCCAATCTGGCGTTGAATCTACTGGAGGGTACAGCTGGATTTATTAATACTATTTTCATTGTGAGGCATATCCCCCGTATTTGGCCCAGAAATTCTCAGGTTGGAAGGGTTGGTGTGAGCTCCAAAAATGTTAATTGATTTCCGCTTTTTGAGAAGTAACTGGCGATTGAAGCTGATAAATTTCACGGGAATTGAACACTTGTGCCGAGGTAGTGTGGGACCCAAATATGAGCAACTAACCAGTTGTCCAGGGAATTTTACTGGAGAATTGAAAGCGTTTCTACTCAACTCAGTAAAGGGAAATCTCACCATTAAGGACAGACTTTTATTATTTAGAATCATCTGGTTATGAAATGGTATCAACAGGGGCATATCAGCAGGCTTCAGAGACTGTCGCTATTCAAATCATAAAAGACAAATGAGCCTTTTGGATTGCAGCCTAAGGCTAGCATTTCAAAGGACCCACGGCCGATGATGGGCAAGCGGGGCCTCAGGAGTGGAGATGAAATGAAATAACCATCTGTTTTCTTCCCTCTTTAGGCTGCCCTTTGCCAACACTTTGATAGACAGATTATTCAGGCTCAAGGTATATGGTCAATTTCCTTCAACCGCAACACCCAACCCCCGCTGCCCCCACCCCCACCCCTTTCTCTTAGGGCCTGTAACTTCTAAAGGACAAGAACATTTTTAGAACGTTTGAACACCCCATCCTGTCCTGTCTCCATGCTTAAATAGTAGGACATCGTTGTTACAAGACAGCAAAACATATTTTCCGGCAAATGGTCAATGCACGTGTTTATGATCCACAATGGTCGCCTCCCACACTTCCCCACCGAACACTTTATAACGTGTCCTCCTATTGTTTCACCATTATCAGTTTACGAAGCATCCCCGTAAATGCATTTATAATATTTGGCTGTAATATAGTTCGTCATAACACGTTCCAAATTGCGAACGTGATCTGATGTGGCACAGTGGTTCAGTGATTAGCACCGCAGCCTCACAGCTCCAGCGACCTGAGTTCAGTTCTGGGTACTGCCTGTGCGGCGTTTGCAAGTTCTCCCTGTGACTGCGTGGTTTTCTGCCTCCCATTACCAAAATCTTGCAGGTTTGAGTAGTAAAGTGGCCATTGTAAATTGCCCCTAGTGTATGTGGGTGGTAGGAGAATTGAGGGAAGGTGGGGTATGTGATAGGGAATATGGCATTAATGTAGGGTTAGTATAAATGGGTGGTTGCTGGTCGGCACAGACTCGGTGAGCCGAAGGGCCTGTTTCAGTGCTGTATCTCTCCATGACACGATGACTCTTTGCAAGTTTACCCATATATGGATGGTGATGCACAAGACATCTCTCAGCAACTTGAAGGCACAGAACTTCATCACGAAGAGCAGACAGTCCTGACCATTCCTTCAAGCAAACAAATCTTCTCAGATGGATTCATTGGTTACTCGAAGTCTTTGCAGTTTAACTAAGCCTGTATTGTTGCCACATGTACCCCAGAGACGTGCCACAGTCTATATATGTATGAACGTTTTCAGAATTAATCTCAATTTGCATCATTCTACAACTTATCAACAACGGAGAAAGAAGAACAAATCAGGTCACCGACCTGTTACTGTGATGTTTACTTTCGGTGAAACCCACTTCCTGTATTTAATTTGGAGTTCACAACGATAGGATGCTTCATCTGAATATTTCGCTTTTCTAATGATGTACTGCAATTGATTTTGTGCTATTATTCGTTCATTCCGAAACCACAGGAAGCCTCCATTACCCTTCCCTCTCCCTTCAGGTACCAAGCATTTCAAAGTAATCATTTCACCGATTTGTGCATCCCTTGGATTGGCATCTAGCGTCAAAGTCATATCAGAAGCTGCAAAAAAAGAGACGCGTGAAATAACTAAAAATTCAAATAGATTAACATACACGTCGAAATATTTCAAGATCATTGCTTTCTAAGGTCGTGAGTTGCATGTTGATCTCTCAGCATCGCCATAGTTACAGCAAATCTATGACGCAAAACGCAACGTCGACGCTTGCGGCATCAAAATGTCACTGTGTTCCTTTCTCCGTTCAGTGGATACCTCTTATCTTGCCCTTCAAACATCCATGCAAGAACTTCAATTTCGAGAATCGAGTTTACAAATCAAGAAGAACAACTGTCTTCTCGCAATCAACAGCTGCTATTTTCTCACCAGATGTATAGAGACGAAATAAACGTCAATGTTGCTGCTTGTAGCACAACGGGTTAAAGGGAGAATTGCTAGAAAGGTCTCCTTAGAACAGAGAAGCTAAGTGCACTTTGAAACGAAGCGTTCACCATTATGAGAAGCTTTGATAGATGAAATAGGGGAAATCTGTATCCATTGGCAGGAAAGATGGGAAACAGTGCACTGAGTTAAAATGATTTGACAAAGAGCAAGAGGAAAATTGAGGTTTATCTTTAGTGCAATGAGTTGCCATGATCTGGAATTTACCACCAGAAATGATGGTGAGTATGCATTACATAGCGACTTACAAAAGGAATTGTGTATATATTTGAAAGGGAAAATAAAATCAGGGGTATTGGGAAGAGATGGGCCATTTGTCTTCTTTCTAAGTGCTCGCAAAGGCACGATGGGCTAAATAACCTCTTCTGTGCTGTGCGATTCTATGGTTCTATGTGGATTAAGGAACTTGGAATGAGGCCCGCCTATTCAGGTGGATCTAGCTTGGGAAGCAGATATAGTTCGAGGTCGAGGTTAACAATACATTCAAAGGATTCAGCTCATGTAATATGAATGGTTGTGCTAACAGCAGACATGGATCAGTCAGGCAAGAGTGCAATATGTGGGCGATGGTCTATATTGGATGGCCACAGTTGAAACCTGTGACTTCAGCACGCGGGACAGTTACCAGGATGTGGTTGGTGATGCATGCGCCATCAAGACTGTGAGGCTGTCATTGGTTTGTAGGATGTCGAGTGATTTGCAGTATGGCCTGCGGGATTTCAGGTGAGTGTGTCTTTTTTTTTTGAAGTCCTATGTGAATGGAAGTGGTTTGTTAGGTGTCAGGTGATGGTATTCGTTGAGGAGAATACTTTCCCTGCAGACATCTGTGGGACAAATATGTGTTAACACAGGAAGCCACTCGAGCCGTGTTGGTCTCAACGTTCGATAAATAAGTCTCATGATTTGCTAGAGGTGTATATCTACCATGTTAGTCCAATGGCTTCTGAGCCAGTTAGAGAGGACCGGCCCCACCATTGCAGACACCAATCGAATTTCAACTGCATTGAAGTAAATGCAAAAAAATTAATCGAATATTATTTCAAATGGACAGGCGTTTCTAAATGGTACGTTTTTTCAAACTGTGATGGAAGTTACTGCTATTTGTTGCAAACACGAATTGGAAAGGGGCATTAAACGGACAATATCGAATCAGCAGCTGTCTTCATTCTCAATGTCATGTTCGTTTCCACGAAGCAACGCCCAAGATCGCTTTATATCACACGAGCCAAGGTTGATACATCCATTGTGCAGGAAACAAATAATTATAGATACTTACAGCACAAAAGAAAGTAATTCGTCCCATAATGCCTGTGCTGGATCTTTGATTGAAGTGCCCCATTTAGACACAATTCCCCAGCTTGTTCACCATGACGTTACAAATGAACCCTCTTCAATATGCGTCCAACCATCTTTTTAAAGTACTTAGAGACTTTTATTTTATGTATACAGCGATACAGCACTGAAACAGGCCCTTCGGCCCACAGAGTCTGTGCTGGCCAACAACCACCCACTTATACTAAACCTACATTAGCCCCATATTTCCTACCACATCCCCACCATTCTCCTACCACCTACCTACACTAGGGGCAATTTGCAATGGCCAATTTACATATCAACCTGCAAGTCTTTGGCTGTGGAAGGAAACCAGAGCACCCAGTGGAAACTCACGCAGTCATAGGGAGAGCTTGCAAATTCCGCACAAGCAGGACCCAGAACTAAACGCGGGTCGCTGGAGCTGTGAGGCTGCAATGCTAACCATTGCGCCACTGTGCCGCCGACTGCTGATATCACCTTTTCAGTGCGCGGATCCAGATAGCAAAAAAAAATGTCTTCAATTCCACTCCGGTACTTTTTGCATTTATTTTAAGTCCATAGCGTCGTTCACATGTCTATTACTAGGTTAAACTATTTTTAACCTCAAACTTCTCTTTATTTTAATACTTTAATTAGATCTTCCCTTCCCCTTATGTTCTGTGCGGAGTACTAAAATGCCACTTCCTACTCCCAAGCCTAGTCATTTAAATATACAAAGAAAAGCATTTGTTCAAATACCACCATCTGGGGTGAGCACCATGAATATTTCTCTCCAGTCAGATAAATATTTTTTCACCCTACTGTTTGATTTAAAGCTCTTAGTCGTTTGCCTATCAAAGGCAGCATGGTCAATTTAACCCACTGCATTTCTATTTTCCAAATATGTCTCTAAAGTGATATACGTTCAAGTAATTTTTGAAAGTCCATAACCACAATTTCAACCGAAAAACGTTTATCAAAGTTGTCTACTATGCGATCAAAAATAACTCAAACTTGTTCAAAATTAGAAATGATTTGTAATTAATAAAGCCATGCTACTTTTTCCTTATTGAACTATGTTTCCCCATGTGAGAATTTTTTTCGAATTTGACAAGGGTCTCCAGTAGGTTCCCATGATTGGCATGATACTATCTGGCCTGTATTGCCAGCTTTATCCCTCAACTTTTGTTTTTGGAATAGAGCTTTAACATACAGAATCATCCAGGCCTCAGGCACACTCCAATATCCAAGGAGGATTGATCTATTTTTTCAGAGCTTCTTCTATTCCCACCGTTGCTATTCTCAGAAACATCGGATGCATCCCATCTGGACTGGGAGAATGTTAACGTTCATTGATGCCAATCTGTTTAATATTCCTGTTAATCTATTTTTATGCTATCCACCTCTACAATGCCGTTAACTGATTGTTCTTCCTTTTTGAAGAAAAAATCAAACTTCTCATGCAATAGCCCTGATACTCTCATTGCCTCCACGAGAATATTATTTGTTGATAAACAGAATTCCATTCCTTTTAACCTTGTAAATGTTTCAAAATTATGATTTGTTCTTTAATATCTTGCGTGCCAGCCATTCTGTCTTGTTCTTGTTCACAATTTGTTTTCAATTTTTACCTGTGCTTTTATAATATTTTGCCTTTTTAAATGTATTCCATACCTTGTCTCTGTCATGAACCTAATTTTCATTTATTATTCTACCCTTTATTTCCATTGTCTACTACAGGAAGATCTAGTATTGGATGTCCAGTCTTTATTTGTTTAGGGAACGCTTGTGCCTTGAATTATATAAAGGAAATAGGAATGGAAGAAAAAATAATCACTGAATTGGGGAAATAAACCTTCACTGTAATAGCATCTCGCGAGGTTTGAAATGCAATTTTACCCAACAATAACCAAGTGGATCACACAAGAATGGGCACAAGGATCTATCGAACATTTGAGCCATATTTTTTTGCCATTTGATTCTTCTTTTTCCGGAATGAGAAATCAACTGGCCTTACTCTGCTTTCCTTATTTAAGCTCACTGCAAGTTAAATTCACCTTCATCAGTGAGATAAAAAGGACAGTAAACGGATTGGTCTCCTGATCAGTAGGACAAAACAGCTGCTTGCATAACAAATCCAGTTCATCAAGAGTTATGCCCCGCCCACGTTGTCCCGGCTTTCATGCAATACAAAGAACAAGAACAAAGAACAAAACATTGTACAGCACCGGAACAGGCCATTCGGCCCTCCAAGCCTGCGCCGTTCTTGATGCCTGCCTAAACTAAAACCTTCTTCACTTCTGGGGTCCGTATCCCTCTATTCCCATCCGATTCATGTATTTGTCAAGATGCCTCTTAAACATCTCTATGGTACCTGCTTCCACCACCTCCCCCGGCAACAAGTAACAGGCACTCACCACCCTCTATGTAAAGAACTTGCCTCGCACATCCCCTCTAAACGTTTCCCCTCGCACCTTAAACCGATGACCCCTAGTCTTCCATCCTGGGAAAAAGCTTCTGACTATCCACTCTGTCCATGCCGCTTATAACTTTGTATACCTGTATCATGTCGCCCCTCCACCTCCGTCATTCCAGTGAAAACAATCCGAGTTTATCCAACCTCTCCTCATAGCTAAGGTCCTTCAGGACAGGCAGTATCCTGGTAAACCTCTTCTGTACCCTCTCCAAAGCCTCCACGTCCTTCTGGTCGTTTGGCGACCAGAATTGCACGCAATATTCTAAGTGTGGCCTAACTCAAGTTCTGTACCACTGCAGCATGACTTGCCAATTTTTATACTCTGTGTCCCGACCGATGAAGGCAAGCATGCCGTATGCCTTCTTGACTACCTTATCCACCTGCGTTGCCACTTTCAAAGACCTGTGGACCTGTATGCCCAGATCTCTCTGCCTGTCAATACTCCTAAGGGTTCTGCCGTTTACTGCATGCTTCCCATCTACATTAGACCTTCCAAAATGCATTACCTCACATTTGTCCGGATTAAACCCCATCGGCCATTTCTCCGTCCAAGTCTCCAACCGATCTATATCCTGCTGTATGCTCTGGCAATCCTACTCTCTGTCCGCATCTCCACCAACCTTTGTGTCGTCTGCAAACTTACTATTCAGACCAGCTACATTTTCCTCCAAATCATTTATATATACTACAAACATCAAAATCCCAGCACTGATCCCTGCAGAACACCACAAGTCGCAGCCCTCCGTTCTGAAAAGCACCCTTCCACTGCTACACTCTGTCTTCTATGACCGAGCCAGTTCTGTATCCATCTTGCCACCTCCCCTCTGGTCCCGTGTGACTTCACCTTTTGGAGCAGTCTGCCATGAGGGACCTTGTCAAAGGCTTTACTGAAGTCCATATTGATAACATCCATTAACCCTTCATCAATCATCAATACCTTGTGATGTCATTCGCTACTGGTCTCAGAAAGGACCAATGTAACCGTTATGCAAATAAGTCGCACCTCCATTCCAGCAATCAGGTTGCTCTGCATTCACTCTGAAGTAAAGACTAACTACAGTGAATTTATTCAGCGCCTTTCGTGATTTCAAGATGTCCCGATGTGCTTCATAACCAAAGAATTGTCCTCACTGCTGACACCAAAGGAACTCAGTAATCAATTTGTGCAGAAGAAGTTCCCAAAAACAGCAATCAGATAATAAACATTTTTTTTCTAATTTTGACGCGCGAATGTGGATTCTAAATCGCAAATTACCAAGTGTGACGTTTGAAAATGAAAGAAATTGAGTAAAGGCGGGGTGGCTAATAGCTACATTAACTTAAAATTACTGCAAGAATTCAAAGCACGATTAACAACCACATTCCATATTTTTTATAGAGCCGCTCTTCCATATGTGTTTTTGGTCCGCCTTGCAAAAGGTGACTGATGAAGTGCTGAATCATACGTTAACCACATGCCTGCTGATATAGAGATATCGCGAGAGACAGACAATACTGAAACCGGTCCTTGGGCCCACAGACTCTGAGCCGATCAACAACCACCCACTAATACTAATCCTACATTAACCCCATATTCCCACCATTCTCCTACCACCTACCTGCACAAGGAGCAATTTGCAATGGCCAGTTTATTTACCAACAGTGCCAGTCTTTGGTTGTGGGAGGAAACTTGAGCACATGGCGGAACCCCACGTGTCACAGGGAGTGCTTGCAAACACTGAACGCGGGGTGCTGGAGCTGTGAGGCTGCGGTACTAACCACTGTGCTACTGTGCTGCCGCCAGAAGCGCCAACAACAATCTGAACTCTGGGGAAATGAAGAATTCGGGATGCTGGAAGGGTCGTGAGGTGGGGGCGGGAGCGGGTACGTTTCACTTAGTTAAGTGATCACTGGATAGCTTTGCTTTAGCTTTGACAGTGTTCGATAGTCTGCATTATATCATGCTGTTCGGTCGGTGCCACATTTCTGGACTAAGTCATGGCAAAAACAATACCATAGCACTATGGGCATGAGAGCAGGGGCTTCGCCTGCTGTCCTAGGCAATATTTATCCCTCAACCAACATTACTATATCAGATCATTTAGTCGTTACCGTAATGTGCTTTATTCAGTTACATTTCATCCTTCCTCAAATTGCCAGCGGCGTTTGTTAAATAAAGCATCAACTGCACTTCAACTGCCATTCAATGACTTTTAAGCACGTTTTAATCTCATTTACGCTTTTCTATGATTATAAATGTCAACGTTCACCTACCGATAGTGACCACTTCCAGACGTGTACTATATTCCCATCTGCGCTGAGCAAACTTCGATAGACAATGGTAAAATCCTCCACTGTCTTTGTCGGCCTTTGTTTCGTAATATTCACCTGAAAATCCATCTAAACGACTCGAATCTTTATACCACAGTGTGTACCGGGGGCCGTAGGGACACTGAAGTTTAACTTTCTCTCCTTCTTTTACAATTCCACTTGGGGGATACCTAAGGAGGATCTGTAGTTGCCGTGCTGCCGAAAGATAAAGCGTTATTTTGTGAGCAGAAATACGAAAACTGCCTACCTTTGCACTAAGCACAGCATGAATTACAGTGGGTATATCTATTTGAGGCACCAAGGATGCACCACCTATCAGATGTCAGTCGATTTTTTATTCATCATTTTAATTCGGTGAATCGAGTCGTGACACCAATGAACCAAGTTAACACCGTCGCTTTGTCTGCCGCCATTTTGAACATGACGTGCCATTGACCGACAGAGATGTCAAAATTTTGAAGTTCATTGTCATCTTCCACAATGCAAAGCATGTTCTTAAATGTAATTTAAAAAAAAAACTTTTTACATTTATATACAGTATTTAACGACGACAGGTTGACACAAAGAGTATTAGAGCCAATGAGGAACTTAGAAATGTAGGTATTGCTGTAAAGTAGGAAAAGTGTCAGCCAATGGTGCGCGCAGCAGGTGCCCACAAGCGGCAACGTGATAATGGCTATATCATCTGTCATGTAATTTTGATTGAAGGCCAAAGCAATTGGTGTATAGTGCCATCAGATCTTCTAAGTTTTGTATTTGTTGATGGGATGCAGCTCGGACAGCATTTATTGCCCATCACTAATTGACCTTGGGAAGGTGGAGGTGAGCTGTCTTCCTGAACCGCTACAGAACATTTTGGGGAGGTACACCCACAATGCTAATCGGAAGGGAGTTCCAGGAACTTGACCCAATGACAGTAAAGCATCGGGGATATAGTTCCAAGCAAGGATGGTGTGTGGTTTGAGAGGGAACTGGTGGTGCTCCCTTCCAGGTAGTTGAGGTCGCGGGTTTGGAATGTGCTGTGAAAGGAGCCTGGTGCGTTGCTGCAGTTCATCTTGTAGATAGTACACACTGCTGCCACTGTGCGTCGGTGGCACAGGGAGTAAATATCTATGGATGGGATGCTGATCAAGGTGGTTGCTTTGTCTTGGATGGTATCGAGCTCCCTGAGTGTGGTTGGAGCTGCACCAATCCAGACAAGTGCACAGTATTCCATCACACTCCTGACTTCGAGCCTTGTAGATCTTGGAAAGGCTTTGGGGAGGCAGGAGTTGAGTTACTGGCTGCAGGTTTCCTACCCTCTGACATGCTCTTGTCGCCATGGTATTAACAGGGTTACAGCAGTTCAGCATCTGATTAATGGTAACACCCACGATGTTGATAGAGGAGGATCCAGTAATCGGAATACCATTGAATGTCAATGGTATATGATTAGATTCTTTCTTGGTTGAGATGGTCATTGCCTGGCACTTATGTGGCGTGTCCAACTGAGATGGCAGACTGAGCTCCGATTTAACATATCATCTGAACGGTGGTACCTCTGACAATGCAGGTTGCATGGGAGCACTTGCATTTTCGTCTTTGTTTGGCTCAAAATAGCACTTAAAACCACAATAGAGTCATAGAGAGATACAGCACTGAAACAGGCCCTTCAGCCCTCCGAGTCTGTGCCGACAATCAACCATCCATTTACACTAATCCTACATTCCCGACAGCCCCGACAAACAAATTTTTCTGCAGCACCTGTGTAAGTGCCTGTCACTCTGGGATTGGCCTTTATAGCCACTCCAGGCGCTTCTCCACACACCACTGACCACCTCTAGGCGCTTACCCATTATCTCTCGAGATAAGGAGGCCAAAGATAAAGAAAAGATAAACATTCCCTACCACATCCCCACCTTCCCTCATTTCTCCTACCACCTACCTACACTAGGGGCAATTTACGATGGCCAATTTACCTCTCAACCTGCAAGTCTTTGGCTGTGGGAGGAAACCGGAGCACCCGGCAAAAACCCACGCGGTCATAGGGAAAACTTGCAAGTACCGCACTGGTAGTATCCAGAACCGAACCCGGGTTGCTGGAGCTGTGAGGCATAACCTTCTGACTCAAAACAGGGCCGGTTGACAACTGAGCCATAGCTGATGAATGGAGTGCATGACGCAACTATTACCAATGCAGACGACAACTGAACGGATTTAATCCATGCAGGTTCAGTTTTACCAGCAACAAAATAAAAGGGACCCTGAAAAAGTAAATACTTCATGAGTTTTAGTGGTGCCTGAAAGAGCAGGAGTGATCCTCGAGACCCCCCCCCCCACCCCCAACAAACCCCCCCAAAAAGAATTACGTGGGCGTTTGCGGTCACAAAAAAAACGCGTCTTCCCTATGGTGAACTTCCCTGGAAGCAACATTTTGCTTGGCAGGAGCCCCATGTTGCTCCAGCTTTAATCCAGTAATTTGCATTAGGAATTTGAATTCCACAGCTCGGCAATTCTCAAATCTTTCCCAGCCTCAAAACGGCTCTGGCTGCTTCATTACCCGAAAAGCATTCGTCAACCAGTTAATAGGCATAACCACTTAATAGGCATAACGAGCCAAGTAAGACTCTTTCCTCTCTCGAAATTATCCTCATTTAAAATTTACAGTGATTTTAATATACTGGGTTAGATTTTCAACTTGTCTTAAAACTGGTGTCCTGTTAGGCCCAATGCCATCAATACTGCCCAACGTTCATTCCAACATGAAAAACGTTGATGATTTCTACTGTCTTTAGCGCCAAACCAGAGACGATGACGTGAAGTTCAACTGAGTGCAGGTTATGCAAAGTCTTCCCTATACATTCAGTTGATTGAACTCAATTGAACTCAATGTTAGACGGGCCGTTTAACAGGCAATGTGTCCGATACCACGCCCTTTGCAGCACTGCCAATGTCGAAGTTCACTCACGCTTATTCAAAGCCACTGAATTAGTATCATAAGGAACGTTTGATGCTGACATCTTACCTTGCGTGGTCAGGTGATGAATACTTGTCACTGAAAAAGATAACATATTGCAATATTTGTTTCGTTATCTGTGAACATATTTGCATTTGTTCTAAGCCATCTATGGTTCCCAAACAGAGACAGCATTCCTATTTTAAACACACCGTTTGTCAATAATCCAAAATGCTACCACCCCGCAGTTGCTTCACAAGCAAGGACGTATTTTTTTTCAATTGCAGTCAATTGTTATGCACCCAAGCAATGTTCCAAAGGCATCAGATTAGATGAAAGCTACTGTTGACTAAACGAGAATTGTTGGGGAAGATCGTCCACTAGCTTACAACGAGAGTGGAGGATTTGCTTCCTTATAATTGGGGTGCACGAAACCCTGTGACAAATCTATGCCCAAGCAGAAAGCTGGAAATCCATCCTTCATTGATGCTGTTACCGTGACAACTCCTTTCGTTGCTCTCATAAAGCTTTGACATCCGCATGTGCCAGTCTTGCTCTCCGTCTTGTTTTAATACATTATAAACTCGGGCAACGCAACACTTCTTACTCATTGCACACATGTATCTGGCTAAATCAAATAGCACAGTCTTGTTCACTCGTTTCAAGTCCTAACTTCTAGATTCAGACGTCAAACTTTTAGTAACTGTGCGAATCCACACATTATCCAAATATCCATGGCCTTAGGTACCCCTGTTGTCTACATCCTTGTTAGTTTTTCTCCCTCTGTGAGGAACAGGCCAGCTTATCAAAGGATACCATTTCAAATCTCCACGCAACTTAATATGACAGAGTAAATGTTCAACTTCAACCAGTGCAGGAAACGGAATTGGTAGATTTCCTGACCATTATGGAAAACCACCGATATTCATGTCTGCTGATTTTATCTTGAATGAAAGGCAGACGGTTTCTATCAAGAGCGGCTAGAATGCAATGCCCAATTTATACC
This sequence comes from Heterodontus francisci, assembly GCF_036365525.1. NCBI lineage: Eukaryota > Metazoa > Chordata > Chondrichthyes > Heterodontiformes > Heterodontidae > Heterodontus > Heterodontus francisci. Next base: position 15,285,318 of record NC_090415.1, read on the forward strand.
ACTGCATCGTTTTTATTTTCTGTCATGCGTCGCTGGAAAGGCCAGCATTTGTTGCCCATCCATAATTGCCGTTTACAATCGAGTGTCTTGCTTGGCCATTTCTGGCAGGCAGTTGCAAGTCAATCACATGACATGTGGGCCAGACCAGTTAAATACAACAGATTTCCTTCCCTAAAGGACATTAGGGAGCCAGATGTATTTGATGATAATGTTGGCACCATTACTGAAATTAACTTTTAATTCCAATTGGTTTATAAGTGAATTCCACACTACTGGGATTTAAACCCATGTTCTTCGGGCATTCTCCTAGGTCTTTGGAGCATTTGTCTACTGACCTTGCCACCTCCCTACCACCTCGCCTTTGGCATCCTTATGGAGGGTTGAAGAATATAAGGCCACTTTTGTTACAGATCCAGTGCAAACAGTTGTCTAGAGGCTAAAACTAGCATTGTGACTACCTCAGTCGCTATTGTTTTCCATACTCGGCAGCCTATCCACCAGGCCAGCTTCACGCCCTGGCTCAATAATCTTGTTATACGTCACTGATTTATTCGTGAGGCAGAAACATAAACGTTGCCTAGGTCCAAAGCTGCTCTCCAGAATCACTCTGCTAGTGTTTTGGCTGTGGTAGTAGATCAGTAACTTAAAGGTTATGAGCTCAAATTCTACCACTAGAAATGTGACACTTAAGAAAATAAACCAGAAAGTTTTTTTTTAGCTGGTATCAGTAAACAATGAGAACAGTAAACTTGACAGATTGACATAACATAGCAATGTCTTCATACCAATGCCATCATTTCTTCGTCCAAAATTAAAAGTTAAATGCAAAGGAAATATTATATCGAACAATAATTTATTGCCTTAGCTGGGCATTGAATTTTAACAATCTTTAAGTAGAGGATGGGTACTGGTGGTATCCAAACTGGCTCCTCTAGTCTGAAGTCAAGAAGCAGCAGAGATGGCTAAGTATTAGACAAAGCTAATACAGGCAATTTCAGGTCAGTTTTCATAAAATCTGTAATAAGGGAAAGTTTGCATTATTTAATTGAGGCTTAACAATCAGGTATCTAGAAAATAAGTTACAAGCAGCCAAGGGCAGATTTCAAAGGCCTTCATCCAGCTTCATAAACTTAATTGAATTCTTTGACCATACAATAGGCATGGTGGACGTGCAATTCAGTCATTGCTGGCACCTCACTAAAAATGATAGATTAGGTTGAATAGTATAGAATAAGAAGATTGCATATTGAATGAAATATTAACTGGGAAATGCAGCAATGCCACAAGTAGGGACAGTATTTCCTTACAGTTGGCAATGAACACTGGTCTCCCACAGTGCTGGTTTCAACGTTTATTTTGCTAACTGTTCATGACAGTGAATTATATTTAGGTCTTAGATTGAGGGGCGATATGATTCATGTGTTTAAAATGTTAAAAGGACACCATAGTTTACGTAAAAAAAGCCGAAATCCTTTGGACAAGAAACAGGAACAAGTCGGGAAAAAATGTTAAAATTAGAGCTGGACCCTTCGGGAGAACAAATAAAGACATCTATATCACACAAAGATAGCAAAAGAAAATCTGGAATTGTTTTCCATTACAACTATGGATGACTGGTTATTTGGATCTGTCAAGATTGGGACAGACTTTTGTTCGGTCAGGTGTCAATGGATATGGATCTATTGCGGGTAAGTCCAGTTAAGGCAAAGGTGTATCATTAACTGACTGAATGACAGAACGGGCTCTAGGGGCAGAAATGCCTGCTCCTGTTGCCATGTTACTATCATTAACAGGAGCATCATAATCACACTTCTGATCTTGGTTGTCACATTTGCACAGTCCTGAAAAGTGCGTGACCATCAAGCTTTCTTCGTGCCTCAGCAAACAGGAAATCACATGATGGAGTCACTGCATGTTGCTGCAAAACATGCAAACACGTTGCAGAAGGGCCTACCATGCATTGGGTGATTGAGGGAAAGGTATTTGGATTTATGTGCTCAAGAACTAGAAACTGAGCCCATTATCCAGCTGAACACCTCGATAGCAAATATTTCATGCATTCAAATTGGCACATGCTTTCCACAGTGTGGATTTTATATGTTATGTAATTAAATAATTACGGTGATGATTGCATATGCAAGAATCATTGACAATTTGAAGCATTAGACGCAGAAGGAACGACCCACTTAGCGTATGCCGGTTCTTTGTAAGTCTTATTCCCCTACCTATTTCCCACAGCCTTCAATGATTTCCTCTTCAAGTACTTAACCAGTTTCCTTCAGAGGTTATTATTGCATCTATCCGGATGACTATTTGGGCAAATATAAGCTGCTCAGACAGTGCAATGATGCAGTGTGTGAACAGAATAAGCAAGCAGAAATTTTTACCAATGGCGGAAGGGTGTGTAATCAGAGGGCATCCGTGCAAAGTCAATGACAAAAGACCCAAAGACGAGATGAGGATATTTTTTTTCTATGCAGCGTGTGGCGAGCATGAGGAATGCCCTGCCTGAGAGTATGGTGGATGCAGATTCAATCGTGCCCTCCATGGGGAATTGGACAATTTATCTGAATCGAGTAACATTTCAGGGCAACAGGGAAAGGGCAGGCGAGTGGAACCAGCTGAGTTGCTCGTGCCAACAGTTGGTATGGCCATGACGGGAAGAATGAACCCCTTCTGTGCTGCAAACATTTTCATTTTCGATCATTTCAATACAGTTAGTTACCTCTGCCGAACTGGAATTTAGAGAAGGACGTAGGAATGTCAATGGATGTTAGTCATATGGAGCTCCTCAATGCTGAGAAGCTTTTGCACAAGAAGATGTTAACAAAAATGCATGGAATTGGACACAGCCGTTGGTTTTGTTTAGTTTAGCGATACAGCACTGAAACAGGCCCTTCGGCCCACCGAATCTGTGCCCACCATCAACCACCCATTTATACTAATCCTACACTAATCCCATATCCATACCACATCCCCACCTGTCCCGAAATTTCCCTACCACCTACCTATACTAGGGGCAATTTATAATGGCCAATTAACCTATCAACCTGCAAGTCTTTGGCATGTGGGAGGAAACCGGAGCACCCGGAGGAAACCCACGCAGACACAGGGAGAACCTGCAAACTCCACACAGGCAGCACCCAGAATTGAACCCGAGTCGCTGAACATGTGAGGCTGCGGTGCTAACCACGGCTGGAATAAGGAATTGTTAAGAGGTCGGAGACAATGTGTTCGGGTTACTGGATATCTGGTCAACTTGGCACGGTATCAAGTGGTATCCCCAGGTATCTATACTGGAACCACAGTGTTTCCGCGTATTTATAAATGAAAGAACATGGAGTAGAAAATCTAAGTTTGCTGAGGATCTACGTTAGCTGGGATAGTGAATAGTGCAGATGGGAGGAGAACATTGCAACAGGCCACTGATTGCTGTACGTGGATTTCGATGTGCGGTTGTGAGACCTAAGAAACAAGAGTCATTTTTTTCTTCTCCAACTATGAGGAGAGGTTGGATAAACTCGTATTGTTTTCACTGGAACGACGGAGGTAGAGGGGCGACATGATAGAGGTTTACAAAGTTATGAGCGGCATGAACAGAGTGGATAGTCAGAAGCATTTTCCCAGGGTGGAAGAGTCAGTTACTAGGGGACAGAGGTTTATGATGAGAGGGGTAAAGTTTAGAGGGGATGTGAGAGGCAAGTTTTTTAAACAGAGGGTGGTGAGTGGGTGGTGAACTTGCTGCCAGGGGAGGTGACGGAAGCAGGTACGATAGCGACGTTCAAGAGGCTTCTGGACAAATACATGAATAGGATGGGAATCGAGGGATACGGTCCCCGGAAGTGCAGAAGGTTTTAGTTTAGGCAGACATCAAAATCGGCGCAGGCTTGGAGGGCCGAATGGCCTGTTCCTGTGCTGTACTGTTCTTTGTTCTTTGTTCTTTAACTGAGCAGAAGCCTGTAGCTGTGGATAATCAAAGTGTATTAGGTGTCCATTTCCTGATTCCCAGCTTTTAGTGATCACTGACAGGTGTAAACATAATTAGAAAGGCTAATGCAATATTGGCCGTTAACTCAAAAGGCCTGCAATACAAATGTGTGGAGGTTATTGTAAAGCTGTCGGGAGCTCTGGTTATATCCGATCTGGGACATTGCATTTCCTTCTGGGCACAGCACCTCAAGAAGTGAATATTGGCATGTGAGAGGCAGCAGCCCAGATATACTAGAATGTTACCGGGGACCAAATGTTTAACGCATGAGGACAACTTGCAACGATGAGGTTTGTGATTCCTTAAACATGGAAAATTAAGGCGTGATTTAATTGAAGTGCTTAATATGATTAAAGAATTTGACAGCGCTGTCGGGGAGAAAATATTTGCTGTGGTGTGAAGATTCAGATTTTGGGGGCTAAACCTTAAAATTAGAGCTAGATTATTCAGGAGTGACATCTGAAAACACAATTCAAACAACGGGGACTGGAAATCTAGAACAGTATCCCTCAAAAAGCAGTTGATGGTCGCTAAAATGCAACTTCAAAACAAAGATTGACTTTTTTTTTACTGTCAGGAGGGGGAAATTAAACGTTATGAAAGCTATGGGGCGTAGATAGAGTAAAGTTACAGAGCAACCACAATTTAAATGAATCGCAGAAAAACTTTCTGGGGCTGAATGACCTGCCCCTCTTCCAATGGTCTAATGCTTTCCTTTGAGCAAGTGCAGTCCACATTATCTCGCCTCTGGATCTTCTGCAATTTCTTGCGTTCTGTTGTGTCTATTTACTAGCCTTGATGAGAATAAAAATAATTTCTCCTTATTTTGCGATCCTTTTTTTTCATGCTGTCGACACGAATCTGCTAAATCTCCCTTTAATACTGTATGCTTTAGGGAGAACAGCCCCACCAACTCTCGTCTTCGCATGTAACTTAAGACCACCATCTCTGTTTTAATTCCAGTAAATTTACTTTGCATGCTTTCTGGCCTTGCCATCATTCCTAAACTGCTCAGCCAAGACTGAGCCATTGCACTCCAGTTGGGGGCTTATGAAGAAATTAGCATAGCTTCCTGTTTACTTTTTTTTCTACTGTATGCTTTGATTATAAAGCCAAGGATCCTGTTTGCCTTTTTAAGTAACCTTCTGAGCTTGTCCTGCTGCCTTCAATGATTTGTGTAGGTGCATCTCGAGATCACTTTTTCTCACAATTTCTTCAAAATTATATTGCTTAGTTTGTGTCGACCGTGCCCATTCTTTCTACCACAGCACCTCACTTCATACTTCCCTGCATTAAATTCCATTTTCCATGCATATGTCCATTCCATCAGTCTGTCCATATCCTTGTTATGAATGTTGCGATTCTCCTGACTGGGCTTCATGCAATCAGCACACTTTGAAATTATATCCTATGTAGCAATTCTTAGTCATAAAGATATCCAAAAAGAGCAACATAGATCTTTGGAAGTATAACGGTATAATTACCTCAAGCTATTCACCACAAAACACTGCTATCTCCCTCTCAGCCAATTTAGCATCTACGCAACACTGCCCCTTTAATAAAATGGACTTCTGTTTTTGCTGACAAGTCTATTATGTGTTAATTTGTCAAACGCCTTTTGAATGACCGGAAAATCAACCGACACTGCCCTCATCAACTCTCTCTCTTACTTCGAAGTCAAATTCAATCATATTTTCTCGCTGTTTGCACCGTCACATAGAGAGGGAGAGACATATACAGAGAGGGAGAGACACAGAGGGGGGAGACACAGAGAGACAGAGACCGAGAGGAAGAGAGAGAAAGGAGACACAGAGAGAGGAGGAAAGACAAAGAGAGAGAGGAGACACAGATAGGGTGGGGAGACACAGAGAGGATAGGGGAGACACAGAGAGGGAGAGGCAGAACGATAACACGATCAGTGCTGACAGATGGACATCTATTCGGAGTACTACACATTGCTACATCAAGTGTGTAGTCAGACATTGCACAAGAATACCAGGTATCTCACTAAATGAATGTTAAACATTGTGAAGAGAAAGCAAGTTAATTACTTAGTCTTCTAATTAAAGGCTTGACCACACAAATGCACATTTTGGTGTTGTTTAGATTGCTCCTAAGAAAATATTTTAATGCCTTTAACTTTCCAAAATGTGCTGACCTCACATTCCGCCCCCACCCCCACCCCCACCCATGTGGGACAAATATTGTAATGTGGCCCCTAATGCGAAAGGTTTGTACACCTCTGGTCAAACAGGATTTGCCTTGAAAAAATCCGTGCTGGCTGTCATTTATTAACCTACATTTTTCCAACTGATGTTTAATTTTGCCTTGGGCTATTGTCTACAAATATTTCACCACCACCGCCTTCATGATGACTAGCATGTCGTTGCTTTATTTATACTTCTTTTGTTAAGGAGGATTTTAAGTTGTGACCAGAGCAACTGCTTATTTATCCACATTTGTCTCAGAAACATGAGCTCATTCCATCTGGATCGGATAATTTTCTACTTTGAATGTTGCCAAGTGCTTAAGCATCTCCTCTATATTTCATTCTATCCAGTTTCTCTAATAATTCCCCCTTTTCTGTGAGATTGGTGGTATTGTGCTCTTTAGTGCTAGCGGATGCAAACTCTCATTTTAAAAGCTCTGCCATGCCTTCTGCCTTTTCAAATCGTGCCCACTCTTCCTTTAACTTCCCTTTTTGCTATGTATATGTTTAGATCCACTTTTAGGTTCCTTATTATGCTATATTTAATCCGTTTTCATACACTTGGCATCACTTATTTCCTTTTTTCAGTACTGTTCCGTACATTCCTTGTTCAACTTAGTTCCCTATTGTATTCTTCGCCATGCATTTACCATTGTCGTCATTTTTTCTGTTTCAAAATATTCTCCATATATTTAATCATCAAGAGAAATCTACTTTTGAAATGCCCCCTTTCTCCCTCGTGGATTTATGTCTAATCTGTACCAAAAGCATTTACTATTTGAAGGCCTCACATTGGTAATTTCCTTGTTTATTTGCCAATCTTTAATTACAATCCCGCTGGGTCAGATCCCCTTTCAGCTAACTAAATTAGCGCTGCTCCAGTTGGATACTTTCACATATGATTACTTTCATATCAGCTTGACGTCACTTAAGATCCGCCACATTAAGTTCTGAAGAACATGGGCAGTTCCTTATGAGAGAGAAAAAATACAGTCGTCAGTTTAGGTCAAATTAAATCATGGTAGATGTTTTCTCTTTAGTTGTTTTAACTGAAGGATACGCAGCAGCTACCGGAAGTGATGTGAAGTTAGAATTGCCCCATGTAGCATATTTCTATGTGCTTTTTCCCTGATGCCAGGCAAGTTTACAAACTTAGCATCGAATATACAAATAGTAGTTGGATGAACACTGTTCCCTGTCTATCTATCCTTCTCTTCACTTTGATTTCCACCCTCAATGTCTCGTTTTACCTGTCTGTATTTGCTTGCCCGTCTGCTATTATTTACCTCCCTAACTCTCTCTCTATTCCATCTCTGCCTGCATCTTTCTTCAGGTATTTGACTCGTCTCCACTCTCACCACCACCACCCCCCCACCACCACCACCACCAACACCGCGCCCCGCCAATGTGACTATCTTAACTTTTTCAATTTGAGTGGTGGAATTTCTCCCCCTCCTCTCCATCTCTCTCTCTCCATGCCCACACGTGTGTGTGTTTCTCCCTCTCTCTCCCTTTTCCTTTCTGAGGCATAGTTCAAGAAGTGCATTGCCAGATCATAAAGCAACGACATGCACCAAGAGTAACAATCCAGTTACAGAACCTGTAAAGCTGTTAATAACAGCTGTTGGTCAAATTGAAAAAAAATATATTGAACTAACTTGATACGAATGACGCAGCAATATTAATTTCTTCTAATAAACAATACCGCAGCAATATGGAATTTTAAAGCAGCTTATGCATTTGAGACTAAAGATTGGTTAAAAAATAAATATCGAAATATTAGGCAGTTTAGAAGCAATCTTACTTGGGCTGCAGCATCGAATCATAAAATGTGAGCCACTTAGGTGAGTGTAACGATCTTACAACCTTGCATGATCACTTAATTCTGATTTAAAATAAAATGGAATAACATAGATTGCAGGTCAACTTAATTGAATGTCTGACTTTATCTGACACGAGAATCTAGCTGATACAAAATGAGCCCTCTTACTATGGTTGTCGGTCGGCGGTGAACGAAACAGATATTCAAAGGCTTTGCAAAAGTACGACATATACTTACAGAAGATTTGAAGAAGGCAGATGTAATTCATTTCGTATGTCAGGTGGCTAAACAGGAGTGCAACTCTCTCTGTGAAGACGTGCGCCTGGATCAGCTGTTCCCCAGTCTGTTTAGCTGGAACGTGGAATCATTGCATTATACAGGGCAAAATCAGACTATACAGTCCATCGTGCCGGGTATCATGGTGTCCAGTTCTTCAAAACAACCAGCCAATTGATCCTACTCCCCTGTTCCTTCAGCATAGACTTTCCCTTTTGTTCTCTTTACTGACAGTTGAATGCCTCAAAGACAGCAACAGTCATTGTTGTTTAAAGAAACGGACAGAGTAATTCACTTTAATGTAGCCTCTATTTCGTCACATTACGGTGAACGTTTCCACTGATAACCACAACAAATTGATTCTGTCCAACACGATAGATACTATACCAAAAGTGCATTGATCTCTGTCCCACTCCAGCACCCGACAAATGTCGCTGCTCAGTCAGCGCCTTGCATGATACTGCTGCTTCAATAGCAATCACCTCCTCTGCAATTCCTGAAACTCAACCTACACAATTGCAGAGAATAGGGCTTCAGCGAGATAACCGAGAGCAGTTCGCAGCTGTGGGCCTCACTGCACATGTGCGAGGCGACTGCGCAGTAAGATCAGCGTGACTGCGGATAGCATTGCTGAAAAGAGGAAATCGCACCGGACGCTGTGAGCGAGTCCAACTTAACGCTGGAAATCGAATTTAACCCTTCCATATTTCAAGTAAACACTTATCAGAAGTGAACAGATGGAAGCGAGGGCGCAGACATCTCTGCAAACTGTGAAAATATATGATTAATTACAACCGGAACTTATACCGTTAACACAGAGACTGGTCTGACCTATGGTCCCAGGCTAACATTGCTTTTATTTACGACCTAGGGAAGCGATCACCTCAGCTCTGTATGCCTAGTCTGGCACAATGGTATAGGGGCGGAAATGAAGTCCTGATGCCAGTAGGAACATTGATCACTGAACGTGTTTCGCTCTGTCACAGTTATTATTTATGTCCCTGGACAATACCTCAGTGTTTCACAAAAGGGCGATCTGAGTCACAAATCGTTGAAGCCTAAGCCATACTTATCTGGAGTATCTGCTTCAGGCACCCAATCGAATCCCACTATGCCGCATAATCCACCTCACAGTTAATGCCCCTATATCAGAACCAATAACCTAAATACAATTTAAAATACTCCAAAGAAATTTACCCTCTCAACGCAGACGTACAGTGTGGAAATATCTCACGCTCGCTTAGCTGACTATTGTTCAGAAAATGTACATTGCAAGATGTTGTTGTGGTACTATGACATTCTATTCACCAAGTGTCGGTTGTATAAATTGATTAACGCTATCGGTGAGACCATGGGCTGATATCTTAGCCAGTCACAACACTGGGAGATCTTGGTAGTGACATCTTTGTCTCTCATATATGAGGTATATTTTCACCGACTTGTTGGCGCAAGCCTATGATTGATGCCAGAACTGTCTTATTGGCACAGGTCTATGTTTCTTACCAAAACTGCCTTATTGGTTCTTGCATGTCATAGAATCATGCAAAGTATACCGCAAAGAAAGAGGTCACTTGGCCCATCATGTCTGCGCCCACTGAAAAACGAGCCACCGAGCATAATACCACCTTCCAGCATCTGGCCCGTAGCCCTGCAGTTTATGGCACTTGAGGTGCATATTTGGGCACCTTACACATGGCTCTACTACCCTTTCGGGCAATGTGCTCCAGACCCCTACCACCCTCTGGGTAAAAAAAGAACAAAATCCTCATTTCCCCTCTAATCTTTCTACCAATCTCTTTAAATCCATGCCCCCCGAGTCACTCACCTCTCTGCTAAGGTAAATAGGCCCTTCACATCCACTCTACGCAGGCCCCTCACAATTTTATACATTTCAATCAAATCTCCCCTCATTAATCTCTGTTCCAAGAAGAACAGCCCCTGCCCATCCAATCTTTCCTCATAGCTGAATTTCTCCTCCCCTGGCAACATACTGTTAATCTCCTCTGTACCCTGTCTAGTGCAATCACATCTTTCTTTAATAACGTGACTAGCGCTGCACACAGTACTCAAGTTGTGATTTAGATAATGTTTGACAAAGTCCCAGCATAACCTCCCTGTTCTTTCATAGTATTCCTCGGCTAATAAAGAAAAGGATTCCACATGATTTCTTAACCACCTGTCCTGCTACCTTCACAAATCTGTGGACATTTGCTCCACGGCCCTCACTTACTCTACACCTTCCAATATCCTGCTATTAGTCATGTATCCCTTTGCCTCGTTTGAGCTCCCCAAATGCATCACCTCAGACTTCTCCTGGTCGAATCCCATTTGATACATTTCTGCCACCTGAGTAGCACCGAAACTCTCTTATTGTTTCAGATATGATTAGCTCCGAGAGTATCCTAGATATACAACCCTGTGACTAATATCTATCCTGTTGGACTGCCCTGTAATTACTACCTGCACCACGCTCTTTTTGATTGTTGCTGACATCTTGCTATTGACAAATGGTTACGAATATTAATTAAAACAAATGCTGATAATACTCAGCAGATCTGGCTACATCTGTGGAGAGAGAAACAGAGCTAGTATTTCAGATCGATGACCCTTTATCCGGACTGGGAAAAGTTAGAAATTGAATAGGATTAAGTAGGTCAAATGCGCAAATGTGGAAAATAGCAAAACGGAAGGTTTGTGATAATCTGGATGATGGGAGACATTAAATGACGAAGGAGTTGCTGGGGCCGAGCAAAAACGAGTTACCATGGGACAAGTAAGCAGACAGAAGATGTGTCCAGAGGAGCAATAAATGACAGAATAATGAACAGTTGCCATCCTAAAGCACAATAAAAGAAAACTACATTAAGACAGACACATGCCAAGAAAAGGAAACAAAATGGGGTGGGGGTGAAGAGGCAGATAAAGCGGTCTAGAATTGTTGAACTCGATATTGAGACAATAATGAGTAAAGTGCTTAGTTGAAAGTTGAGGGACTTTTCCTCAAGCTTCTGCACTGCTTCATTGGAACACTGCAGTAGGCCAAGGGCAGAGATTGCAGCATGAAACCAAGTGCAAAATTAAAATAACAAGCCGCTAGAAACTCTGTATAAGCCAGTCATGCTTGTGGACTGAACAAAGGTGCTCCGCAAAGCAGCCACCCAATCTGTGTTTCATTGCCCCAATGTAGTGCAGACTGCACTGTGAGAAAAAAATACAATATTAAATTGAGAGAAAGACATTAAAAACATCGCAGTTTCGCCTTCGACAGTGATGATGGAGGAGGAGAAAGGGCTTGTGGTGCATCAAGGGCTTGTGGGGCGGCACAGTGGCACAGTGGTTAGCACCGCAGCCTCACAGCTCCAGGGACCCGGGTTCGATTCCGGGTACTGCCTGTGTGGAGTTTGCAAGTTCTCCCTGTGTCTGCGTGGGTTTTCTCCGGGTGCTCCAGTTTCCTCCCACAAGCCAAAAAGACTTGCAGGTTGATAGGTAAATTGGCCATTATAAATTGTCACTATTATAGGTAGGTGGTAGGGAAATATAGGGACTGGTGGGGATGTTTGGTAGGAGTGTAGGATTAGTATAAATGGGTGGTTGATGTTCGGCACAGACTCGGTGGGCCGAAGGGCCTGTTTCAGTGCTGTATCTCTAATCTAATCACCTGCGCTTGCATGGAAAGATGCCATGGGAAGGGGAGACTTGTTGGGGGTTATTCAGATGTGGACCGGGGTGTCGCGAAGGATATGGTCCCATTGCAATGCAGAAAGAGGAGGGGAAGGGAAGATGTGTTTGCGAGTGTCATCATCCTGGAGGTGGCGTGAATGTCAGAGGATGATCTGTTGAATATGAAGTCTGGTTGGGGTAGGAGGTGGGGATAAGGGGAAGGCTATCGTCCTTCTGGAAGGGAGAAAAAGGGATATGAGTGCGGGAAGTGGGTCAGATACGGTCGGGGACTCGGTCAACCACGGTGGATGGTGTGGGTGGAATCCTCAGTTGAGGCAAAAAGGGAGACATATCAGAAGCATTGGCGCAAAAAGTTGCATCAGAAGAGATACAACGGAGACGGGGAAACTACACAAAGCACAATGCGAGGAAGTGCAATTGAGTTAGTAGTGGGAGTCAGTAGGCTTATAATGAATATTTGTTTCTAGCCTATCCCCAGATCTGGAGACAGACAAGTCGAGGAAGGGAAGAGTCAGAGATCGGCCATGTGAAGGCGAGTGAAGGGTGGAAATAGAAAGCAAAGTTGATTAAGTTTACCATGTCTGAACGAGAACAGGAAATGACATGAATGCAGCCATCAATGTGTCAGAAAAGAAGAGTTGCCAGAGGGGGTCCGAGTAATACTGGAACATGAAATGTTGTAGATATCCCACAAAAAGGCATGCATTGCTGGCACACATGCGGCTGCACAAGGCAAATTTCTCCCATCTTCTCCCATCATCTGCAAGAGACATTCCCTTTTGTTAATGTCCACCCTCCCCCATTTGACCTACATAACACTACTGCATTTCTAACTTTTTGCAGTACTGATGAAGGGTCATCGACCTGAAAAGTTAACTCTGTTTCTGTTTGCACAGATGCTACCAGGCCTGCTGATTTTTTACAGAATTTTTCTGGTGTATTTGAAACCATGCAGTATTTTTCTTGACTATGCATAGTACCTATGTAGTCAAAATTATGGGGAGGCGGCGACAGAGTGGTAATATCACTGAACTAGTAATCCAAGGACCAGGCTATTGCTCTGGGGGCAGGGGTTCGAATCCCATCGCGGGCGATGGTGAAATTTGAATTTAATTAATGCATTTTGAATTAAAAGCTTGTATAATGGTAACCATGAAATCATTGTCATTGGTTGCAAAAAAAAAAAATCTGGTTCAGTGACGCAGTGGTTAGCACTGCAGCCTCACAGCTCCAGCGACCCGGGTTCAATTCTGGGTACTGCCTGTGTGGAGTTTGCAAGTTCTCCCTTTGTCTGCGTGGGTTTCCTCTGGGTGCTCCGGTTTCCTCCCACATGCCGAAGATTGGTCATTATAAATTGCCCCTAGTATAGGTAGGTGGTAGGGAAATATAGGGACAGTTGGGGATGTGGTAGGGATATGGGATTAGTGTAGGATTAGTATAAGTGGGTGGTTGGTTGTTGGCACAGACTCGGTGGGCCGAAGGGCCTGTTTCAGTGCTGTATCTCTAAACTAATGTCCTTTAGGGAAGGAAACCTGCCGTCCTCACCTGGTGTGGCTTACGTGTGAATCCAAACCCACAGCAATGTGGTTGGCTCTTAAGTGACCTCTGAAATGGACTTTCAAACCACTCAGTCCAAGGGCAATTAGGGATGGGTAACGAATTCTAACCTAACTAGCGACGCCCACATCCCATGAAAGAACAAAAAAAGTATATGTTAATGAAGTGCTCCTGTTATTTTTCTATGGGTGCAGTTTACTGTTGCAGGCCTGTAAGTAGTAGGCATACTGCCCCAGTCTCCTATTTGTACTGGTCTGTGATCACTACCACCGATGTGCAAGACTGTGATTGGTTTATCTGCACTACCATACAGTCATTAGAACCTACACAGTCAACATCCTACATTCTGCAATTAATATAATATCATCCTACTGCTAGAGACTTATGCTACGTACATACACTGTTATACTGGTGCCGACTTTCGTTATTCGTAACTAAATAAGCCTATGGATTCTGATGTGATATTACGATTTATTTATTTAGACGTACAGCACTGAAACAGGCCCTTCGGCCCACAGAGTCTGTGCCGACCAACAACCAGCCATTTATACTAATCCTACATTAATCCCACATTCCCTCTTACAACCCCACCATTCTCCTACCACCTACCTACACTGTGGGCAATTTACAATGGCTAATTTATTTATCAAGTCTTTGGCTGTGGGAGGAAACCGGAGCACCCGGTGGCAATCCACGGGGTCACAGGGAGAATTTGCAAACTCCGCACAAGCAGTACCCAGAACTGAACCAGGTCGTTGGAGTTGGGAGGCTGTGGTGCTAACCACTGCGCCAAGCAATTTCTGTGGATCTCGGTGGTTAGAACCCATCGTGTTTGATGGTACATGACTGTCATTGTTACCTGAAATACTGGGACTTATATGTATGCAAACTATAACTTATATAACGGCATACACTATCTGCAACGGTGCCAATCAGCTTTGATTGTATGAAAAATGTAGAGTCAAACTTCTGAATTTACCACAACATTTCATTATTTATTGAAATATTCGTATCAAAATGCATAAGAGGAACATGGCGTGCAATTAACACAACAGAAATATCAGAACCAAAAATCTTCCCTTTTCAATAACGTTGAAAAATGTACTCATTTTAATCGACACCATGAACATTTAATTACTTGTCGCACTTTGCATTACTCTGAGCTGGAAATCGAAATATAGACTAGAACAAGCTAAGCAAGTTAATCTGTTTACTTAACGCTACAATGTATTTATTGTATATCATAAAATTTCCCATGGTTGAGAGAACTCTGAACAGCAATGTCAAAGTGAAGGTGGTAAGACACACATTTGCTAAGTACAGGCACTCCCTCTACACCAGATGGCCGGTCATTAATTATAAATCTCCCTAATTACAAACACATAAATGGGTTTCCTTGAATGTGAGTGGGTTAACGATGTTGCCACTCCGTCAGGTATAGGCCAATTGCAAAGCAACAATATAAGCTCAGTGTTACACAAGCATGATTATCCCGAATCGTATGGCCTAGTAATCCCCAGTGGTGCACATTTGACGTACATCTGTCAGCCAACACAATATTACCTCGGCAACTTGTATGCAAAGAACAAGCTATGCTTTCTGTTGCCCTTTCACTGTCACTCACTTTCTCACTTCCTCACTGCACCTCTCTTAGTCACTCGCTGATTTTCAGAATGCATGACTTCTTCAAGATGGAAATGTCCTGCCCACATAATCTATGAATAAAGCAATGCCGTGATTTAGACTGTTTTCATTTCCCCCAGTGGATTCTCGCTGGCTGGAAATTCTGGTGGAAACTTTGTGCATGTAAATCTGCAAAACCTCTGTTCTTTCTGTTAGCAACCGACCCGCTTTAAATCCAAAAACCTAGTCAGTACAGCTTCGCTTTCTGATAGTTTGCCAGCGAGAAGTTACAGCAAATACAGATTGGAGATGGGAAGGAGACAATTATGTAAAGTGATCGATTTGTCGATAGTGTATATCCGTCAGACCACTGCTAGCCACAATTAATACCTTCATGGAGTCAGTCTGCTTTACTGTCTGTGAGATTAACCTTTTCTGAGTCATCACTCAATCCTTGCAATTATCCATTTCTCTCAAAGTCAACAACGATGCCTTTCATTCTATGCTTTACAGTACAAATCTACGCTGAATTTTGTGTCAATGACAATTCCAGCCGCTCCATACATATAATAAATTGGCATCCCCTGCAAAGACTGTTTTTTTTTAGATTAAATAATAGTTTTGTCCCAGAGTCACAATTGTGCTGAGCATCACCTTTCACTTATGCATCTTCAAAAGTGACAATAATCATTTTTGGTAAACTTACTGCACTGCCAGTCAATCTTCCTCAAGTCACTTCTTATTTTTCAGGAAAATGGCAATATTGTGCCTTCCTGTCGCCTGTTTCTGTTTTCCTTCTCTCATGCAATCATCAACTTTGTGCGTTGCTAGTATTCAAATTATACAACCTATGTCTGTGCCTTTGTAAGCTGGGTAAACAAACATCCTCGTCCTTCCGGGAAATAATTCATTGGATCAGCGTGCTTATATTTCGACAAATCATGTCGATGAACATTATAACTATAAATCAATACATTATCTCCTGTCTGCAGCATTAATTGAATGTCCGTTAGCTGACGACACTCGCAATAGTAATGTTTACCCATTTGCATTATTCAAGATAACAAGTTATATTTCTAATCAAATTATAAAGGTGTTACCATTTCCCTTTAACTCTTTTAAACAGTAGGGTGGCGCAGTGGTTAATACCGCAGCCTCACAGCTCCAGCGACCGGGGTTCAATTCTGGGTTCTGCCTGTGTGGAGTTTGCAAGTTCTCCCTGTGTCTGCATGGGTTTCCACCGGGTGCTCCGGTTTCCTCCCACATGCCAAAGACTTGCAGGTTGATAGGTAAATTGGCCATTGTAAATTGACCATTATATATTGCCCCTGGTATAGGTGGGGACAGTTGGGGATGTGGTCGGAATATGGCATTAGTGTAGGACTAGTGTAAATGGGTGGTTGATGGTCGGCACAGACTCGGTGGACCGAAGGGCCTGTTTCAGTGCTGTATCTCTAAAACTAAAACTAATAGCAAGGTAAATTGCTTATCCGTAAAAGCTACAGTCTGGTAGTAAATCATCAGGTGTCCTCAACATTCTATTACAAAATACCGCTCTGTCCATTCTTCCTACAATTCACCAAAAATACGACGTGTCCAACATTAATACTGCCTGCCACAGTCTGTGGGGAAGCTGGTGCGCTGCTCTTACGAAGCAGAAAGTGCTAAGAATGGCATTGCTCGTTCCGTGGTGGGAAATGGCCGTCAGACATGTCCGTTATACTCTACTGATGACAAGTCCTGCAGTATTAATGCCAATTACTGTTTAAGAAGATGAGCTTCATAATTGTGGCTGAAATGAATAACGCCACCACAGTCTGTGAGCAACTATAAAGTATCCTCCTACCTCAATCGCTTCGCAAATCATTAGCGCAGCCAACCTGATGTTGTCACCCATGTAATATTTGTGTTTGGACCCAACGTATGAGCAAATTACTCGTAGCGCTCTAGAATAACTGAAAATCAGTTACTGCGCCTGGAATAACTATGGAAGCATTCTCATCTACCACAGCTTCGAACAGAAAACACTCCCTTTCAATTACTTTCGGTGAGGCAAGTCACGCATGATAGATGATAAATGTATCACACTTGACGCCTTTGTTCAAAATCTCAATCTCTCTATCTCTACATTATGTTTTTTTTCCATATATTTGCAATCCTGCACCCTTTTCAACCATTGATACTTCTCTTCCTCTGGTCTCTCCAACAATATCGAACT
This sequence comes from Heterodontus francisci, assembly GCF_036365525.1. Lineage (NCBI taxonomy): Eukaryota > Metazoa > Chordata > Chondrichthyes > Heterodontiformes > Heterodontidae > Heterodontus > Heterodontus francisci. The sequence continues at coordinate 15,302,692 of NC_090415.1, forward strand.
CCGCTCATTTGTCTCTAGTCCTTCCAACTCATCTACTTCAGTCTTTCATACCTAAGAAGATTCATATTACATGCCAGTCACAATAGTCCCATTCGAAGATGTGGTTGAATCCGCTGGCTTGAAACAGAATGCTCGAAGTATTTCATTGTTCTTCCCATAGTAGAGAACAATGGTCAGACGGGTTAGTCGCATGATTATGTGATTCAGCAGAAGGGCTTTTTTTTTTAATTAGACAAGCATCACCATTGTTGCTCTAATCAGCCAATCAGTGTTCACGACTTCCACGTGGAAAGCTGGGACATTCCGGCTCTGAAAGTTCGCATCAGAGATTTTTTTTTTCTGGGTGCAATTCTCTGTAATGACATGACGCCTTAACAAATTGATAACTGGTTGTAATATTGACTTAAGTAAAGCATTGCCAATAAATATTGTCCGATGTCTAGAATGAATATTCAGACAACATGACACCGGAATGGATTATCCAACAGAGAATTATTGAGTCAGAAATATTCTGCCAGCTTCCGAAAGAGAGTGTCCATCGTCGAATCGGACTTTATCTTTTCACATGAAACTCGACTTAACTGAACTGATCAGCGGCTGAAATTAAACATTTTTTTCCTACTGCTTCTGTGTTATTTCCGTGGAAAGTTTTCGTAGACATTGTCTTGCTCCATTTCCAAGCTATCTTCAGCCATCCCGTGCTTAAGTGTGGCATACATGACGCAATCATCGTTGGGAACATCCTTGCTATCCTGGAATTAAAGAAGGTAGGGGAGAAATCGGTATTGGGCAGCGGCGTTAAAGTAACGAGAGCTAATTAATAGTGAAAACACTGGACAGGAGAGTCTGGAGAGGTGGATGAAGGGTTGACAATTCAATTTTATACGATTTACACTGATCACTTTTACCCACAAGCAACAGGCTGGGCTTACAGTAGTCCATTTATGATTAATCTCTGTGTTTTTCTCATAGTTAAAGAAATTCTAAATAAAATAGAAGGTAACTAGCACACCATGGCTTCAGTGTGTTCAAGACGCGATGTTGGAACGCACCAAGGCCTTCTTTCGACAGCAGTTGCCAAACCTCTACAACCTGGAAGGACAAGGGCAACAGCCCATGAAAACACCGGTACCTGCACAATCCCCTCCGAACAACACATCGCAGTTCATTCACCGTTGCTGATTTAAATTCCTGAAACTCCCCACCTAACTGCACTATGCGTATACTTACACCACATGGGCTGAAGTGCTTCAAGAAGGTGGCTCACCACCAACTACTCATGAGTAGTTCCGAATGGACAATTAATGTTGGCCTTCCCAGCGGCGTTTACATCCAATTGCCGAATGAAAAAAATGAATGACGTCTCCGTTGACGGAATTTTAGCAAACACTTATTCCAAAATTCCCGCGGGGTGATAAAACTACAACAGTCATTACTGCTCTATAGACAAATGGTACCGGAATCTTTACAATAATGGACATGTATGAAATTATTATTGTCTGGCTGAGTTAGCATGAGCAACCAGAATTTGTCATATGATGGCCGAATCATGCCGTGCTTTCTTAATTGCAGTTTGGGCTTAAAACTGGCGTTGGCCAAAACCATCAGTCTGTAATTTTACTTCACATCAAAGCAAATGAAAACTGGGCCACTTCTATTATATGTGTAAGATCCGCAACGCTCATTTTGTGTCCAAAAAAGCAAGCTGAATATGTTCTCCAATGATAGAGAATATTAGACTGCGTTCATGGGTCGTGGGACCATAACGGGTGATAGCAAATGTTCTGCTCATTTTATACACCATACAAATTATTTTTCGAAAATGGGATACTTTTGATTTGTCCCATTACTAAAACTGACGACCAATTTTTTACTATGTCGCGGCCAGTTACAAGTTTACGAGCAATGTCTGTAGTATGCATCAACAGTCTTTTGCCTCGAATTATAACTTACTGGTTTCTCCCCTGAGACATCACCACAGTTACCTGTCAATAAAGCAGACGCATTGTAAAGTTGACAATCTGGGTATGTTGACCAACAAACTTAAATTTATCAAAACTGCTCAGGGTTAATCGTAATCTAAATTGCCCTGGCATTTATCGGTTTTGCACACATTGAATTTTATTCTCCATTGAAGTTGATTGAGAGTAAACTTGGACGCGATGTAAAAGTGACGTTCTGCTAAACCAACTCCTGTTTCTGCCAGGATGAATTAGCCAATTATGGGTGTATAACGCTCTAGTGGAAATCCATTTGCTTATGCCCAATTTGTGAAACACTCGAAATATCCTGATCCTGTTGCTACTGCTGGATCACACATTACATAGATTTGAAAAACTGTGTTAGATCCACATTAACATCTTTTATTCTGCACTAGTATAACGATTCAGTTTTTCGAACAACTAATCTTAAACATAATGTCCCATTGCCTCTATCATAATGATTAACGGTTCTGTAGGTGAAATGACAGTTATAATACCAACACTCCAACATATCCCTCTGCGATTCGCCTTGAGCTCTACATTAATGGCGTTATATAAATGCCCATTGCTTTTCGAATTTCATTTTTGCCGCACATTTCCACATTTCCTGCAGAGTTGAATGTGTTTGAGAGCCGGTTGGATTCCTGTTTTACACTCCGCGATGTTTTATATTCATTAGCCCGAAGTTACTGAGTACTCATCTCGTCACCCTTTATAACTTAACAGTGATTTTATTGTTACCAAAGCAGTTTTATATTAACCATGTTATCTTGAGTTGACTAATACGGTCTTAGCCAGTCACATTTCCAAATGAATAGTTAAATTAAAATCTTGGAACTGAAATAATCGTATTGAAAACTGTCAAATAAATTATATAATTTACCATTGTCTGTTGGATTTCTGACGGTCACCACCGAATAAACTACATTGACTGTCGTTTTGGTATCTGTTAAATTGAAGTAAAAATAATTTAAAAAAAACACCCGTATTAATATGGATGAAAATGAAGATGATAGATATCAGATAAGTAAAAATGGAGATGTCGGGAGAATGGTAGAGAGAGATCGATGCATGCATGCATATATCAATAGATAGATGGATATATAGACAGCTAGACAGACAGTCAACTGGGGAGATAAACAGATAGACAGACAGGCAGATAAACAAAAAGCCAGTATGAGTGACATAAATTAATAGATAGCAATACCGAACTGTCTCAATAACACTGGTATCCATAACTTGGATATGGTGCCCATGATTGAGGCATGTAATTCACATCAGTATCTTCGGGATGATATATTGTTATTCACAGCAGCTGACCCTGAAGGCAAGAAATCTGGGTGGTTGAGCAAAACGTGCGATGTCAGCCACCCATTACCTACTTGGACTAATATCAATTCTATTGACTGCAGTTGAGTAAAACAGATTAGAACAGGGGATATACTGTACTCGCTATTCAAAAGTGCCCAATCTACAATCATGTTCATAGTTAAAAATACCCCATAGATGCCTGTGTTTACATTGGAACAATTATTGCACTTCACATGTAATTAACAGTGAGGTGCGTTTGGAAGTCGTGAAATGTGTATCTCACACGCAAGATCATATGTTTCCCCCCTTCCAATCAATTATAGCAATGTTGAGTATGAAAACTGTTCTGATAGTTAAATTTAGATATAAGTAGCGTGGTTTCGGACTTATTTAAAGAATGTGCCAAGAAAAAAAACATGTGTTTCAAACAACATGTTTGCGACGTGACTGTATTCATCCAGATCACAGGCAGCTTTGATTGCTATGTCTAACAATGAGCAATGTTCACCATATGTGCAAATTATTTGACTTCAACTGCATAGATCGATGACGTTTACTCCATAGTTCTCATTCAGGCTAATATCAATGATCCACAGAGAGGATGCTTAAAATTCAGAAATGGGAATTGTGTCTGTAGACTCTTAGTATACTCGGCCCAAAAGATGGAACTTACAAAGCTACAACAGCGTTTGTTTTTGTTTTTGCCTTTTGAAAATAGGGGGTCTGTGCTGTAGGTACTGCAATGCAACAATCGAGTAAGATCTTTCCCAGATAATTTCCCACAGCACCAAGATAACCGCTACGTTCACAGTAGTTAACAATCCCGATAAGATATACAAATCCCTTCGGCTAAGGCATGCAATGGTTGCTTACCTGTTGTGGGTTCCGTGCCAAGCACTGAACAGTAGGTTGCCTGATCAGATACAGAAGCTGTAAGAAAAAGTAGAAAATTGGCTTTAACGACAGGGTTACACAAGGTAGCATTTTGATACCAGACGTATTTACCATTCATGATAGGTGGAAATTTATTCCTGTCTTTACTGTATTTAAAATGAAGCAACCAATGAGATTAATTAATGCGAGATCTCCACAGTTCCATACCAAGAGGCACAAACCGGCTGCATCTTGGCCAATGAGGGCCAGGACTTCCTGTGTCGAGGTGTTTGATATTAAATGGAATGACGCTGAACAGCGCATTTTAAAAATGCTTTTCATGGATTAAGCATCGCTGGAAATGCCAGCATTTTATATCTATCCCTAATTAATCTTGAGAAGATGGTGATGAGCCGCTTTCTTGAGCTGCTGCAGTACATTTGGCAAAGGTGCACCCACAGTGCTGCTAGGAAGGGAGTTCCAGGTGTTTTTGCTTTTACTCAGCAACAGCAAAAGACAAGCTCTTCAGTTCCAAGTCAGGATGCTGCGTACCTAAGTGGGAAACATTCAGGTTCTGGTGTTTCCATGGTTCAAATGTTCTTGTTCTGCTTTCAAAGCGGCTTGGCGGGTTGTGTCAGTGCATCTTGTATCTGGCAGAAACTGTTGCAACTGTGCATCGGTGATAAAGGGAGTGAATGTTTAATGTGGTGGTTTGGGTGCCTATCACGTGGGCTGCTTTGTCCTGGATGATGTTGAGCTACTTGTGCGTTGTTGGAGCTGCACTTAGAGTATTCCAGCACACCTCATTGCACCGAACAGCTGCAACTTGTACAGAGAGGAATGAAACTAAACTGACCAATCAGCATCAGTCTAGGCACCGGAACAACAGAAAACCCAGCCCTGTCGACCCTGCAAAGTCCTCCTTACTAGCATCAGGACACTTGTGCCAAAATTGGGAAAGCTGTCCATAAACTAGTCAAGCAACAATCTGACACAGACATACTCACTTGCAGACAACATCCCAGACACCACCATCATCATCCCTGGATATGCCCTATCCCAACCGCAGGACAGACCCACCAGAGGTGGCGATGCAGTGATATACATTCGGAACGGAGTTGTCCTGGGAGTTCTCTACATTGACTCTGGACCCCATGAAGTCACATAGTATTAGGCCAAACATGGTGCAGGAAACCTCCTGCTGATTACAAACTGCCACCCCTGCCCCCTTCCTCGCCACTGCCCCGGCTGATGAATCAGTGCTTCTCAAATATTGAACACAAACTGGAAGAAGCACTGAGGGTAACCGGGACCCAAAATGCACTCTGGGCGATGGATTTCAATGTCCATCATCAAGAGTGGCTCGGTAGCACCATGATTGATCGAGCTGGACGAGTCCTAAAGGACACAGCTGCTAGACCGAGTCTGCGACAGGAGTTGAGGAACAAAAAAGAGGGTAAAACCTATTTGACCTCTTCGTCATCAACCTAGCTGTCGCAGATGCATCTGTCTATTACAGCATTGGTAGGACTGACAATGCACAGTCTTTGTGGAGACGAAGTCCCGTTTACACATCGTGGGCTCCCAACATCGAGTTACCTGGCACTACCACCGTGCTAAATGGGACATATTTCAAGCACATCTGGCAACACAAGCTTGTATCCATGAGGCGCTCAAGTCTATGCCTCGAAGTCGATGGGCACTGATAACATTCTGGCAATAGTACTTAAGGCCTGTGCTCCAGAACAAGCCACACCCCTAGGCAAGCTGCTCCAGTGCAGCTACAAAACTGACATCTACATGGCAAAGTGGAAATTTGCCCATGTATGTCCTGTGCATCAAAATCAGGACAACTCCAAGACAGCTGATTATCACCTGATCAGTCTACTCCCGTTCATCAGCAAAAATGTTGGAAGGTGTCGTCGACAGTGCTATCAATCGGTACTTGCTCAGTAATAACCTGCTTACTGACGCTCAGTTTGGATTCTGCCCGGGCCACTCAGCTCCTGACCTCATTACAGCCTTAGTCCAAACATGGACACAAGAACTGCACTCCAAAAGTGAGGCGAGAATAACTGAACTGACAGCAAGGCAGCATTTGATCGGATATGGCATCAAAGAATCAGAGCAAAACTGGAGTATATGAGAATCAAAAGGAAGGGTATAACCCTACATTGGTTGGAATCATACCTAGCACAAAATAAGATGGTTATAGCTGTTGGAGGTCAATCATTTCAGTCCCAGGACATAATTGCAGGAGTTCCTCAAGTTAGTGTCCTACGCCCAGCCATTTTCAGCGGTTTCATCAATGACCTTCCTTCCATTATAAGGTCAGAACTGAGGATATTTGCTGATGATTGAACAATGTTCAGCAGATTTCACGACTCCTCAGATACTGAAGCAGCCCGTGTGTAGATGCAGCAAGGCCTGGACAACATCCAGGCTTGGGCTCAAGAAGTTGAAAGTAACATTCGCGGCACACACTGCCAGACAATGACCATATCAGATGAGAGAGAATCTTACCATCTCCCGTTGACGTTCAGTAGAATTACAATCGTGGAATGCCCGGTAATCAACATTGTGGGAATCATCATGTACCAGAAACTGTATTGGACCAGCGACATACGTCAGAGACTGGGAAATCTGCGGAGAATATTTCACCCGCTATTTCCTCAAAACTTGTGCATTATCTACAAAGCACAAATCAGGAGTGTGATGGAATGCTTGCCTGGATGGGTGAAGCTCCAACACCACTCAAGAAGCGCGTCACCGTCCAGGGCAAAGCAGTGTGCTTGATTGGCACCCCGTCCACCGCCTTCAACACTCACTCCCTCCACCACTGTCACACAGTGGCAGCAATGTATACTGTATCGAAGATGCACTGCAGAAACTCATCAAGGTTCCTAAGATAGGACCTTCCTAACCCATGACCTCTACCACAATAAGGGCAGCAGATGCATGTGAACACCACCACCTGCAAATTCCCCTCCAAGACACAAACGACCCTGGTATGGAACTACATCACCATTCTTTCACTGTCGCTGGATCAAAATCCTGGAACTCCCTACCTAACAGCACTGCTGGTGAAGCCACAGCACATGAACTGCAGGAGCTCATGAAGGCAGCTCACCAGCACCTTATTAAGCTCAATTAGGGACGGGCAATAAATGCTGGCATAGCTAGCGACGCCCACATTCCCCGATTGAATCAAAGAAAACCTGCTGAATTGTGCCTTGTACATGTTGGACAGATTTTGTGGAGTCAATAGGTGATTTAAACGTCACAGAATTCCCAGCCTCTGATCTTCCCTTTATTGCACAATAATTATATGGCTGGTTTGGTTAAGAGCTCATTCTCAACAGGTTAAATGCACAGCTATTGGTCAGTGGTCCACATCCAGCGTCGTGAAAAGTATATATGTAATGGTGGGGTGGAGACAAATAACAAATCCATTAAGAACTCAAGGCATTAGGCGTGATCACTGATTGTCAGAGTTTTTGATTAACACTGTTGGAAGAATACCCAGCTGACCTACACCGCCCATTCAATCCTGACCATGAATGAAACACAAGGTTCAGAAAAGGAAGAGTGTAAGGAAGTGGAAATGAATAAAACTTGCAAAATAGAAAAACCATAAGTGGTAGCTTTTTGCCTTGATATTGGAGAATGAAGCATCACCTACAAAGAATGCAGAACAAAAGTCTACTGTTGCCACACGTGCATTCTTTATATAATAAAACATCATAATGTCTTTACATGATACTACTGCAGTGTGCAAACATGTTCAAAATATTTTCCTTCATGCGCACCACCCAAATAATGCTTAACATCCTGCCATTAAAAACAGAAATCGGAACAACCCGAGTGAATGCTCAATGCACGCAGATAAATAAATCAAATTTCCGTGAGCCATATCCCAACGTCTCTCCCATAACGTCGGTGGAAAATTGAGGCAAGCCATTCAGAAGTAAGCGTTTTTCTCAAGTTTTCACTGAGCCTCCACTGAAATTCCGGGAGGATATCAGCCGAGCATTCTATGACGTTTCTTCGCTTTGATTACTTCTCGCTTACCGTTATTTTGGGCTGATCCTACATCTGCATGCCCGAAATTGATTGCAGATGTTTCTTCTATCGAACTTGGAGATCTATTTCCAGTCGCTCCACTTTACACAAAAATAATGCAGAAAACTCTCAAATACTACTTCAACGAAATTCTATAGAATCATAGAAACTTTCAGCTGCAAGTTTACAGTAGTTAGAAGCCTTGGAAAGAACAATAGTGCTCGGCATGTCTACATTACATAACAAACCTGTAGGTTCGTCAGTCACAAAAGCCTGGTCAATTCCCTTTTACGTTTACTACTATCATCAGCCTCCACCAAATTTCAAGTTGAAAGTCACATGTCCCTCCGTCTCTCTGGGTGAAAAAATAATTCTCAGCATCTCTCTGTTGTATCTTTTATTAACAAAAAAATTAACCTCATGGTTTCCATTATTGACCCACTTGCCAAGGGAACAGTTATTCTCTATTTAATCGGTCAAAATATGGCATTATCTTGAGCACTGATATTAGGCCTCTTCTTAAACTTTTCTATTCAAATCTCTGCTAATAAGTGAACTCATTCATTCCTGGTACGATGCTGGCAAACCCACTCTGAACACTTTCTAAAGCCATTGTACCTTTCCTGAAGTGTGGTACCCAGAACTATCGGCAATACCCCATCTGAGACCAAACCAATGACATACAACCGTCTAGCATATTGATATTTCATTTTATTTGCTATGCCTGATATTCAGATCAATTCGAAAGGAATAGATGGGATACCAGCACTAAAGCGAGATTTATATTGCCATCCAACAGTTTATTTCGCCCCTTCAATATATCCGTGGATGCAGTTACTACTTCCTATTATAAAGATGTTACTTGCTTACCCCAGCTGCTGTGGAATGCGTGAGGAATCGTCTGGATAACATAGGAAGAGGTATATATGTTAGCACGTTATAAAGTAAATATTGAGTGCTGGTTCAGCTTCTTTCCATAATTGACAAAATACACACATTTTAATTAATTTTAATTACTACAGATCTGCAAACGTGTATTGGCGTAAATAATACAACACAGAGAATCTCCGGAGACGTGGCATTACAATTGGGCCATGAAATTGCTATTTCTTATGATAACCATTGAAGTTATAGATTTATCTCCCTCCCAGATGCATAGCTTTACAGAATTGACGAAGGAGAATGATTTCTCCAAACAAACAAGCTCTGCTCCAAACTTTTCATTGCAAAGAACTCTTCGTTCTCCAGTCCACACTAATCGTCCGCCTTCTAATTCATACTGCTACATTTGCAATGCTGAAACTGCACATGAATTAAACTGGATCGTGTTACGTGACTGCAGAGCCAATCACCTTCAAAGCCATTGCTTACCTTGCTTCTTGCTCCGACGTTTGAACCAAATCAATAGAATCAGGGACGCGATTAGAGGAAGTGGAAGAACTAATACTGTGATTGTGGTTGTGTAACTCTCGTCTGAAATCAAATAAGCATATATTATGGAACAACATAGTACCGTTAGGATCATTGACTATTCAGGTCAGTGCAATCTGCGTAAATAAGATGGCATATTAACATCTGGAAAGATCCCCTGCCTCCCCATTTCAGTTTGTCCACCCTGAGAAATTGCTCTGTGGTTTCATTATATTTAGGCACGAATATTTCAATGCTTTCCTTTCTACTCCCCGAACGACAACATCCACAAACGCCAACCAATGCAAAGGTCATTGTCTCATCCTATGTGCTATACATCATTGTGCCTATTTATCTCGCTATCGAACAATGTATCACATTTAACCTTCTGGTAAAGATTGCCACATTTCTGACAAATCTCCAAATATATTGTTTTGCCTTTCTACATTTCAGTCAATTGAATGTGGACTATTTGAGTTCTTCACTTAATTCATCACACAAGTCGTGAAAGTGGTTTTGTTCCATTCTACTAAAAGACCCATTAGTCCTATTTATGTCCTGCTTTCACGGTCTACTTGCAGCCAGGGTTTTCCTGACGCCACCCAGTCTCTGTCTGTCTCTATCTGTCGCTGTCTCTCTCTGTTTCTCTGTCTTTCTCTCTCATTCTTTGTCTCCTTCAGTCTCTTTCTTTCTCTCTCTCTTCATCTCTTTCACTCCATGGCTGTGTGTTGTTTCCCTGTAAAACCTTATTAATCTATGTAAAAATGAAGAGATCATCAAAGGATGCGTGGGTAACATCGAGGCAAAGACAGTGGACTTGCAATAGGGACTATGGAAATGTCAGAGACGTTAAATTGATACTTTACATCTCATCTGCCTTCCTGGTAGAAGAAACAAGAAACGTGCTGGAAGCAATGGGATACCAAGGCTCTGATGAGATTGTGAAACGTAGAGTAAAGAGTATTTCTAAACAAAGAGCACTGGATAATTAATGGAACTAAATACAAAGCATCTCATGGGCCTAGAATTTTAAAAGTGATGACTACAAAGATAGTGGATGCATTGTTCTTGATGTTCTAAAATTTAAGTAGATATGGAAGTTAGATAAGTTAACCAGTTATTCAAGAAAGGAGGGATGAGTAAAACAAGGAAATGTACACCTGTTAATTTGACATCAGTAGTATGAAAACATTTAGTAGTTATTATTGGCGATGTGGTAACAGAGCAAGTAGAAAATCATTACATGATTCGGCAGGATAAACACGGATTTAAGAAATGGAAATCGTGTTTGCCAGAAGTGTTTGCCACAAGGCAAAATAACCTTTGAAGTTCGTACTAGTTTAGTTTAGAGATACAGCACTGAAACAGGCCCTTCGGCCCACCGAGTCTGTGCCGACCATTAACCACCCATTTATACTAATCCCATATTCCTACCACACCCCTACCTGTCCCTATATTTCCGTACCACCTACCTATACTAGGAGCAATTTATAATGGCCAATTTACCTATCAACCTGCAAGTCTTTGGCATGTGGGAGGAAACCGGAGCACCCAGAGAAAACCCACGCAGACACAGGGAGAACTTGCAAACTCCACACAGGCAGTACCCAGAATTGAACCCGGGTCATTGGAGCTGTGAGGCTGTGGTGCTAACCACTGCACCACTGTGCCGCCCCTAGCAGGGTAGATAAGGACCAACGGTACATTTGAATTTTCAAAAAGCATTCGATGAGGTATTGCATAGTAGTTTGTTACACAAAATTAGTGTACGGGGATTGGGAGTAATATATCAGCATGAATTGAGGACTGCTTAGTTAAGACAAAACCAAAGAGTTGGAATAAATGAGTTGGCATGCTGTAAGTAACGGGGTACCACAAGGATACGTGACTGAGCCCCACTGACGTACAATTAATGACTTAGTGAGGAGAAATATATTTCCTCAAAGGGCTATGAATCTTTGGAATTCTCCACTCCACGGACCCCTGGGTTTTTAGAAGTTGGTTATATTTAAGGCAGCTTTGCATCATTTGTGGATACCTAGAAAATCGAAGGATAACCCAATAATGCAGAAAGTTGCAGGTGAGGTAAAAGATTAGCCTTAATCTTGGTGAATAGTTCAGCACGGTTGAATTTCCAAAAGAGCATACTATTTCTTACATTCTGATTCTTTTAGAATTATTATTATTATTATTATTATTTCTGAAGTGCCCTAGGGACCTACAAATGGGTTATTTCAGAATCATTTTCCCGTCACGAAGTTATTTTTTCAACTGAGGTGAAAGGTATTTTTAATAAGGTATAAATCAAGCGAATTCAATCAAGTGTTTGCTTTGTTGAAAACAAAACATACATTAAATCGGATTAAGCACAGAAAATCTGTTACCTGGTGCCGTGAAATCGATAGAATTGCTGGTTGTGTTAAAGACCACTTCATCGGTCAGTCTGTTGGTCGCTACACAGTGATATCGCCCTCGCTGGCCTCTCTGGAATGAATTGATAATGAGCTCACTCCCGTCTGCGTTTAATTGAAATGATTCGCTGGTGTTTTGTAACTCTTGACTGTTTAGGTACCAGCGAAAATACGGTGCAGTGCCTGCCTTTACCAGGCACTGAAGAATCAGATGGTCCCCAGCTGAAACCTCAATTTCATTGGTATTGGAAATGATAAAAGCATCAGCTACAGGAACTGTAAAATCAGGAAGGTTAAAGGATTGGAGCATTAATTCACTGCTAATGTTCAACATTGCAACCATTCTGGGAATTAACCAACAGTAAGGCAGGTAAACAAATTGGACTGGTGCCAAAAAAAACGTAAGCTGCAAATGAAGGCACAAATTTCAGAACATTCCTTGAGTTGATGGCTCAGAAGTTTATAATATACTGGATATCACTGCAAGAACAGGTTTTTGTCCACATGTCAAAGTCTTCGAGGTGACTGTATATCAAACACGGAATAATGCAGTTGGGCAATGTGATGTAGCCTCTTTCGGGCTACTAGCCAAGTCGCTGTTTCATGGTTACATTCCTTAAACCACTAAGCACTCTTGTTCAGAATTCATATGTCACCGATCTTAATTTCAGTTGCAGTGGCCAATGTTCCCTCCCAGGTGCTCTCGTGCACTGCTTGAAGAACAGAGACCTCGAGCTGATGGATGTGGTGGTGTTTGCTGGTCTGACCATCAAAGTCCAACAGCAACAAGGCGAGAGATTGGACCTAAAGCTGTAACCCTGCAGCCGTGATTGGAGCAGAAGCGTGGTGAGGGAGTGGCAATCTTGACTTGAAGAACCAATGAGTGCGGGAGAGATGGAATCTCTAATTCGAAGCACAGTGAATGTTGGAGAGTGTAAAGGGGCTGAGACGGTTATAAGTGAAGGGCCTGTTGATAGCCAGATTTCCAGCCAGGATTCAATGGAGACTCCAGGTTGCTCCTCATTCAGCAGCGCTCAATGGCCAGGAGTCAATCTGGACATGAATGACCCAGAAAGGCCCACGGCAACTGGAGGTTACAAACTCAGTGGGCCACAACCAACATGCCCCGGTGAATATATACATTCTAGAGTGGAGCTGATCAACGGATATCGTCTGAATAAGCACCCAACGCTTTCTAATGGACTAGTTTATGATACAGATAGTGTTATTTATTGCATATATTTCAAGCCGGCGGGACATATTGCAAAGGTGTTCGAAAAGCAGATGGGATCTTGAGATGCATAAATAGAGGCATCGAGTACAAAAGCAAGGAAGACATTCTGATCCTTTAGAAAGTTCTGGTTACACCCCAACTGCGTCAAGTGCTGATTATTACACTTTAGGGAGGAGGTGAGGAGCCCTTGAAGGAATGCTGAGGAGATTTACCAGAATGGTTGCAGCGATGGAGGAATTTAGTTACAAGGTTTATTTGGAATAGTCGGGGTTGTTCTCCTTGGAGCAAAGGAGATTGAAGGAAGATTTGATAGCGGTGTTGATGATTATGACAGCCTTAGAAAAGTTAGACCAGGAAAAAAACTGTCCTCATTAACAAATGCTAGAAAGGCTAAGGGGTAGAGATGGAGGGTGAGTGGCAAAAGATGCATGGGGGAATGTGTGGAAGAACTTTTTTTTTATGTAGCGAGTGGTAATGACCTGGGACTAGCTGCACCTGAGACTGTTGAAGGGAGGTTATGCTGGAACTGTATTACTCATTGGTTCGGCCACAACTTGAGCACAGTGTGCAGTTCTGGTCACATCATTACAAAAAGGATGTAATTGCACTGGACAGCGTGCAGTGGAGATCTATGAGGATTTTGCCAGGACTGGGAAAATGCAGCTTTGGGGAAAGAGTGGATAGGCTGGGCTTGATCTCCTTGGGGCAGTGAAGGCTGAGGGGAGATCTGATTGAAATGCACACAATTTTGAGGGGCCTGGATGGAGTAGAGGTGAAGGGTCTATTCACATTAGAGGAGAGGTCCGTGATGAGGGGATAAAGAGTTAACGTCATTGTTAGAAAAAATAGAGGGTAGATGAGGAAAACACTTTTTCACCAGGGGGTAGTGGGGGTCTGGAATTCATTGCCTGAAGCGGTAGTTGAGGTAATGTGCCTCAACTCATTCAAAAGGAGTCTGGACAGGCACCTCAACTGCCGTACTCTGCAGACTATGGACCAAATGCTGGAAGGTGGGTTTAGAATAGGTGGAGCATTTTTGGGCTGGCAAAGACACTTGGGTCAAGTGGTCTCTTTTTGAGCCTTAAACGTTCGATGATTCTATGATTGTCTAAGAGGAGCAAATAGCCTCGGTGTTAGATCTGTGAGGAGAAGTAGAATGGGACGGCTGATGAGAGGGAGAATGGGACTTGTGAAGAAAGAAGAAAGGCACGTTGAGTGTGTGGCGATAGAGAAAGAATTGGGTCAGATACAAGAGAGGAGGACTGGGACATGACAGTCTATGTGACTTCATAGAAGAGAGTTGGACTAGGACGAGTGAGAATTTGCAGGCGGAATCTTAGTGGACTGGTCTTGGAGGAGAGGGAGAATACGTTAACGTGGAGGAGACCCAATTACTCTTCAACGTGTGGGGCCATGAAGCAATATGGAATGAATGGTACATTGAAATGAGCAGCTCTCTCACAACCTCAGGAGAACTCCATGACTATTAAAATGTAGCTGCCCATTGAAATAAAGTAGTGCTGAGGTGACTCTGTAGCCTGCCCAGTACAAATAAATTTTCGAGGAAACACTGTTTTTGACAATGAGCTAAATATCCGTCTATGGGTGAGTCTCACGCAAAAAAAGGTCGAAATTTGAATGTTACAAGATGGTGGAAAATTTAAGCTATCGAATCAGCTGCTAACCATATAGCAGAATTATCTTCCTTTCCCTTGAATTCAATAGGAGCAAAATCGTGGTGGGGGCGGGGACGTATAACGGGCCATCTCGATATCTCCCGTATCAGCTTCATCCATAGATAAAATTTCAACTTCTAATGCTTAAATCGGGTTTAAAACTGAGTGCTCTATTGCTGCCAATTTTTCAAGAACTTGATGCTAGAATGAGATTATCCAATGAAGAGGTAGAATCTTTGTAACAACTGTCGAGAAATGATGATCTATAATTTACAACAGATAAATAATTACTTCTGGTCTTAAGGAGTGTAGCACTGACTTACTCGTATAACCGCCTTCGATTTGTCACTTGAGCAGCTAGATTAAGTTCTAAAAAATATATATAATTAATTGTTATAGAAAAAAACTGCTTAATGCTGTCATATTGCGTTCCTGTACTTTGCTTCATATTTACATGTTTTATATAAGTGACCTGCCTTCAAACAGGTGGATGCCAATGAAGGTACTACACCTTCTAAGCTTCTGACAGAAGTTTGAATTCCCGAGTGGAGCTGTCATTGCAACATGTTTCGTACGACCACGAGGTACTTGCAGAAACTCACCTATCACTGCAACAGCAACGACTTCGCTCTGCAGGGGAGCTTCTGTCGCCTCATTCTCCACCACACAACCGTAATTTCCTTCCTTGTTTTTTGTCATTTCACCGATTCCGTAAGTAACTCTGGTTAGGTTGGACTTTTCCTGATAGAGTGTCTTATTGGAGAACTTGTAGAAAATGTAAGTAATCGGAGGAGAACCGGCGGAAACTGAGCAGATTAACCGTGCTGTGTCACCCTCCAATATCATTTTCCCAGGGTGGATTGCGAGTTCTGGTTTTGACACTGGGATTTCTATGAATATATCGAATAGCTAGTTAGAATCATAGAATCATAGAAAGTTTAAGGCACAGAAAGAGGCCACTTGGAGCATTGTGTCTGTGCCAGCTGAAAAATGATCCACCTATTCTAATCCCACCTTTCAGCATTTGACCCGTAACCCTGCAGCTTACATCAATTGAGGTGAACATCCAGACTCCTGTTGAATGAGTTGAAGGTCTTTGCCTCAACTACCTTTTCAGTCAGTGAGTTTCAGACCATCACCAACCTCTGGGTGAAAAAGTTTGTTTTCGCATCTCCCCTCCACTTTTTCTAACAATCATATAACATCTATATCCCCTCGTCACTGACATCTCTGCTAAGCTGAATAGACCCTTCACCTCCACTCCATCCAGGTCCCTAAAGAATGTGTTCATTTCAATCTGATCTCCCGTCAAACTTCTCTGTTCCAAGGAGAATGATCCCAGCCTATCCAAGCTTTCCTCATAGCTGCATTTCTGCAGTCCTGGCAACATCCTCGTATACTCCTCTCTGCCTCCTGTCGTGAAATTGCATCCTTTCTGTAATGAGGCGACCAGAAATGCACACAGTGCTTAAGTTGTGACCGAACCAATGAGTTATACAGTTCCAGCATAACCTCCTGGCTCTTGTATTCTATACACCGACTAATAAAGAAAAGGATTCTATATGCCTTCTTAACCACATTATCGACCTATCGTGCTACCTTCAGGGATCTGTGGACGTTACTCCAAGGTCCCTCACTTCCTTTACACGTCTTAGTATGTTCCCATTAATCGTGTATTCCTTTGCCTTGTTCGACCTTCCCAAATGCATCACCTCACACTTCTCCAAATTGAAATCAATTTGCCACTTCTCTGCCCATCTGACTAGACCATCAATATCTTCATTCAGCATGCAGCTATTCCCTTCGCTACCTACCACACGTCTAATCTTTGTTTCGTCCACAAACGTCTTGATTATGTCCCCTACATTTACGTCCATATTGTTAATATACAGTACAAAAAGTAGGAGTCCCAGTATTGAGCCCTGCGGAACACCACTGAAAATATCCCTCCGTCGCTAAAACAACCTTCAATAGTTACCCTTTGTTTCCTACCACTGAGTCAATTTTGTATCCACCTTGCTGCATTCCCTGGATCCCATGGGATTTTATTTTTAACCAGTCTGTCATGTTGGACCTTGTCAAAATGCTTGCGAAAATCCCTGTAGACCACATCAACTGCATTGCCCTCATCCATCTTCCTGGTCACTTTTTCAAAAAGTTCGATCAAGTTCGTCAAACAAAATCTTCCCTCAACAAATCAATGCTGAATATCGTTGCTTAATAGTTTATCCTATCTCTCAGAATATATTCCAATAATTTGCCCACTACTAAGTTCAGACTGATTGGACTGTAATTATTACGTTTATCCTTCACTCCTTTTTTTTAACAGAGGTACAACAATAACAATTCTCCAATCCTCCGGCACCACGCCTGTATCCAATGAGGAGTGGAAAATGATCATCAGACCCTCTTCTATTTCCTCTCTTGCTTCTTTTAACAGCCTAAGATACATTTCATCTGACCCTGGAAATTTATCAACTTTCAAGGTTGCTTGTCCCGTTAATACTTCCTCTCTCCCTATGTTTATTAAATCCAATACTTTACACTCTTCCCCTTAACTACAATATATGCATCGACACCCTCTTCTGTGAAGACAGATGCAAAATATTCATTATGAATCATACCAATACCTTCCACTCCGACACATAGTCCTTTTAGGACTTTTATGGGCCCTGCACTCTCCTTAGTTATCCTCTTATCTTAATATATTGATAAAACATATTTGGGTTGACCTTGGTTTTGTTTCACAATATTCTTTTATGCCCTCTCTTTGCTTTCCTAATCTCCTTTTAGATTTCAGCCCTCCACTTTCTATACTACCCTCGGCTTTCTGTAGTATTGAGTTCTCGGTGTTGGACTATAAGCTTTCCTTTTATGACTTATTTTACTCTGTAGGCTCCTTGACATCCACGGGGCTCTGGATTTGTCCGCCTCACCAGTTTTCCTGGTGGGAACATGTTTGCCCTGAACCCCTTGCATCTCCCCTTTGAATGCCTCCCACTGTTTTGACACAGATTTACCTTCAAGTAGCTCTTTCCAGTACACATTCGCTGAAGCACTCCTCAGGTTAGTAATATTGTCTTTTCCCCAATTGAGAACTCTAATTACTGACCTATCTCTGTCCTTTTACAAAATTGTGTTAACACTGACGTAATTATGATCAATACCACCAAAATACTCTCCCATGGCCACTCCTTCCACCTGCCCAGCTTCATTTCATAAATCTAAGTCTCAAACTGCGCCCTATCTTGTTGGACTTGCTACATACTGGACAAACAATGTTCTCCTAAATGCACCTCAATAATTCTACTCCCTCAATTCCTTTCATGCTAAAATTATCCAAATTAATACTGAGGTAATTAAAATCCCCTACTATTATTGCCCTATTTTTCTTGAAGTTCTCAGAGATATGCCTGCATATCTGCTCTTCTATCGCCCTCTGACTGTTTGGGGGAGGTGGGGGGTGGGGGAGTGTTCTATAATACACTCCCAGCTGTGTGATTGCCCCGTGTTTATTCCTTAGCTCAATCCATATGGCCTCATTTGATGAACTTTCCAACATATCGTCCCTCCTCACAGCTGTAATCGTTTCCTTGACCAAAATTGCCACTCCCCCTCCGTTGTATCCCCTTCCCTATCGCATCTGAAAACACTGTAACCAGGAATATTGAGCTGCAATTCCTGATCCTCCTAAAGCCATGTTTCCGTAATAGCTATGCTATTGTGACTGTTGTTTGGCTTTAGTGGCAATTTCTGTGCTCCTTACAAAGTCAGTAGGACATTCATCACCATATAAATCGTGTCATTTAAGTTATCACACGGAGACGTGGCACAAGTCTCCCTTCTGTGGCTTGGCAGCAGCAAAAATTAATAGCGCAAATCCTGGTTCTGCAACTTCAAGGATTCGTAAATGCAATACTTGTGCGGCCAGCTGGCTATCTGTAGCTTGATCTCGATTCGCACTGAACTATCCGTTGAAGACAGGAACAGTGCAATATTCCAGCAATATAAATGCTACTCTATCGAAATGCAATGGTGCGTTACTCTACCGCCCCACGTTACAAATTATTCCATGTTCCAAAATTCAGCTAAATAAAGACTGCTTCTTTCTAATCTATCGCCAATCATTGCAAACGCAATGAGTTCACTCTGTAGAGGAAAGTCTGTCACCTCGTTTGCCGCCACACACGTGGAATTTCCTTTCATGTTTTCCCTGACTTCACTGATTTCATAAGTAATTCGGGTTAAGTCTGACTTCTGATAGAGCTTCGTATTGGAGTATGTGTCGAAAATGTAAGTAATCGGAGTACTGAATAAATTAACGCGTTTTTAGAGTTTATTGTACATTGATGATCTCTATTAACCGTCTTCACAATCGAAGGAACTGTTATCCCCATTCAATCTATCCTCAGAAACATCAAGTACGAGACTATGAATACAATTGCTCTTAACCTTAGTAACTCCGGTCATTTTAGCTCCACTAGCTCAACCCTATGCTGATGGATAAAGGTTGCCAAAGCTTTCATCATCCTGGTAAATCAATATTGCACTTTTTTATGATTGTAAGATATGGTTAATGGAATGAGGAACCCCGTGTGAAGATTTGTTGTTGATTTTGTGAATGTAAGATGAAAAGAAAACTGCCATAAATAGTACTCACGTCTAACTGAAAGGAAAACCTGATTACTCAATTTCTTCACTTCACTCTTGAAAATCGTTGCTTCACACGTGTAATTCCCTGAATCGTCCAGCCCAGCCGTCTCCAGGATGTAATTGTTCTGGTCCACTGCTCCATTGAGAGCATGTCCATTTTTGGAAAATACGTATCTCAAAGAAGATTTGGACTGAAATATGTCAACCAAACAGATGAGTTTTAACTGCTGGCCTTCAAATATTTGAGCTTCAGGCTCAGCTCTCAATGTAGGTTTGGAGAAGGCCTCTATGAAAAACAAAAAGAAAACAGAGATTTTTCAGCTGCCACAACTAGACTTAAGACTTTATGTGTCTGGACAACACAATGTTGACGATCAAGTCAATAAAAAGCCGACAGCAGTTCAGAGAAGAAGTCATTGATTTATTTATGGTTGTAAATGACTCTATGACGTTACAAGGAGGTCAATCGGCCCATAGAATCCATACTGGCTATCCGCAGAACAATCTAGTCAGTCCAATTCCCCCACTTCACGCCATCACCTGACAAGTTTATTTCCTTCAAGTGTCAATCCAATTTACTTTTGAAATCATTGATTATCTCTGGTCTCACCACCCTCATGGGCAATGCATTGCAGCTCATTGCCGCTCGCTGTGTAAAAATGTTCTTCCCACATTCTCTTGGCCAACGCCTTCAATCTGTTTTCCCTCATCCTTGAATCATAAGTTAATAGAAACTTTTCCCCCCTTGTCTGACTTATCTAATCCTATCATAATCTTGCACAGCTCTGTCAAGTCTCTGCTGAAAGAGCCTTGATCATTGATTGCGTTTTGGCACTTGACAATACCCACAACGTTAGCTCCTGAAATCTAAAGATACCCTTGCAGATATATTTGGGGGCTGGTTAATGCTTTCATTTAACTAAATGTGAATCATTTCCTGCATGTGCTGTAAGATTACCCACCCGCACATAGAGAATGAATTCTGACCTCTGTCCAGGTGATGCATTATCACCAGGTCTTGGATACAAACGACACCTTTTTAACTCTTACAGCCATGGCAAATATAAGGGTAACACTAAGCTACTGACAGGGCAATTCTTTGGAAACCAATTGCTATCAAAGCATCCAATGACTCCCGCCTTATTTTCACACTACCTCCTTCTTCTAAAATGTAAGGCTGTCGTTAGTAAGTGGTAGGTTCTAGAGGAATGGAAAGTGAATCTCAGGGCAGCAGGGATTCAAACTTTACTGACCTCAGTCGTCCTGCCTCCGTGCCTCCACTGAAGTTGAATATAATGGTAAAATATAACTTTGATTGGGGCGCAAAACTGCTGTGAGCAAACGTGTCGCCCTTTATGTACGCAAAACCGTTTTAATCTTTTGTCTATTGATCCACTTTTGCATCTTCGAATTTAAATTTCACACCCTTGGGTTCTCAGCTATTTTCAACATGGATTGTCGGGATTAGTAAGTCTAAAAACACCATGTGATCAAACGCGGCTTCCGTGGATCAGGTTCTGTGTGATGCTGGTCCAGCTGAACAGAAGCAGATGAGATAATTTTCAGTTTGGTTCATGGTGTAATAGGGGCAGTATCAAAACATGAGCCCATTGTAAAACTACGCACCATTTTCATTTTCAATGAAGATAATGGAAGAGGAAAATGGTCGGGACACATAGAGGGAGCAAATTGGATAGAGCACTATCACGCTATGGCAGGAAGCTAATGTTACCCACTGAGAGAGTGCACTGTTCCACATAACGTGCAGCTCCAACAATTGTGTCCATTATTAAAAGTATGGATTGAGAAGGAATAAAATGGTCTGATGATTTAGCCAGATGTGTTCCAAAATTAATTCACTCCAGAAGGAGCCTGCGAGTAAATACATCAGGAGAATGGTCCCCCACCCCCAACTCCCCACAATTGTATTGAAAATTATTCTCCTCAAGCTTACGTTACGTGAAAGATGAACAATAATTACATTTGGTTACCTACGTTTTACTGAAATGGAAATTACATCACTCTTCTTTTTCACAGCTTTCCGCACAGCATTTGCTTCACACAGGTAAGTCCCTGAGTCATTTAATGAAGCTGATTCCCTGTGCCTGTAGATGTTGTATGAATTAAGTTTCAGAGCTTCGCCATTTTTATAAAATGAGTATTCAAAATAAAGATTGGACTTGTGTGTTGCAACAGAACAGGCGAGTTTTAACTGTTGTCCCTCAAATAATTCAACTGCCGGATCAGTCGTCAGTTTTGGTTTGGGAAAGAGTTCTGTGAAGAAAGAAAGTGAATTGTCAGTAAACGGTTCTGATCAGAGTTAAACATACAGCAGAATTTAATAATAAGGACAAGGCAATATAACTAATCGCCACGATTATATACTTGTTAGCTGTATGGTGCAACATAGCCAAGACAGCATTACTGCATTGTTGTGGAATTCCTCTCATTGCTTTGTTTGCAGAAAATTTAATCCGCTTAATATATTCTGCTGCAACAGGAAATACACGCTGATCCAGCCCAAAATTTAAGCAGTGATTATTCAATCAAGCTTCTCATTTTAACCATTTGCTGCTGCACCTCATCATCCACTATTAACGCAGCATCCTCCACAAAAGTTCACAGCTACATCACTCTGTCAATATTCATCCAACAACTCAACTACCACTTTCTGAAGTTACAAACACCCTGGCTTCTGATAAGCAAACTGGTGCATCTGTGATGATGTAACACACACGGTGTGACAATAAGGACAGCAAAGCAGATCTTCGATTACATTTTTCTTAGCAGTCTGTGACTAAGAGCACTCCAAATAGGTAATGAAAAGAGATAAAATGTGAAGCAGAGCACACTAATTGATTCTGTTCCTCCAAAATGTTCATAGCAGATCCATCACAATTTTCCCAGACACGTAGATCTCTTGGTTCCTTTTGTCAATTCATCTTCTGGAGGGGCCAGAGTGTGAAGAAGGGAGTTTGGTAAGTGAGTGTATTCGGTCAGGAGGGGAACTATAACCTAAGCCTCCAGTAGCTGCCTCTTTCTTCTGTATAGGGGAAGAAGATGATTGGTGAGTAACTGGTAAGTTATTTTAATTCACAGTGTAATAAAACAAAAAAGTTACATTCCGGCAGGTCAGCTCGGCCAAGTGGAATGTACGTCCAATTGGGCAGTCATGGACATACCACGTGTAATGATGTCTTGCCTCCCTGGTGCCAGGGGCAAGGTTGTCATGGGGCGGCTGCAGGAGAATACTTCTGGGGGAGGGTTAACAGCCAGAGGTCATAGCGCACATTGATACCAACGGCATAGGTAGGAAGAGGGATGAGGTCCTGAAATCAGGTTTTAGGGAGTCAGGAAGGAAGTTAAAAAGCAAACCCCCCAAAACAGTCATCTCAGGATTCCTCCCAGTGCCATGTTCCAGTAAGCATAGGAATATGAAGATTGCTTGATTGAATACGTGGCTGGAAAATTGGTCTAGGAGGGAGGGCATCTGATTTCTGAGACATTGGGACCAGTTATGGGCCAGGTGGGAACTATACAAGATGGACGGGCTACACTTTAACAGGACCAGAACTAATACCCTCGCAGGGAGATTTGCTAGCACTGTTGGGGAGGGTTTAAACTTGCTTATATAAATAAAAGCAAAATACTGCGGATGCTGGAAATCTGAAACAAAAGCAAGAAATGCAGGATTCACTCAGCAGGTCTGGCAGCATCTGTGGAAAGAGAAGCAGAGTTAACGTTTCGGGTCAGCGACCCTTCTTCGGAACTTTAAACTTGCTTGACAGGGGGATTGGAAAATGAGGGGTGGTTCAAATTGGAAGGAATTAAAGCTGGTAACAAGAAGTAGAAAAGTCGCAAGTGACATTCAAAGGCAGGCACAACAAAGGCGAGCATCAACTAGTCTTAGAATGCAAAATGTCAAGAAAAAAGGTCAAGGGCACTTCAGCTGAATGCATTCAGCGTTCACAACAATATAAATGATTTAAAGGCCCAAATCGAGGTAAATGGGTATGATCTAATTGTCATAATGGAAACGTGGCTCCAGGGTGACCAAGACTGGGAACTGAATATTGAAGGATATACGACATTTAGGAACGACAAACACAAAGGCGAAGGAGGTGATGTGCTTATAATAAGGGATGGGACAAGCACATTAGTAAGGGAGAATCTGAGATAGGAAGAACAAAATGTGGAATCTGTTTGGGGGAGCTAAGAAACAGCAAGGGGCAGCAAACATTGGTAAGAGTTGTTTCTCGGCCGCCACACAGTAGTGGTAATGGTAATGTGAGGCATGGTAATAGTTCGAAGATTAGAGAAGCACGTAGCATGGGTAATGCAGTAATCATGGGTGAGTGCAATCTGCATATAGACTGGATAAACCTATTGACCACAATGTTGTGAAGAGCGAGCTTCTGGAGTCTGTTAGGAATGGTTTTCTGGAGCATTATGTTGAGAAACTGACTCGAGAACAGGCTATTTTAGATCTATTATTATGTAATGAGAAAGGGCAAATTAATAATATTGTTTTAAAAGAACCTTACGGTTCTTTGATAGTGAGATTTTTGATAGTGAGGTTGTTCACTCTGAAGCCAGGGTATAAAGTTTGAATAAAGGGATTTATGAAGGTATGAGGAAGAAATTGGCTGAGGTGGATTGGGAAAATGCATTAAAAGGTATGACACCACAAAGACAATAGACAGTCTTTAAATAAATATTTCATAGTTTGTAGCAACTATACATTTCTTCAAGGCATAAAACCCCAAACATATTGGCAGACAACCTTGGAAAACAAAGGAAGTTATGGATTGTATAAAATTAAAAGGAAAGGCCAGAAAGTTGCCAGAAATAGTAATAAACCTGAGGATTGGGAGGATTTTAGAATACAGCAAAGCAGGACGAAGATAAAGAAAGGGAGAATAGAATATGAATGTAAGCTGCCAAAAATATAAAAAAGAGGACTGTAAAAGCTTCTTTAGTTATGCTAAAAGGAACCGTTTGGCTAAGACAAGTGTGTGTTCATTACAGGCAGATTCAGGAGAATTTATAATGCGGAGTGGGGAAATGGCAGAGATGCTCAATGATCACTTTGCGTCGGTCTTCAATGAGGAAGATGCAAGAAATCTCCCAGAATTTGAGATCCAAGTGAATAGGGAGACTGAGGAAAAGTAGGAAATTAGTATTAGTAAGAAGGTTGTATTGGAGAAAATAATGGGGCTGAAGGTTGATAAGTCCCCAGCACCTGATATTCTACATGCCAAATTGTTGTAAGAGGTAGCTATGGAAATAATGGATGTATCGGTGATCATCTCCGAAAATACAATAGATTCTGGAGCGGTTCCTGCTGATTGGAAGGTAGCAAATCTCACCCCACTGTTTAAGACTGGAGAGAGAGAGAGAGCATGGGGAATTACAGAACTGTTAGCCTTACATCAATAGTTGGGAAAATGCTACAATCTATTCTAAAGGATGTGATAAGTGGACATTTGGATAATAATAGTCTGATTGGGCACAGCCAACATGGGATTATGAATGGAAAATAATATTTGACGAACTTGGTGGAGTTGTTGAGGTCGTTTCTAACAAAATTGATGAAGGGGATTCGGTGGACGTGGTATACATTGATTATCAGAAGGCTTTGTATAAAGTCCCGAACACTAGGTTGGTTAGCAAAATCAAAGAACATGGGATAGGAGTTAATATACTGGCATGGATTAAGAATTGGTTAACAGGCAGACAGAAGAGTGTAGGAAAAAATGGGTATTTTTCGCGTTGCCAGGCTGACTACTGGGGTACTGCTGGGATCAGTCCTTGTCAATAAGTCACTGAAAGCTATCATGCAGGTGCAGCAAACAATTAGGAAGGCTAATGGTATGTTAGCCTTTATTGCAAGAGGATTTGAGTACAGGAGTAGTGAAGTGTTACTTCAATTGTATAGAGCCTTGGTTACACCGTACTTGGAGTAGTGTGTGCAGTTTTGGTCCCCTAACCTTAGGAATGATATTATTGCCATAGAGGGAGTGCAACGAACGTTCACCAGACTTGTTCCCTGGATGGCGGGACTGTCCTATGAAGAGAGATTGGCGAAACCGGGTCTGTATTCTCTGGAGTTTCGAAGAATGAGAGCTGATGTCAATGAAACTTACAAAATACTCAAAGTGATAGGCAGGGTAGATGCAGCTAAGATGTTTCCCCTGTTGAGGAGCCTAGAACCAGGGGACAGAATTCCAAAAGCAAAGCAGAAGCCACTTAGGACGGCGATGAGGAGAAATTTCTTTACTCAGAGGATTGTGAATTACTCCATGTGATGAATGGCCTACTCCTGCTCTTATGTTCCTATGGATGTTGTGACAATAAGAAGGCTCTTTTTTTCCGTGGGAGAAAAATGCCCGACAGCACATGGTGTGGCAAACGGGGTAACCGCTGACTTGTCCTCGAGGTGGGAAGGAGGAGAAAAAAAGTTGTCGCTGCTGGTAGGGGAGACATCCTGCCCTGGGTTGAATATTGCCTTAAATAACATGTATTGAGACAAATATCTTACAGCCTAATGCAAGCAAGTTATTTAGAGACCACACAAATATGTATAAATTGGTAAAGGTTCTGAACTTCACAGATTTGCACAAGAGTAATGAGGTTAAATATTCAAGAATGATGTCATTACTTGAAATTTTGCATACATACCTTGAACACGAACATGAACCCTTTGTGATTCCTTATCATTTGCAGTGCAATAGTAGTGCCCACTGTCTTTTGAACTATTGACTTTAATCTGGTGTTCATTTGTCCAGGAACTCGTCTTCATTGAATGAATCTTTATATTATCTTTGTAAAATATGTAGACTTTCTTCCACGGTATTAAATAGAATTTCTGCTTACAAATCAGATTCAGAATACCTCCTTCCAAAACTGGAGATGGGTTGACCTGAAACGTTACATTGCCACCTAATAGTGCAAGAAAATTTTAGTTGGTATGGCTGCTCATCCACTTCAAGCACACAGGGAACTGCATCTAAAACAGCTCTAACACATTATGCAAATTATATTCTGTATTACAAATCATGGAGTTTCACTATTCATGTTCCTTCAGCAACCCCATTCCCAACTCCAATCCAATTTGTGAACAGAAAAGTCACCAGTAAGCTAAGAACATTTCAATATGAAATCATCTGTAAAGCCTTTCAGTAAACACAACAAGACAAGTACAGTCAACAGCATGCCACGTATCCCACGGCACCTTCCCCTGCACGCACAGGATGTGTAATACCTGCCCACTTACCTCCTCTCTCCTCACTACCTCAGGCCCCAAACACTCCTTTCAGGTGAAGCAACGATTTACTTGTACTTATTTCAATGTAGTACACTGTATAAACTGCTTACAATATGGTCTCCTCTACATTGGGGAGACCGAACGCAGACTGGGTGATTGCTTTGCGGAACACCTCCACTCAGTCTGAAAGCATGACCCCTCGCTTCTGGTTGCTTGCCATTTCAGCACTCCCCTCCGCTCCCGCTCTCCTGCTTATATCTCTGTCCTGGGACTGGTACAGTGTTCCACTGAACAAGCTCGAGGAACAGCATCTAATTTACCGATTAGGCACACTGCAGCCTGCCGGACTGAACATTGCATTCAATAATTTCAGAACATGACGGGCCCCCTCATTTTACTTTTATTTTTAGTTATTGTTTCGTTTTCCTTTTTTCCTTTTTTTGTGTGTTTATTTTATTTTATCTTAGTTTGTTAAGTTTGCCTATCCACTGTTTTTTCATGTTTGTACTTGTGCTGTTCAGTTTACAGTCCGTTAACACCCTATCTGTACTAATACTTTGTCTTTCAACACACCATTAACATATTGTTTGCCTTTGCTCAATGACCTTCTGATCAGCTATTGCGTGACCTTGTCCTATCTACACCCTTTCCTTTGTTATTTCTTGCCCCACCCCCACTTTACTTGCTTAAAACCTTTCACATTTCTAATATTTGCCAGTTCTGAAGAAGGGTCACTAATCTGAAACGTTAACTCTGCTTCTCTCTCCACAGATGCTGCCAGACCTGCTGAGTATTTCCAGCATTTCTTTTTTTTAAATTTCAAGAATCGTTGGGGTTAGCATTGTGAGGATGATGTCAAAGATCATATTATTACCGAGTCCGAAGCAAAACTGCACATTTTCTGTCTCAACATAACCGAGCGACTAGGAAGGAGTACAGGAGGAAGCAAGGTTTGTAATGGGGGCCTAAGGTAGTCAGACAGGAGTGAAATGCCAATTGGGCTTTCAGGTTGTTGCATACTCCAGCTGCTTAAGATTACGTTGGTAGCAAGAAATTAGCGGCACTTGGTAATATAGTAATTTAACCATTCTGTGTGTGGGTTGTTCTGCAAAAAGCCTTTGATTATTAGATTAAGTACTGGCCCTTTTAATTGCTGTTGTAGCTCTGAGTGACGGTTTGTTTGGTGTAAATGCTGCCCCCAATCTTTCAAATCTCATTCGATACTGGGGTGGGCCAAAGGACTGGAGGATGACAAATATTACACTTCATATCTCATTTATTCAAAGAAGGGAAAAAGATACATTTTCCAATTACAAGCCAGTCAGTTAAACATCGATGATGGAGAAGCCTTTTAAAACAAACATATGGGAAAAATTAACAGCCACTTCGATAAGGAAGGAGCAATACAGGAGAGCCAACATGGTTTTGTTTAGGGCAATAAAAACAAGAAATGCTGGAACCGCTCAGCAGGTCTGTCAACATCTGTGAAAAGAGAAGCAGAGTTAACGTTCCTTCTTCGGAAGAAGGGTCACTGACGTTGTTGTCTTTAAGACATGGAAGGGTACCAGGAGATTTGAAGGAGTTGTTTAAAATCTTGAAGGATTTTGATAGAGTAAATGAAGACAAATTGTATCCAAAGGCTGAAGAGTCGTTAATTAAATGAGGTTTATCTAAGATGGTTCGCAAAACAACCAGATGCGAGATGTGGAAAGGAATGGCTGATTGGCTCGTGGAATCAGGTTCATTGCTTAGCTTTCAGAAAGGGATTGGATAATACTTAAAGGGGAAAAATGGCAAGGATAAATGGAACGGGTAGTTATGTAAGATTAGGTATATTGTTCTTCAAAAGAGGTTGCACAAAATCTATGGGAAAACAGCCTTTGCCTGTGCTGTCCTATTCTGTGACTTACTGTTTCTATGATAGGAAGCTGGACAGGATTCAAAACCTAGCATAAGCAGTCGGCGATTAAGGGGCATAACTTGAAATGAAACATATATTAATTTTTCAGATTTACTTTAACTGATCTGTTTCTGGCTGTGGCAGCCATAACATCTTACCAAATGTTTATTATGTTTATTTAGTGACATCGTTATCTCCTGGAATAGCTGAGATTGCCGAGATGTTTGGAGAGGAATTATCCTACGGTTCACTTCAAATTGGCTTGAGGTTTTTCTCTTTCTTTCACCTCTCCGAGGAATGGGCTAATTATTCCAATTGTGTGGAACAGGCTGGAAGGACCAGTGTCTTTATCTGTCACTTTTGCGTGTTCATATGTCATCCAACTTAATATGTGGTAACACTTTCAAAGCAGTGGCAATTGCCACACACTTGTTTCTGTGCTCCCATGGGAGGGAATTCTCACCCTCTGATTAGTTCAACCATTTAGCAGCCGTGCACAACACAGATCAAGCATGTTGTTTGTCAGGAGTACTAAGTTGTCAAGGTGTACGGGAATGCCCCCTCCCCCCCACCACCCCCAACAATCACAAATATTGCCCGACTTCGACATAATTGTCCAAGAAAAGGGGAAGTGATCCTAATATCGAACATTGAAGTCTCCCATTGTATAGTGCAATGCAGATTGAAAAAGAACGACCGTCCACCATGACACTCCGCTTACCATCTCTGTCAATTCTTACACATGTTGCCACAGCCTGTTTAATCCTACAGGTTTCAAACTTGTGTACAAGTCCATTATGTGGTACTTTATCAATTTTTGGAACTCCATGTACACAAAATAAAACACATTACCTTCATCAAACCTATGTGTTATTATTAAAGAACTATCTATCTTTCTATCCTTCTATTTATTCATTTAATAAGCATGAAGAGTCAGCTGATCCAATGATTACTCTTGCCCCCTGTACCATTTTCAGGTAAAAGGTACTGTGTCTTTAATATACTGTGGTATAGTTTAAACTGGGGCTCCAATTGGCTGACACTTGTAGTCACCGCCCAATGTTCATTCTCACTGAAGTCAATTAAAATCAAAATCGGACGTTTCTATAATAGGTGACAAATCTGCAAACTCAGTCTCTTCAGTTCGGGCGGCCAGCTTAAAGTTATGCCATTGCTGCTGTCCTTTAACTATAAATCTAAAGCGTTCATTCAACAAACTGAATTATTGTCACTAACGCAGATTAACATTTTATCATACCTTGTGTGGTTCCGTAATGAGCGATTTGCACTGAAAAACAACACAAGGAAAGTATTATAAGCTTCATTAGCCAAGACAGTCTTCATGCTTAATCTATGCTGTGCAAGGCTGCTAAATGGTTGACCAAATCATAGGGCTAGAGTTAACTTACATAGGTGCACAGAATAAGCTGTGCGACATTTGCCACTGGGTTACAAGTGATTTATTTGATCTGATTTATTTGATTAAAAGATACAGCACTGAAACAGGCCCTTCGGAACACCGAGGCTGTGCCGACCATTAACCACCCATTTATACTAATCCTACACTAATCCCATATTCCTAACACATATTCGGTTGGATTGCATATGAACACACAAATAGCGACGGGCAGGTAAAAATCCTGGTTCATCCAGCCTGTTCCACACAATTGGAATAGCTAGCCTATTCCTATGAGAGGTGAAGGAACGAGTTAAACCTCAAAGCAATTTGATGCAAACTGTAGGGAAATTTAGGCATTCACTGCGATTCCAGGAGATGTCTACTTCGCTGAATTTACCAATTTTCGGCAAGATGGGATGGCTGCCCCAGTCCCAGGCAGATCAATTGAAGTCAATCTAAAATATTGATGTAACAACTAATTGCAGGTCATCACCTTCCAAATGCAGAAAACTTTCTCTTTGAAGATCTTAATTGTCTGAAGATGCGCTGAAAATTTACTTCCTGAGCAAAGGAAAATGGCAAAAGATTGAAATGCTTAATTGTGCTGCGATCCTGAATGTTCCTTGTTCTCCCATGAACAAGGGGATATTGCTTTAAAATTAGCGATCCTCCATTCAGCATGTAAATAGGGAAACACATTTTCAAACGATTTGTTGGGAGAAATTGTAATTCCCTCACAACTAAAAAGGCTTTGGACACTGGGAGTCTACTGGAGCTTTCACAACTCAGTGATCCATTTTAGCTTTGTCGGATATCAAGGAATATGCAGCACAGATGAGCAAAAGCAATTGTGGTGTCACTCAGCTATCGTCGATTGCAATGGCAGAACATGCTCAATGGGCTGCATGATTTTCTGTTGTTCCTATGTTTTTCCATGACTATTATCATCATTATCAGCTTAAGGTTGATGAAAGTTATTGGCTGGGTTTCCACTCTTGCTCGGAAAACCGTTTCTGGTGGATGTAGAACCGTTATAACAAGGCCTGATGTCACTTGGATGAGGTGTGAATAACTCGGGGATATAAAGTCAGGATTTAAAGATGATTCGAGGGGAATGTTTTTCATGCTTATGGGTGGAGAACTGGAAGTCACTGCCAGAAAGGATGGTAGAGGCAGACAACTTAGTAACATTTAAAATTACTTGGGTATGCTCTTGAACTGCCGTAATTTTACAAGGCTAAACCAAGAGCTGGAATATGGGATTAGGCTGGATGACTACTTGTCGACCAGCACAGACACGATGGGTCAAAAGCTCTCCTGCCCTGATGTAAATTTCTATGATTGTATGAATACAGCATAGGGCCAGACTGGCGACAACAGAACGCATTTCTTTTCCAGTCTCAGAACACGGGAATGGCAGGACTAAGGTGTCAGAGGTTGCTGCAAATTTTGAAAACAAAAATCGTAAGACTGCCAAAGATAACTGTTGATTTCTTTATATTCGATTGCTATAAAGTATGACCTGTACTTTATGCAGCTAACATTCAAGGGGACAAGTGCTAGAATTATTCAAATTGGCTACTGTATTTCACAACGTGGGTTTTAGGCGTTGAGCATCAGAGGAACACAGATGTATTATACCATCCAGAATTATCACTTTAAGAATACGTTAATGTTATCTCAGATTTTCTACAGTAAGTTATGGAATTAGTGGAGGCTATCTAAGCAAAACAACTAAATTCAAGTTTTTTGTTAATACATGGTGTAGGTAGAATATTAAAGATGCAAACCTCGTGTTTGTTCCTCTTTTACTTTGCATATCAGCTCTTGTGGTTAACCAGACAGCAAAGCGCTGTCCCCAGCATAACACAGAAAGGCAGCCACAGTCGCATGTGACCATTAAGAGTCATTTCTATCTCAATTCCAGTAAATGTTATGACAAATTTGCATTGAACATGCGTCATTATATGTCCCGTTGCCAAATACCATTCAGCTGCCATTTCAGGTCATGTTCTGCTTAGCTGTATTAACACAAGCGTGAGCGGCAGTTACTGACACAAGCATACATGTAAAATGATGATCTGTTAATCACTATTGTACATGTTTTTGTTCTTTCACAGCAGAAAGAGCTATTTAAAAATATTCATAGTGAATGTGCATATGCTTGTTGAAAAACCAATCTTCTCTCTGCTTGTCGCCCTCTCTCAAGGCAATTCTGATTGTAGATCTCTCATGTTCAATTTCAACCTGTCCATCTCTGTCCCTATCTGTGTGTTACCCTTGCTCTTAGTTTGCATATAGATAAATTGGCCACACATTCTTTGTTCTCTGACTTGCTCTATGCCACACGAATTAACATCCTGTTACAGAAACCATGCACCTCCAAGCTCACCAGAAATTATTAAAATAACTGAACTAAGGCAGTGCATATAAATGCTAACATCTTCTAAAAAAACTACAAAGATATGACATTTTAAAGCCGGTTTCACAGGTGAGATTAAATAACTGATAAAACAATAACTATTGGACAGTTTAAAGCAAGTGGAATGCTACTTCTAATACTAAAATGAGAGACCCTTAGATGATCAACAAGACCTTGTAGACCTGAATATCACTTAATTCCGATTTAGATGGAAACATAGAAACGACATTTCAAGCAATTCAATTGAATGTCTAAATTTAGAAACTGGCATTAGCAATTCATTGCGATGCTTCCTCTTACAGACTGTTTTTTTTCTATGGCAACAGCTCGCAGAGAATTAGATAGATTTCCAAAGGCATTCTCAATATATAGTAAGCACTTACGAAATATTACAATGAGGCAGATAGGCTTCATTTTGAAGCTGGGTGGCCAAACACCAGTCCAACTGCCTCTCTGGAGACCCGTGCTTCGGATCAGTTGCTCCTGTTCCCTTGATCTGAAAAGGGGAATCATACAATCATACAGTGTTGAAAAAAGCCATTGACCCATTATGCCTCTGCTGTCTCTTCGAAAGAAGCTGCCAATTGGCCCCATTCCCTTTTCACCAGAGGTTTGCATTGTTTTCCTTTTGCACTTCGTTTCTCGCCATAAATCTCTCTCTCTCTCTCTCTCTCTTTATCTTTCTATCTCTCTCTTTCATGCACACACGCACACACACTGACGTGCACACAGACAGAGAACAAGGAACATGACAACCTTTGTTTCAAGGCAGAAACTGTTGCCTCAGAGTCGGGTGAATATTTGCACCGAGCACCACAGCAAGTCGATTTCATCAACACATGGCAAGCTAATCCAAAGCTCCTCCCATTCATACCATCGACCAAACTAACCACCCACATTCAGGCACTTACGTGGCAGTGCTACTTAAACTTGAAACGCCAGCACTCTCAAATCGCCAAACTGTACTTACGTGGTGTGAGGACACTGCAGATTGAGGGGACTGTGACTGAACCTCCCCACCCATGCAACGTGACTTCTGCCCGAATTGCTGAAAACAGGAACTTCAACTGGTTGCGTTGATTGTGTCCACCCCAAAGCGAAAAAGTGAGTTTAGCCATGACAGAATGTCCATAGAAGTCTTGCCAGAACTCAACAGTTGGAATCCAGGCAGGAAATATCTCTGGAAGTTGTCTTACATATGATTTATGGTATGATTTATACTACTCAAACAAATGCTGCCTGGTTCTCTGGCCTCAGGGTGAAGAGGTCTTTCTATGCAAACAGCTCTGTGAGGCATGGCACAACGGTGGATAGGCACAAAAGTTGAAGGGAAGATACCAATAGGAGTTTTGACCACCGAAATTGTTTGACATCGGCAGAATTAATCATTTATATCCCGAAAGTGTAACCCAATGATTAAAAGACGGACGATTCGACTCACAAACTGTTGAAGTCAAAATCAGACTTATCTGCTGCATCTGCTTGAGATGCCCAAACTAATTCCAATATCCAGCTCACTCTGGCTTACCGTTCAAGTTCTGTATCAGGAACAATAGCCCAATCATTTTTGAATATCATGGCTATAGAGATCTTTTGCCACTCAGTATAGTGTTGCAGGACTATGTAATATCTCACCTTAAAAGAAGTAACTATGTATTAACAATGCGTCCATGAAAGTTGTGTAACATTCCAATTACTGAGCCTGAGTTGCAGGAATTGATTAAATCTAACCATGCCACCATGGATATGTTTTAAATCATATGGCTACATTGGTTAAGTATGACAGAGAAATCGTTGCCTCACATGTATGAAGTGCACTCTTACTGATTTATTGGCGTCCACCTATGACTGTCAGTGAAACTGTCTATTTGGTTTGGGCGTGCCATTAACACCGACACAGTACTATTGGTCCAGGCCCACAATTAAGCCGGAAACGGTCCAATTGATTTAGGACTCTAGTTAACGCCGAACATGTCATAGATCATAGAACATACAGCACAGAACAGGCCCTTCGGCCCACAATGTTGTGCCGATCCTTTGTCCTCTGTCAAGGACAATTTAATCTATACCCCATCATTCTCCTTTATCCATATACCTATCCAAAAGCCTTTTGAAAGTCCCTAAAGTTTCTGACTCAACAACTTCCCCGGGCAAGGCATTCCATGCCTCGACCACTCTCTGGGTAAAGAACCTTCCCCTGACATCCCCCTTATATCTCCCACCCTTCACCTTAAATTTATGACCCCTTGTAACGCTTTGCTCCACCCGGGGAAAAAGTTTCTGACTGTCTACCCTATCTATTCCCCTGATCATCTTATAAACCTCTATCATGTCACCCCTCATCCTTCTCCTTTCTAATGAGAAGAGGCCTAGAATGTTCAGCCTTTCCTCGTAAGACTTATTCTCCATTCCAGGCAACATCCTGGTAAATCTCCTCTGCACCCTCTCCAAGGCTTCCACATCCTTCCTAAAATGAGGCGACCAGAACTGCACACAGTACTCCAAATGAGGCCTTACCAAGGTCCTGTACAGCTGCATCATCACCTCACGGCTCTTAAATTCAATCCCTCTGCTAATGAACGCTAACACCCCATATGCCTTCTTCACAGCCCTATCCACTTGAGTTGCAACTTTCAATGATCTATGCACATAGACCCCAAGGTCTCTCTGCTCCTCCACATGCCCAAGAACCCTACCGTTAACCCAGTATTTTGCATTCATGTTTGTCCTTCCAAAATGGACGACCTCACACTTTTCAGGGTTAAACTCCATCTGCCACTTTTCAGCCCAGCACTGCAACCTATCCAAGTCCCTTTGCAGACGACAATAGCCCTCCTCGGTATCCACAACTCCACCAACCTTTGTATCATCTGCAAATTTACTGACCCACCCTTCGACTTCCTCATCCAAGTCGTTAATAAAATGTCATTGTCATAGAACCTATGCTATAGGATTGGTTCATAAATCAAAGCCATATTGCCCGCTTATTGATTGCTCTTGACGCCGTTCGATAACAAATGCTTTTCAATAATACGTTAATTTGTTAATTGTCAAAATTAAACAGGGCTGTGCATCTTTTTTTTCTACTACTGTCTTTTAACATTAGGGGCATGCTATTCTTCTGGTGTAGATCTATAAGCAGTAGGCATAATGTCTTACTTGCAGTGGTATATATTTATTACTTACAGTGCAGCTTATGCAGATAAGTGCGCTTAGGATCTACACAACCATAATGGTGTAGATCTGTTATTATGACGGAGAATGTCAAAATTGTACAGATCTATTTATTGGTACAACAATATTCTACTGGTGCAACCTTATAATCAGCATTTACACTACCATATTGGTGGACTATTTTTTTAATGAATACCTATACAAGCCTACTGACACTGATTTTGAGTAAAATACAAATTGTTGTTTGTGTACAGTTTTTGTACCAGTATTTAAAGCGTCCTGAAAATAAATGACTGCCTACCAATATTCATTTTAAGGCTACCGACTCCCACAGCTACCTAGACTACACTTCTTTACACCCTGCCTCCTGTAATAACTCCTTTCTCTGTCTCCTAGTTTCTTTGCCTCAGATGCATCTGCTCTGATGATGCAACCTTCCACGAAAGTGCTTCTGATTTGTATTCCTTTTTCCTCAACCCAGGATTCCCCCCACTGTAGTTGACAGGGCCCGCAACTGTGTCCGGCCCATTTCCCGAAGATCTACCCTCTCCCCTTCCCCTCCTTCCCAGACCCGCGACATGGTTCCCCTTGTACTCACTTTCTACCTCAGCAGCCTCCACATCCAAAGGATCATCCCCCACCATTTCCATCACCTCCAGCATAATGCCACTACCAAACGCATCTTCTCCTGCCCTCCTCTGTCAGAATTTCGAAGGGATTGTCCCTCCATAACACCCTGGTCCACTCCTCCATTACCTTCAACCCCTCGTCCGCTTCCCATACAATCGCTGGAGGTGTAATACCTGCACTTTTACCACCGCTCGTCTCACCATCCAACGCCCCAAACACTCATTTCAGGTGAAGCAGCGATTCACTTGGACTTATTTCAATTTATTATACTGCATTCTCTTCTCACAATGTGGCCTCCGCAACACTGGGGAGACCAATCACAAATAGGGTGACCACTTTGCGGAATACCTCCACTCAGTCTGAAAGCATGACCACAAGCTTCCAGTTGCTTTCCATTTCAACTCACCCGACAGCTCTCATGCCCACCTATCTGTCCTGTGTTTACTGCAGTGTTCCAGTGAACATCAATGCAAGCTCGAGGAACAGCATCCCATTTACTGATTAGGCAACCAACTGCCTGCTGGACTGAACTTTGAGTTCCATAATTCCACAGCATGATGGGCCCCACTTTATATTCTCAGTTTTTTTCTCTTTTTTTAAATTTTATCTCAGTTTGTTGCATTATTCATTTTTCTTACCATGTGCCTGCCCATTATTTTTGTTATGTTTGTGCTCTGGGCCAGGGTCGTTCATTTTTCTGTCACTTAACATCCTCTCTGCACTAACACGTTGTCTTTAAAATCTCCATTAACATACCGTTTGCTTTTTCTCCATCAGCTTCTGGTCAGTTGTTCTGTGTGACCTTGTCCTAACAGCACCTTGCCTTTTGCTATCTCTTGCCCCACCCCACTTTTATTTGATTAAAAACTATTACATTTCTAACCTTTTCCAGTTCTGATCAAGGGCCACTAATCTGAAACGTTAACTCTACTTCCACAAATACTGCCAGCCCTGCTGAGTATTTCCAACATTTCTCATTTTCATTTAAGCATTGTATTGTTAGTTTCCATAATAGGTAACAATCTTTACATGGGTTGGTTATACACTACTGTTGGTGTGTTGCAATATCAGTTCCAATTATTTTTTTGATGAAGTGTCACAGACCTGAAACACTAACTCTGTTTCTTTCTTCACCGATGCTGCCAGACATGCTGAGTATTTGCGGCACTACTTGTTCTCATTTCAGACTTCCAGCACCCACTGTATTTTGGTCCAGTTATTATTGTTAATTGGATAAACTTCACAATTGTGGTTCCAGTCAATCGGTGTTACCAGACTTCCAAATGAAAAGCTGGGTCAACCTTACACTGAAAGAAAGTGTCTTGCAGAGAATTCTTCTGGTTGAAATTATGCAGTCTTCTTCTGAATTTAAGTAAGCAGGCTACATTACGTGAAGTTGCCGACGCCTTTAACCACTTGATCTGTAGCTGAAATGATACATTCCCCTCTCGTGCTATTTGGCTCTTGTTTCAGTGGAAGATTTTCGTAGAAATCGCCTTCCTGCATCTGAGTTCCTCCCAAACTAGCTTCAGTTTTTCCGTGATTAAGTGTGGCATACGTGATGCAGTAGTCGCTAAGGCCATTCGTTTTATCCTGGAATAAAAAAAATGGTGGGAGCTTGGTCTTAGGCGGTAACACAAATGTGATGAGAGCAAATCAATGGTGAATACATTGGACAGGACAGGGGGGAGAGGGGAATAATGGGCGGTCAATTAGCTTTTGCCGGAGTTTCACTGTGATCAGTTTTATCCACAAGTAATAGTTTCACTATTATTTGTCTTGTGTTCATAGTTTTTTAAAAAAAACTTTAAATACAATAGTTGGAAGTAAACCAGCACACCATGGATGCAGTGTGTACCATCTACAACATGAAAAGCAACCGACGATTCTTTTGACAGCAACTGACAAACCTCTACAGTATAGAAGAACAAGGGAAATAGCAGATGACAACACTGTTACTTTCAATTTTCGCTCCAACTGACAAATCGTCGTTCATTTATCCTTACTGGTTTAAATTCCGGAAACTCCCTACCTAACAGTACTGTGTCTGTACCTACTCCACATGGACTTCAGTGGTTCAACACTACCTTTTCAAGGGCAATTAGGAATAGAAAATAAACGTTGACCTTGCCAGTGGCGCCAGCATCTCACAAACAAATTGAAAAAAAAAACAGGTGAAGTATCCACCGACGAAATTTCAACATACTCTTATTGCAATATTCCTAATTGGTGATGAAGCTATAATTGTTGTTTACTACTGTGTAAACAAATTGAATGATGCTCTTTATAATAGTGAACATGAATTACATTATTTATGCCTTACGGTGTTAGGGTGTGTAACCAAAATTTTCGGTATTATGGTTACTGTGAGTGCAGATCAATTCAGTGTTTTCTCAGTTTGATTTCGGCCGTAAAGCTGGTCTTGATCGAAATAGCCAGATCGTTATTTTAATTCAAATCAATGCAAATGAAAATTGGGCGTCTTCTGTATTACCTGAAGGTCGGCAATGCTCCTTCTACATTCAACAAAAAAAAAAGATCATCTACTCGAATGATAGAGAATAACGATTTTTATTCATGATAGTAGGACCATAACGGGTATCAGGTAATGGACTGCTTGTTTTTAAGCACCATATGCATTTCTTTTTGGAAAATGGACTGTTTTTGAATAGGACCATTTCTAAAATTGACGGCCAACGTTTAACCAGAGAGCAGCCAGTTAAAGATCTACTGCATTGGCTGTAGCATGAACACAGGAGCATAGGCACAGATGAAAGAGAATTAGGAGTAGGCCATTCGACCCCTCGATCCTGCTGCGGCATTCACATAGACCATGGCATATATTCTACCTCAACGCCATTTTCCAGACCATCACGATAACCCTTGTTACTTTAATATCTATTACCAACAATCATTTTCCTCTAAATACTACTTACTGGTTTCCCTTCTGGGACTCGGCCATCGTTGTCTGCAATAAAGCAGAAACAATTAAAAGTTGACAATCTCGGCACGTTGACCAACAGACTTAAATTAACTGAAACTGCTGAGGTCTAACTTTAATTTTATCCGCCCTGGTAAATATTGGCTTTGTACACGTTTAATTTTATTCTTCATTGAAGTTTAAGAAAAGTAAAGTTGGACGTGATGTAAAACTGGCATTTGACTAATTCCATTCCACTTTCTGCCAGAGTAAGGTTTAAAGTATCCAATTTTGCATGAATATTGATCTGTGTGATAATTAGTAGTCCTTTTGCCTGATACCCAAGTAGCCAAGCGCTGTAACTATTCTGTATCTGCTACTTCACACACAATATACATTTAAAAATCGGTGTATGATCCACCTTTACCTTTTCTAATCCACACTAGAGTAACACCTCAGTTTTTTCGAACAATTGTTCTTCAACAGAGCGTTCTGTTGCCTTTATCATAGCCATTAATGGTTCTGTAGGTGCAAAACTATTTCCATCACCAACACTCCAAAAAAATCTTCTGGTTCACCTTAAATTTGGTGTTCGACATTAAAGGGGCTATTTAAAAGCATGTAGCTTATGTGAACCTAATTGTTACAGAACATTCAGGTTCATTTTCATTTATATTGCAGGGTAGAAAATGTTCAGGAGCTTGTTGGACTCTGGTGTTTGCTCTGGAGGTTTTACATATTTTTACTCCTAAATTACTGAAAGTTCTCCGTCTTACTCTTTATAGTTTTACAGTGATCTTGGTGGAATAACGTCAGTTATTTCTTATCCATGTATTGTTGAAATGCCTAATGCGATTTTAAACAAACACATCGCAAAATAATTAATCAAGTTCAAATATTGGAGCTCTAATTATCTTCTCCCTTCGTAAAGGCTGTCAAAAAATATATAATTTACCAGTGCCTCTTGACCTTGCGATCGTAACAACGGAATAAACCAAATCAGCATCTGTTTTGGTATCAACTAAATAGTATCAAAAAGAGACAGAAGAACACAATCAAAGCTTTATTAATAATGATTAATGTGTGGATGGCAGTTATAGACAGACATATAGATGGAGAAAGGGGTGACATATATATATGCATACATACACACACATAGATAGATAGATAGATAGATAGATAGATAGATAGATAGATAGATAGATAGATAGATAGATAGATAGACTGATTGACATAAAGTAATAGAGGGCCATATTGAAATGTGGCAACATAATTAGTATCTGTAACTCGAATAGAGGAAACATGGTGAAGACTATTAATTCTCATAGTATAATAGGGATGATCCATTGTAATTTACTATATGTGACCCTGAAAGTCACAAACAATGAAGGGGTAGAAATTCATCTTGCGTGGTTACAATAGCGTGCGATATTAGATCAGCTTCCCATGCCATACTCGGACTGATATCAATTGCACCGACTGCAATAGAAACAGATCGACGACAAAAGAGCATATAGAATGCATCCGATTCGTTGACACCTATTTTACACTATCACCCAAAGTTAATATCTTCCAACTGATTACGCTTTGTTTCCACTCGACAGTGGTTGCACTTAGAAAGTGATTTATTCTCTGTGAAGTGCATTTGAACGTCAGAAGTCAGTTTCTCCTGTTTTCTTTCTAATCTGGCATACCAGTGCTGGATGTTAGTTAGTGTGTGTGTGTGTGTGTGTGTGTGTGTGTGTGTGTGTGTGTGTGTGTGTGTGTGTGTGTGTGTGTGTGTGTGTGTGTGTGTGTGTGTGTGTGTGTGTGTGTGTGTGTGTGTGTGTGTGTGTGTGTGTGTGTGTGTGTGTGTGTGTGTGTGTGTGATCGCCTGTATTTAAAGTATACTGCCCAAGAAGAAAAATGTGTTTCAAATCGGATGTTTTAGATGTGTCCATCCATCTTTAACATGGGGACAGTTTCAGTATTGATTTCAATGTTTAAGAATGGGCAACAAAGTAGATTACACTTAAGTGCTTAAACCCCAGAGCACCGAATTTCGTATGCAGATTCTAAGGATACGATAAACAAAAGATGTTTCTTACAAAGTGGCAGTATGGGTCCTGTCCTGCACGGACTGCAATGCATCTGTCGAGCCATACCTTTCCTGAATAACTTCCCGCAGTCCAAATATAACCGCTACCTTCGGAGTAGTTAAATATCCCTCACAGACACACAAATTCCTTAATCTAAGGAACAAATTGAATACTGACCTTCTGAGGGTTTCAGGCCATCCATTACACAGTAGTTTGGCTGATCTGACCTAGAAGCTGCAGCGAAAAACAGCGGGAAATACTGCCCTCAGTAACATAGGTACACAACGAAGCATTTAGATACCAAAACAGTTCATTATTCATGATTGGTGGAAATTTATTCCTGCGTTTTCTGTATTTAAAATGAAGTAACTAATGAACCTGACGAATTCAAGGTCTCCACAGTTCCGTATCTAAAGGCATAAAGTGGCTTCATCTTGGTCCATGAAACCAAGGGTCATTTGTGTTGAGATGCCTAATAACAAACATAGTGAAGTTGAGCAAAACAATTGACCTCATATTTCCCACATTAGGCACCTCGATGTCGGCTTGCCGTTCATATCCAACATCCTGTGCTTGGTGAGTCTACTTGTGACCTTGTGAAAGAGGCAAATCCCCAAATACAATAAAGACTCAAGGTATTGGGCGTTATAACTGATTGTATGGGTCCTTAAATAGCAGCTATGGAAGAACATCTATATGGCTACCGGCAAACCATTCAATGGTGGTCAAGCATGAATCAGCACCTTCAGAAAAGTAAGAGTGCTAGGAAGTAGAAAGAAAATAAATAATTCAAAATGGGAAGAACGTAAGTGGTGGCTTTTTGCCTTGACAGCGAAGTATTAAGCATCACCTACAATCAATAGTGGAAGGAAAATGTGCTGGTACAGCACACGATACTTTACAGAACCCGATAGAATGTTGTTCCATGATACAATTGGGCTGTAGCAACCTCCCCAAGCTACATCCCTTTATGTCCGGTACTTAAACTATGCTTAACAATAGACCATTAAAAGAAAAACAGAGAATGCAGAATGTTGGCAGATGGCGGCTGTGTTCCTTCATTCCAGTATAACATCAGTGGAATGTTGACACGGGTCATTCAGAAATTACCGATATTTGACTTTTTTTTGTCGTACTTCCGATGAAGTTATGCTGGGATATTCACGGAAAGTCCATGACGTTTTGACAGCGAACAGTCTATGACATTTTATCACGTGTACCAGTTCCCACTTACCGGTATTTT
This sequence comes from Heterodontus francisci, assembly GCF_036365525.1. NCBI lineage: Eukaryota > Metazoa > Chordata > Chondrichthyes > Heterodontiformes > Heterodontidae > Heterodontus > Heterodontus francisci. The sequence goes on from NC_090415.1 coordinate 15,345,337, forward strand.
GGTTTGATCCCACAACTGCATATTCAAAATTGCTGGCACATGGTTCTTCACTCGAGGGTTGAGATCTATTTCCATTTGCCTCACTTTGGACAAAACGTTGTCAGATATTAGAGAATAATGCGTGAACCAGTAAAATCTCGCCTTCAACAAATGTTATAGAATCTTAGAAACTAACAGCAGTAAGTTTACAGAGCCTGGAAGAACAGCTGCACTTGAAACAAATTCCCTACTGCTCATCACACACTTGTAAGTCATCAAGTTCAAGGACCTGCCCAAATCCCTTTATTAAAATTTCTTAGTCAAGCAACTTCCACCACCTTTGAAGTTAGAGCGCTAAATACCCAAGAACTCTATGAAGGAAAATGATTTTCCACATTTCCCACAATATCGTTTCTCAATATAGTTGACTCAGTGGCATATTATTGACTCACTTGCCAAAGAGAACTGTTTTGTTCTCTCTATTTATTCTGTCAAAGTATCTCATCATCTTAAAAACCTCCATTTGGTCACCTCTTGGCGTTCTCTGTTCCAAGGAGGACAGTCCTTTCTTTCCCAACGTCTCCTGGTAAATTAACTCCCTCATTCCTGGTAACATCCCGGTAAACCTCATGTGCATCCTTTATAAGGTAATTGAAGCTTTCCTGTTTTGTGGTGCCCAGAATTATTCATAATACTCCAGCTAAATCCCAAGTAGTGACTTGTAAAGCTCCAGCATTATCTGTTTATTTTTACATTTATGACTATATTATAAACAAAGTACCCCAAATGTTTTAAGGAGCTTATCACCTTGTGCGCTACATTTAAGGATCTGGGCTTGTGACATAAATCTCTCTTAGCTCATCTATACTTTTCAAGATCATGCTATTTATAGTAAAATGTCTTTCCATATTAGTTATCCCAATGTGCATCGCTTCACACTTCTCTGCTTTGAAATCCAATTATCCGCTTCTGCTCATGTAACAATCCTTTCTTTGTCTTCCTCAAAGTGATAGCTATCTGCATCACTATTCTTTAAATTGCTTTTTTAGTATTATTTGCAATTTTATAATATGTATCCCTATACGCGATTTCATGTCTTGAATTTCAACCTAACAATGGACATGAAACTACCCCTCAAGGAACATCAGTGCAAACAGCTTACACGTCCTTCTACAACAACCACTGTTTCCTGTCCATAGTCCAATTGCATACCCATAAGGTTACTTTCCCCTTAATTCCATGGGATTCCTTCTTCTTAGGGAATCTCTTGCATGACACTTTGCTGAATACCTTCCAAAAGTCCCAATATTAAGCATCTACGGCACGACCTTGTACCGGCCTTTCAGTTACCGCATGAAAACATTCAAACTGGTTATTCATACAAGTTTTGTTTCTAACAAATCCACGCTGAAATTCCTTGATTAACCCAGGCTTTTCCAAATCCATTTTTATTTTATCCATAAAAGAGACTTCCAATAACCTTCCCAATGCCGATATCAGCCTCATTGGCCCGTTGATAAATTAAGTAGCAATTGATAAAATAAAATATCATTTTAGCTCCTAAAATCTGTAAAATCTGTAAAATCTAAAATCTGCACAGTGGCGCAGTGGTTAGCACCGCAGCCTCACAGCTCCAGTGACCCGCATACTGCCTATGTGGAGTTTGCACGTTCTCCCTGTGTCTGCGTGGGTTTCCTCCGGGTGCTCCGAATTCCTCCCACATGCCAAAGACTTGCAGGTTGATCGGTAAATTGGCCATTATAAATTGCCTCTAGTATAGGTAGGTTGTAGGGACAGGTGGGGATGTGGTAGAAATATGGGATTAGTGTGGGATTAGTATAAATGGGTGGTTGATGGTCGGCACAGACTCGGTGGGCCGAAGGGCCTGTTTTAGTGCTCTATCTCTAAACTAAACTAAACAAAACGAGTTGTATAAGAGACAATTGGCAGTGGAATTCATAATGGTGTGGAGTCAAAATGGGCAGCATTAGACGTTTCACCGCTACATGACCCACCTGAATTTCAGTTCCATTTGATGGGAATAACTGATGGCAAATGCAGAACTGTCGGATTTGCGTCCTCGCCCAAGATGACGTTGATCCCTTCATTATAATGTATATGTAACATATGGCTCGTTACTAATTCAAAGATTTTTTGGACTTAACCATGCGGCTGTAAAATGATCGATGAATTGCCTGGATAAAGTAAGTGGAAACATACTTCAGCAAATTGTGCAGTAATTATTGTAGCCTAACAGCCGCCAGTAGGCTTGGATTTGTTTAAGTTATCTGCAAACAGCAAGCAGTTCAATTGCTCTTAATTGTAAAAACTTGCAGGCGTGCATGCATACATAGGCCGTATCTTGCAGTCAGCAATGATTGAATGTTACTTAAGGCTCATTGCAATTGTGCGATGCCAAAGTCGTCATGTGGACTTTTGCACCGAATTTCCTTTCAACCCTATTTTAAAAAACAAACCCACACAGTGCCCTCTGCAGTGCATTCCATGAAGTGTGTGAACAGGACATGCAAACATGTTTCTCACGAGCCAATCAAGTTGAAGTTGCTTCAATGAGCAACAAGAGTCTGAACCATGAACTGTAAGTTGGAATATATAATTGAATATCAGAACAGATAGAGAATGTGGAATAAAAAGAGGCAAGAATTGGAGTAAGAACTAAAAATATACAAAGAAGAATTAAAGCATTTTTGTTTGTATTTTTGACATTTCCAAAAATAATTACCAGCTAAAGGAATGAGTCTCTACCATTGTGAAAGTTCATTTTCATTGACGGGGCGCTTGATTCGCAGCAATGAAGTCTTACCAAACAACTAAAAAATGCATTTACAGTGACACATAGCATCATTCTATGGTTAGAACTCACAAATAGGCCATTCCTCCCATCTTGTGTGTGCTGGTTGTCTGAAAGAGAAATTCAGCTAGGTCAACACCTCCAACTTTTTCCAGCAGCCTTACATTTTTTTTTTCTCGTCATGTGGAAATCTCCCAATCCCTTTTGGAAGCCACGATTCAATGTGCCTCCATAGCAATCTCAGGTGGTGCGTTCCAGATTCTTACAACTCACTGTGTAAATAACAATCTTTTTCCTCATGCCACCATCGATTCTTTTCCTATCCACCTTAAATCGTTGGTCTCTGGTACTCAATCATTCTGCAATGAGAACACTCTACCTCTATCTACTCTACCTAGCCCACTTATTATTCTGAAAACCTCTATCAATCCACTCTCAACTTTCCATTCTCTAAGAAGAGCAGTCCTAACTTCTCTAATCTCGTCATATAACTGAAATCATTCATCCCTGGAACCATTCATACAAATAATCTCTCCACCCTTTCTAAAGCCTTCACATTCTTAATAAAGTTTGGTGTGGAGAATTATACACAATACCCAATTTGAAGCTGAACCAGTGTTTTATAAAGTTTTATCATAACTTCCTCACTTTTGTATGCTGCAATTCTTATTATAAATCTCTGTGTGCAGATGTCTTTTTAACGACTTTGATAGAACTGTTGTGATAAAGGATCACAGAACTGAAATGACAACTTGCTTTTTTATTCTCTCTCTCCACAGATGCTATTCGATCTGTCGAATATTTCAGGCATTTTCTGTATGTCTCTTTTGCCTTTAACAAATCCATCTTGGCTTTCATTAAGGAATCCTCACTTGTCAAAATGATTCTCAATTTCGTCGTGGATTATGGTTTCTAAAATCTTTTCAGGCTCTGAGGTCAAACCGACTGCCTTTGAGTTGCTGGGTTCTCATAAAAGGTTTTTGCCTGTGCTAGTTTCCATTGCTACACCACAAGCTCTCCAAGAAATGAGGATTGGAAGATGATGGCCAGTGCCACTGCAATTTCCTCCTTTACCTCCCACAGTGTTATTAATTGCATTCTATATGGCCTTGCTAATGTATTGATTTTAAGTTCAGCCAGCCTTTCTAATAACTGCACCATATCACTTTTAGCCCATATGCTGTCTCACCGACGTCCTCTTTCATTATTGCCATTTCATCAACAATGCACATATTATGGAGGGGTAGCTCAGCCCGGCAGCAGCATCCTGATTTAGACACTTAAGAAGACATGTGGTGATATATTTTGGCATAAGGAATAGGGAGGGACAATATATATTAATGGCACAGTTCTTAAGATTGTGCAGGAACTGTACACAGATCTTTGAAGGCGGCGAAACATATTGAGAGATTGGTAGTACAGCGAACGGGATCCTGGGCCTCATAAATCGACACATCGAATACAAAAGCAAAGAGGTTATGCTGAACATTTATGACGCTCTGTTTTCGCCCCAAATAAAATATTGCATCTGGCCCTAGTCACCACACTAGAAGGGTTTGAGGGTCCTTGAGTAGGTTCAGAGGAGATTTTTGGGACTGATTCCAGGCATGGAGGATTTGAGGTTAGGTTGGAAAATATGTGGTTGTTCTCCATCGAACAAAAGAGATTTCGGGGAGAGTTAATGGACGTTTACTAGATTATGACAGGCTTACCAAAGTTAGACAAGGAAAGACTGTTCCCATTAACTAAGGACTAGGACATATAGATTGAAGATTTTGGGCAAGAGATGCAGAGGGAATATTTACCTTTTTATGCAACAGATGGTACTGACCCAGAACCCTCTGCCCATAAGTTTGGTGGAAGCAGATAAAATGACTTCAAAAATAAATTAGATATACACTTGAAGGAAAGACTTACAGGGCTCCGAGCATCCAGCGGTGGAGTGGGAGTGACGAGATTACTCCGGGGGAGCCGGCGTGGATTCAATGCATCGAAATGCCTCATTGTTTGCCATAAATGACTCTGTGTGGTTGTTGGCATTGTCCAATTTATAAGTTAATAACATTGATCGCTGTTAGCATCATCATTGTTATTAACCAGAAAACCTGGTCCAATAATATAGTACTGTTGCAAACAGTGTGTCTCGAAACGTTTAAGATATTATTATGAATTACATATCCACTATCTGTTTTCACCTTCTAAAGTCAACCATGTGCCATTTTTTGATTGTCCCTAATGCAACCCTTATCAGAACAGACGAAGAGAAAATATTTCCTCAATACTCATGACTATTCTGACCTCATCATTGTGAACAATTCATAATTTTTCCCCAGCTCACACAGCAAATCTCCACCTCCAATCATGCTATTGCACATGCAATGTTGCAGCTGAACGTGCGGTAAATTGACTTCAGTCAGGTGACTGCATATACAGCCAATCACGTGCCAATAAGACATTACTTACTTTGCTTCTTGTACCACACTTTAAGGAAAAGGAAAAAAATCAGGGCGGCGATAAGAAGAAGTGGAAGAACCGATGCTGTGATTGCAGTTGTGTGACTCTCTGCTGGATTAAAATAAATATACTCGATGAATAACACAATGCCGCTCAAGGCCTTATAAATTCAGCATTGCATTTTCAGATCTGCCTGCTTTATTCTTCCCAGGCCATCTAATCCCAACTCCACAAAATGACACCAATCCAAACTCCCTGTCACACACTAAATGATGCTCCCTATTGGTCCATTTGGGTTCCTTGTGTTCCAATGTGTCAGATTTACATGTTTTCACCTCGTGTTCACCATATGACCGACCTCTACCAACTAGAAGGAAACGAGCAGGGAACGCATGGCAACACCACCAGGTGCAAGTTCCCACCCCACCTCACCCACCCTGCCCCCTTCCCAAGCCACACATCATCCTTACTTGGATCTATATCGCCGTTTCTTCACTGTCGCTGGTCGAAATTCCTGGAACTTCATTCCTAATAGCACTGTGGCTACTCACATGGACCGCAGCGGTTCAAGAAGGCAGCTCACCACCACCTTCTCAAGGGCAATTAGGGATAGGCAATAAATGCTGGCCTAGCCACCGACGCCCACATCCCATGAACGATTCAAAAACAAATCTACTCCGAACTAATCTTTGTCCTTTCACCTTTCGGTGAATTGATTGTGGCTATTCAGCTGAACTGCTTTCGTGTCACAGCAATACCGAGCACAGCTTGGTTCCACTCTCCTAAAAAAAACTCTTTAATCCCATTTCCATCTCTAATGCATCCTGGTTCAAAGAAATTAACAGGATACATATTTGAGGGCATTGTTTTTCTCACCTATTTCAAGTTATCTATCTATCTATCTATCTATCTATCTATCTATCTATCTATCTATCTATCTATCTATCTATCTATCTGTCAGTCTATCGATCTATCTGTCTATCTATCTAACTATTTATCTACCAACCTACCTATCTATTTATGAAACTACCGACATACCTATCGAACACTTTGGATGTCTCCATGGTTCTGTGCCCTTTCCCTTTCTACTTGAAGTTCTGAAATGTCCATATGCAAGCTACCATTTTATTTCAGAGCCAGTTTCGCCTTGTGAAGATAAAGTCCTTACCCAAGCATATATTTTTAATACAAGTATACCTTATGAGCCATATATCAGGTGGACTCAAGACACTGCTTGACCCAAAGAAAAACAGTTCATAAAATAATAGCAAACATCATGAATCTATTACCTGGCAACACGAAATCGACATAATTGCTGGTTGTGTTAAATGTCACGTCATCTGTCCTTCCGTTGGTTGCCACACAGTGATATCGCCCTCCATTGCCTATCTGGAATGAATTGATAATGGGCTCACTTCCGTCCGTCTAGTTGGGTTTTACCTTCAAGATCACAATTTTACTAATGCGGGCTCTTCATTCCCAGGTTCCTTTCAATTGTATTCTGTTTTCATGAGGATTATAAAACAGATACAGTCGCTCAGAGAAGAAGTTTTGAATAACTTCGTATCTTGTCTGCTTAACCGGGACAAGCGCTGCACAATTCTGGCTTGAACTTCTTAACATCCTAGTTCTGAATTTGCACTTTTCGGTATATTTACAGTAGCGTTAGCTGCTCCATTTAAATATTTTGTGTCTGGTACCCACAGGCCCTTTCCTACTTCCAGTCCAGGAGATATGTCAGTGGCAGACCATTAAAAAAAACGAAAAGCTAAGCCAGGACTTTTGCTTAAAGTGGCCACACAGGAATGTTACACTGAATCATTTGTCACCCACTCTGCAGATGGTCCTTTTCATGGTGATAGACTTGTTTTTGTTACTACTTCTGGATCAAGCGTCACCTGGGCAAAGAGTAGAAAGGACAAACTTGCTGGGAAGAATCGTGTGATTCTTAAAAAATATGTAAAGTGCCATCTTAAGCATGCACTCTCGTCACACCATGGCTGCAGTATATATTATCTACATGATGTATGATGGCAAAAAGCACCGATCTCCTCTGGAGCATCTCTCAAAAACTTGCCTTCCACCGGCTAGAAAAGCAAAGGCAGCCATTGCGTAGGAAAGATCTCATCCAACTCATGCACTAAATAGAGTTCAACATATATCGGCGTTCCTTCCTTGTTGTGGGTCAAAATCCTCGAACGACACTTTGGGATCATCTTCACCACAGGGACTACAGCTGTTCCAGGAGGTGACTCACCACCACCTTCCACAGGCCGTAAATGCTGTCCTGTTCTGCGGATTTATAACTCCTAGAGAGGCAAAAAATGCCATTGAAGGAAGAATATTTGAAATATAAACAACGATCTCTAGGAAACAGACAGCAGACCAAGCTGCAACTGCGGAAAGAGAAACGAGGGTGACATTTCAGGTCAGCGAGATTTCTTTAGAACATACTGAGAAAGATCAGCGACCTGAAAACTTGAATTCTATTTCTCGGTCTACAGATGTTTCCTCTTTTTATAGTGTCGACGCTGTTTACCAATTACCTTCTCATTTCAAAATGTAAATGTATGCTACGCAAAGATACTGAGGGCGCTGATTGATTTGGATCAAGTTCTACTTTTAGGGGGGGGGAACCTCCCGAGTAAGGTGTTAATTCCATTCCACTGCCAAGAATAAAATGCCGACGACAGAACAAGTTGATGAAGCAATTGTCGATTTGGGGGGAAAACGTTGTGATTTATCGAACCCTACAGATTATAGTGGAAAATGTTGCATACGTGCAGAAATCTAAACGCTTATAGCTAGCTTTCCAACATGTGATAACCTCCTAGAAGTAACTTCAATGGAAGTGAATATTGGTCAGATTCTATACATGATCTTCAGTATTCAATAACAGTGATAATCACAAGTTAAACTGCTAATGTCTTGGAAAAAATACAATTATGCAACAATTGGTTTCCAAACAATGTGGTAATAGAATGCGAAGGAGTTGATTGTTGTACGAGAAGAACAAGAGGTGCAATCATTCCAAGTTGCCTAACTCTATAGAACTATGATAATATAAATAAGAAGAAAATACATCGCTGGATATGCAAAGAAACGTTTCAGGATGATGCAATCATATTTTCTACCAGAGTGTTTAGCTTATCAGGCTGATTGCTACCATCAGTTTTGATACTTATGCTCTTTTAAATTGCTGCATGCAACAATTTATTTCGCCTCCTAGATTTGTTATATGTTCCCATTTCAGTATACACATACAGCACTAGGTTTGCTCTCTGATACTGAAGAGCATTGTTACTTGAGAAGCAATGGCAATATTTTGGAACACGCCCACCTCTTATATTTCTACCATACTTGGAATGATTTGTCCAGCGCCATTAATTTTCCTGGTGGTTGAACAGTATCCATTATCACAATTACATTCCATACTTAGTGATCTTATCATTTGGGAAGGCACAGAATGTTTAAGGCACACCTGATACATGGAGCATGAACATTACAACAGAAGGAATAAGAGCAGCAGCAGGCCATTCGGCCGCTTGAGGCTGATCGATGATTTTAATCGGTCATGGCTGATCATCTGCATCAATTCCACCTTCCAGCACTATCCACATAGCCCTTAATTCACCATTGATCGAACGCTGTCTTGAATATATTCAACTATGGAGCATGCCCAACTCTCTTCACGATATAATGCCAAAGATTCATAACCTTTTTGAGTGAAGAAATATCTCATCACAGTTCTGAATGAGCGACCCTTATTAAGAGACTGCAAACTCTAGTTCTGGACTCACCAGTCTGGGGAAACATCATTCCTGCATCTACACTATCAAGCAATTGAACAGCAAGTAGAATCTCTCAACCCCATTTAAAGCTTGGAGAAAAATGTCGATGTGGGCTGAAGGGAAGATGTGGCCTCTTGGTCTCTTCTGCTCAGTCACTGTCGATCTGCTACACCTCACGAATGTTACATTTTACACCGAGTTTTTAACCTTCTGAAGCCCATGGTTTTTTAGAAATGTGACTGTGAATGGATCCCCTGATGTAACACACTGCTGCTCCTCATCATGCTCTGCTCTGTGCTGATTCTGGCTGACAGAAACAAAGGAGGCAATTTGAACTTTTTGTTATTCGTTTGTGGGATGTAGGCATCGCTGGCAAGGCCAGCATGTATTTCCAATCCCTAACTGCCCGAGAACTGAGTGGCTTCACAGGTATTGGTGCTGGGACCTTGCTGTTTGAAGTGTACATTAATGATTTAGACGTAAATATAGGAAGTATGATCACTAAGTTCGCAGATGACACGAATATAAAATGGATAGTAGAACCCTAGGAACTACAGAAGGTCAGAGGGACCTTGGTGTACTTGTCCATAGAGCACTGAAGAAAGCAGCACAGGTAGATAAAGTAGTTAGGAAGGCATGTGGGATACTTGCCTTTATTAGCCGAGGCATAGAATATAAGAGCAGGGAGATTGTGATGGAGCTGTATAAAACGCTAGTTAGGCCATAGCTGGAGTGCTGTGTACAGTTCTGGTCACCACACTATAGGAAGGAAGTGATTGCACTGGAGAGGGTGCAGAGGAGATTCACCAGGATGTTGCCTGGGCTGGAGCATTTCAGCTATGAAGAGAGACTGAAAAGGCTCGGGTTGTTTTCCCTGGAGCAGAGAAGGCTGACGGGAGACATGATTGAGGTGTGCAAGATTATGAGGGGCATTGATAGGTTAGGTAGGAAGAAACATTTTCCCTTACCAGATGGGTCAAGAACCAGGTGGCATACATTTAAGGTAAGGGGCAAAAGGTTCAGAGGGGATTTGAGGAAACATGTTTTCAGCCAGAGGGTGGTTGGTATCTGGAATACACTGCCTGAAGAGGTGGTGGAGACAGGAACCCTCACAAAATTTAAGAAGTATTTAGATGATCTCTTGAAATTCCATAGCTTGCAATACTACGGGCGAAGTGCAGGAACATGGGATTAGCATGGTTGGGTGCTGGATGGTCGGCACAGACACAATGGGCCGAAGGGCCTGTTTCTGTGCTGCATAACTCTATGACTCTTTGACAACTTCGTGGCATTTGTTTCCACAGGAAAAAAACAAAAAATGCATTTTAACTCCTTGCTCATTGATTTTAGCACTGAGTGAATATTACTTGCTAGATGAAAACAAGAACTAAAATTGCATTGGTCCTCAAACCTTCCTTCCACTCCTTGTTCGCAAAACCTAAGATTATCTTTGTCCAGTTCCAATTTCGTGGTTTATATTTCTTTTTGTAACTTTATTTTTGCTTTATCGTCCCTTTCACTTCTGAACTCAAGTTTTCTCATTTAAAAGTGTAATTGTCCATCTCTCACCGCCCCCCCCCCTTTACTTTCCTTTGCCTTCGAAATCAACTTTTCTCATTTCAATCTGTACTTGCCTGTTGCTTTAGCTTTCTTCTTTGCCCCTTTCTTGTCAACACAAGTAGTGGTAATATCCAGTTTAAGTTCTCGAAAATACTAAGGTACCCGTTTTACAACCTCTCAATTTATATCACGGGCCCGAGCCTCCAACTAGTGACGACCTCAGTGAGGCCATTAGTGTTAAAACCTCACACCACCTTTATATGTTACACAGGTCATGTGCTCTCGCTGTGAATTGTCTGCTTTTCAAAAGGATCGTTGATCTGGGTTCTTTGTTGTCCGGTTAACCAAGATTCCTGATTCCCGTCATGTCTTTAAGCAGAGCTGCTATAGGGTCACATGACTTCTCTAATTCCAGCTTAAATTACATTAAAAAATCCAGCTGGCAAAGCATAAGGCTGCTACATAGTCCAACATTCATAACAACATTTACATATGTGCTCCAGACGCTTGCCAATAGCATCTCACTGGGACATCCTGCGTCTAGAATCACACAGGAATTAGTGTAGGATTAGTATACATGGGTGGTTGATGGTCGGCACAGACTCGGTGGGCCGAAGGGCCTGTTTCAGTGCTGTATCTCAAAACTAAACTAAACTAAACAGTAACTCTCCATTACAACATGAACAAAGGTTTTTACCAGAATTTAATGAGTCAGGTGAATCAACTATTAGAATCTTCTCCTGCAAAAGAAAACCAGGGAACAGAGCATACAAAAACCTAAATCAGATGCCTCTATGCAGAATACAGGCATTAGGAACGCACACTCTAAACACCAGACCAGTCAAAAGGTAGGAAACGATGTGCTGAGTGCAACCCTGAAACAGCAGAAGAAAACGTGGGGCTGAAATAGATTAGTTAAGAGAGTGTTAGAGTGAAGATCTAAAGGTCCCTGGTTCAGTCCGGGGTTTCAGCAATTTCAGTTCTTTACTGTTTCTATTAAATGGATCAAAGGGTAAGGGGCGAAACAAGAAACAGGTTACTGAGTTGGATGATCAGTCATGATCATAATGAATGGCAGAGCAGGCTCGAAGGGCCGAATGGCCTACTCCTGCTCCCATTTTCTGTGCTTCTATAATAAAATGCGTGCAAACAGTTTTGAAAACGAACTATCTTCACAACCTTCATATCTTTCAGCTGCTCATCACCAGAAATGTCAACGAAAGTGAAATGGGAATCCAATGACTAACCTGTTACCGTGATGTTTACATCTTGTGAGACCCACTGTCGATAACGTATTTTGAGTTCACACCAATATGATGCTTCATCCAAAGCGTTCGCATTTCCTATGGTGTACTTATCTTTGTCAGTTTGTGATATTAATGCGTTATTGCGATACCACAAGAACGGGTAATATTCTCTCCGTTTCCATGGCGACATTAAACACATCAGAACAATCGTATCACCTGACAGCTGATCTTGTGGCTTAACTTGCAGAGTTACAGTCATATCAGAAGCTGCAAAAATATGTAAAATTGGAATTAAATGCAATTTGGAATATGTTAAAGTGCGCTTCCCAAATCTTCGAGGGGTGTAGCTTAAAGTGCTACATCCAGATCAAACGGTATCACCTCAGCAATGAAAGGCAATTCCATGATTGAAAAAAGCCGTATGTGTTGCTTCAAAAAAACTGTTCCTCTCTTGTATTTTTGCTGACATAACTCATATTGCCGCTCAATGTTCCATTAAAAAAAGTTAAACTTCGGGAGTCGATTGTACACACCAATCATAAGCTAAGGCTCTCTTATCAACACCTGCTATTTTAAAATGTTATAGAGATTTACACCGAGGAATCCAACAAATGCAAATGTTTAAGTTGCTCATTGATTCCATTAGCTATTTTGGAAACACATGGACATATCCTGACCATGCTCTGCCGCTGCAACTGTGCCTGGTGAGCAGCACGAACACAGTTTATGAATTATAAAGAAACTTTCCACTGTAAATCCATAAAATTATGGCAGCGCGTCAGGAACTGCTCCTAGGTAATTTCCTGTAAAGAATATTGGCCGCCATTTTTATATGAACGTCATAAGCACGCTTTTTGCACCTCGCTTGTTGTTTTGGAGATAAAAGATACGGAGCTAAATATTCAATCCGTTCACATCATGTCTCAGATTTGTAGATGTACTTCCAACCAATTCCAATCCCTGTTGAGGGCTGGAGGTAATTTTCACTTTCCCTGCCAATAGGAGAGAAGGCAGTAGTTGATCAGCTGTTCATTTTAACCGGGGCCCAATTATTGTTTCCAATGAAGTAAATGGAGAAACGCAAATCAAGCAGTCTGTCAAAGGTAATATCAACACTCCTCTTGTATAAATTTGTCTTGAACGCTGTCAGAAAACAGGCGATAGCGAATCAGCAGCTACTTTACACTTCTTGTGCTGCATATGTAACGGGCCAATATAGTCGCTCCCATTCAGCGCAGGCACCACAGTTGAAGTTTCTCGACTATGATGGGGCACCCTGCAAACTAATCCACATTTCATTACACAGCGGATCCTTCAATGTTTAAAATAAGGCGCTTGCACATGACACCAGTGAACACAATGCAGCCAGGATGCGACACAGCAATACTCAGATATCTTCATTATTAATCTAAAGCAGGTTGCACATCTTTGATTTTTAAGTTTGATCTTCGGAAATAACCCTTAGTCACCAAACACATACCTAGAAATAAAATAAAGCTATTACATATTACTGAACCATTAATGATGGCTATTTTAATCTGCTACTTTCAACAATGCCCACTAATGCAGAATTAGCGGTTTAAAGTCTGTCTTGAAATAAGGGACAAATTGACATCCGAAGAATTTTTAAATAAATTGCTGTCGGTGTTTTCAATTGAAGTCAATGTGATGTTAATGGATGTAAAACTGCCAGCTGATTGGCTATCATGTGGTTGGCATTATTGTGCAAAACTAAACCCTACCCCTTGGTACGCTAATATCGCGAAGAACAGCTTGGGGAAACCTTGATCTCCGCCTGTACTGAAATGGGGCAATGACCACTGCACATTTAGCTCCTGGGGTCACGTGGCAAGTTTGCATTAGTGTAGCATGTGTTTGATATCCTGCATTACATTTGACCGTGAGGCCTCGTTGCAGACATCACTTCTCTCGACGAAGACTGAGCTGTGATCATAATTGTCAAAATGTACCTACCGATTATGATCACGTTCATAGGTTGACTCATCTGATATGACGTCAAACCCACTTTCATTTCACACTGGTAAGATGCTCCACTGCTGTCATCGGCAAAACTTCCAAAGGCAAGTTATCCAATTAATTTATGATTTTTATACCAATAAGCATTTTAAATTTGGTATTGGTATCGACATTGCAGTTGAAAATAATCTCCTTCCTTTACGACTCCATTTCGAGGATAACTAACCACTACTTCGGGGAGATAAGCTTCAGAAATACAATAACATTAATTTATCATTAGAATTACTGAGCCTCGTATTTTCATTGTCCACTGTCGGTAATACTGTGAATATGCGATAGATATCGGGTGTCCATTTATCAATCTTTCAACTTAGGGATCATATAAAATCGGCAGTATTGATTGGTGACTGCCATAAAGTTCAGATGAATCAATAACTCTCTGCAATTGAAAATCGGTATCAGTAATGATGCCTTGAAAATATCATTGATTGTTGCAAACACGCATCTGGTCATTAATGTTGTTTAGGGAAGGAAATCTGCCATCTTACTTGCTTTGGTCCACATGTGACTCCAGACCTACTGTAATGTCGTTGACTCTTAACTGCCCTCTGAAATGCCCTCGCAAGCCATTCAGTTGTCAAGGGCAATTAGGGATGGGCAACAAATGCTGGCCTTACCAACAACGCCTGCATCCCATGAAAAAAATTAATCTAAAACAAAATCTCCAGGGATGAATAACGAGAAGCTAATGCGATACATTCCATCCTGCATCCACACCAGCCCCACACACTACCTACTCATTCATCGACTCAGGATTATTACCACTAAGTGGCATTATGACTTCATCATACCTTGTGTGATCAGGGGACGAAACTTGTTACTGGAAAAGAGAAAAAATCTGTGAACGTCCTCATTTTGATTATAAGCTGAGTAAAGCTATTGACAGAGGTGGCAGTCAGATTGTAAACACACCGTTAATCAATTTCAGACATGGCCATCATTTTACAGCCTTTTCCAGCAATCAACTACTTTCTGAATTGTAGTGGCAGTGGTTCTGCTGAAAAATAATCTTCCACAGATACCAGGCAAGATGAATACTCATTCATTCTGTTGATCATATTCACTGACAGAGAAAAGTGGGGGTAGATCTTAACCGTTCAACCCAGTCACATTGGGAGCTACTGACCTTTACTGAAACAGGACGATTTTCAATTCCTTTAGTGTAATGGAAATTATAATTAAACTGCATCTCTCATGGGATTGCCAACACGCTGATAATTCTACGCTCAATCACAAATTGACATCGGGAGTTCTCATTTAGTTTCTGTAAGTGATGCAACACAACCATAATACTGATCTAACACTGTTGAATATTTGGGCCTATCTCTTGTTTTCGAGTATTACTAGCAAAGATAGAACGTCAAAAAAACAGCACTTCATAGATACAGCACTGAAGTATATTCACAGATCATTTATTTTCAGTCCATTTAGCAAGACCTGGACAATATCCAGGCTTGAGCTGATAAGTGGCAAGTAACATTCGTCCACACAAGTGACAGGCAATGACCATCTCCAAGAAGAAAGCATCCAACCTTCTCCGCTTGACATTCAAAGGTGTTGCAATCGCTGAATCCACCACTATCAACATTCTAGGGGCTACAATTAAACAGAAACTGAACTCGAGTAGCCATATAAATATCATGGCTACAAGAGCAGATCAGAGGCCAGGAATCCTTAGGCGAGTAACTCACCTCCTGACTCCCAAAAGCTTGTCCACCATCTACAAGGCACAAGTCAGGAGTGCGATGGAATACTCTCCACTTGCCTGGATGGGTGCAGCTCCAACAGCACTCAAAAAGCTCGACACCATCCAGGACAAAGCAGCCCTCTTGATTGGCACGCCATCTACAAACATACACTCCCTCTACCACCGGTGCACAGTGGTAGCCATGTGTACCATCTATAAGTTGCACTGCAGCAACGCAATAAGTCTCCTTAGATAGCACCTTCCAATCCGGTGATCTCTACCAACTAGAGGGAAAAGGGCAGTAAATGCATGGGAACACCGTCACCTGCATGTTCCCTCCCAGTCACACACCGTCCTGACTTGGAACTATATTGCCGTTCCTTCACTGTCGCTGGGTCAAAATCCTGGAACTCCCTTCCTTCCAGCACTGTTTGTGTACCTACCCCATAAGGGACTGCAGAGGTTCAACAAGGCAGCTCACCAGCACCTTCTCAAGGGCAATTCTGGATGGTTAATAAATGCTGGCCTGGCCAGCAACGCCCACATCCAATGAATGAAAAATAAATCGAAGTATAGCGTTCAAAATCTCCCTGCTTCTGATCACGAGAGTGAATTTCCAAATGTATTTTCTGACATAAGACTTACTTTTATGGTAAACACCTCATTATCAATGCATTTAAATCAACTGGAATGGAAGTCAGGTCCACAAATCATTTTTATGCCCGGGTTGAATTTAAAAATCTACTCCCAACATATTTGTGGTATGTTAATATTATAAGAAGCCTTGGTATGAGCGCACCATACAGATTACTCCTGTTTTGGTTCAGATACAGAGTAGGTAGACTTTGAACATGCCACTGGACTGTAAACGCGTCAATTTGAATCAGTCGGCCGGAAATGAAAATAAAAAACCTTGCTTTCTACAGTGGGTTAACAATCCGTCATACACACTTTACGCCAGAATGCTAAATTGAAAATTGACTTCATTATATCCTATAAGAACTCTAGCATTTCTTTCCATACAAAATGCACAGCAAAAATGCATGAGGCAAACATATCGCTCTCCTGACTAGTTACAGTCGGGTTGTGGTAACAAATCCATATCCCAAAAAACGATTACTCAAATCGCACCAGCAATGCTTCACAAAAAGATAAAATAAATCTGGAAATTTGTCGTTGATATCAGAACACATTGAACAAGAAATTTGGCAGATTGTTATATAGGCGACAATGATTAATTGTCTTGGCATGATTTCTAATGTTAACAATCCTTATGCACTTGTGCTCTAAAGGAAAATCTCAGGGGAGCGGCAGCGGAGCCCGGCAGACAGCACTAAATTAATCCAGGTAATTTCAGACCAGTTGCCTTAACATTTGTAATAGGGATAATTTCAGAGTGTCTATGCGTCCAGAACGTTTTCATTGTTTCTAGACCTTACTCCACAAAGCTCACTGAGATATTTGAAAAGTAATACAAATGGTAGTTTGGGACATTCAGTCGCAGTAGTACGCACAGATTTAGGAAATTCGTTGGAAATGTTATGAGAGTAAATTGAGCTGTCTGCAACTAGAACGATAGAAAACAGTACTGAATTTGATTGGAAAATACAGTGCAGTAAGATTTAAAGGCACTATTACAATATGGTTGGAGATAATAATTTTTGTCAGATGCAGTATATTTTCAGGGTATCTATGTTTTAGTGCATTTACATTTTATTGTTTTTGCATTTAGGCCTTTGATTGAGGGTTGATCTGATTGATGAATTTATAATATTAACATTACTCTATTGTGTAGATATGAGAATTCCATTTCCTCTGGTGGAGGAATCAAGAACGAGCGGACATAATCATAAAATTGGAGTTAGGGTCTGTAGGGGGCAAATTAGAAAATCGCTTTTCACGCAACGATTGGTAGAAACCTCACATTATCTACAACAGCATGCAAGGGATGCTTGGTAATTTGGATCCAGACATATATTTTTCTTGCGAACGACAAATATTTGATATGAAGTTATGACTGGCAAATTTAGTTGAGGTGTAGATCACCTGTGACCTAATTGATTGATAGATCATGCTCTAGGGGTTGAATGTTCCTGTGTTGCCTTTTTTCCAGCATCACCAATCAACAGCATCACCGCAATCATAATAATCACAATGTTCGTATGGGTTACCAACCTTGTCAGTGAAATAGAAAATCATACTATTATGGCAATGCTTGCTGTTGAAAATATACAACCTAAACATTCTAAAGGGGGCAACAAGCATTGAGTGGAAATATATTTGGATGTGATTGTTAGGCAACACTTTTGTCCCTATGGGAATCTGCTGATTGAATCTTCCAAGCACCTAACTTAGGCAATACTTCCATCAAAGTGGGTCGTATGTTCATGCAACAAAATAAACACGGTGTCCATTATAAGCTAAAGGATATCTATTGCAAGAGTAACATACTTTTATGTATGATCTGCTGCATTAATGTTTCCAATTAGTTGTGACGAATATGGCCCTGTGACAAATTCGATGCTATTAAACGAGCTGTGAATCTGGTAGAAGAGTTAGTGCAGATGCCGTTGTTAGAAATGGAAAAGGAAATAAGATGGGTAAATAAACAGCACGAAAATAAATTGGCAGCTAGCATTAAGGGGTAACAAAAGGTCTTCTGTAGACATATTATAGTAGAAGGGTTGCCGCAGGAGCGATGGGGCTAAATAAAAATCAAATTGGAGATCTATTGGTGGGGATAGAAGGCACGCATGAGTTATTAAATTAATAGTTTGCTTGGGGGTTTAGCAAGGTAAACCAAATAGTTGTCAAGATCCTAAATGGATTCTCGCTGTGTAAGTAAAAGTCATGTTATCCAGATACGGGGAGCAAGGGTTTAAATTGAAGATGTGTTGGCCAAAATTTCTAATTCCTCCTTTGATAGAGGATTGATGCCAGAAGATTGGAGGATTACAAATGTTGCATACTTGTTCATAAAAGGGGATAATAATAAAACCGGCAATTACAGGCCTGGCAGTTTTACGTCGGTGGCAGGGAAGCTGTATGGAACAGTCAAATTGGAAATATTAGTAGTTGCTGGGGCAGGTATGGTCTGAGAAATTAAAAGAGGCATGGAGTTGTTAAGGGAAAAGCATGTTCGATTAACTTGATTGATTTTCTTTTCTCTTGCAGTGGATAAGGGCAATGCATTTGATACTGCATGGACTTTCAAAAGCCTTTTGATAGATCATGCCATAAGAGGCTTGTTCGGAAAATTGAAGTCCTTTGGAGAAAATTGGCAGTACCAACATAGACACAAAGTTCTCTAACGGATGGCAAACGGCAAGTTGTGCTGAATGTGGGTTTTCAGATGGGAGAGACGTTTATAGTGGATGTTCGAAAGGATCAGTATTGGGACCTCTGATTTGTGGACTTCACTAGCGACCACAGGGCACAATTCCGTACTTTTCAGATGAAAAGAACCTTGGAAGTATAGTAAATCGCTAATAATATTGTTTAGACTTCAAGCGGACATAGACTAACTGGTAGAATGGACGAACGCACTGCAGCTGGAATTCAACGCAGAAAGAAAAACATTTGGTGTGGAGAATGGGAAGGAACAGGGCAAGCAATGGTGAAACTAGGTACATGGATAGAGAGATTTGGCGGGCGTTTGACCATAAGTTTTTTTTTGATCAGCGGGAGCGGTGAGAGCGCGAGCCAGGGGGCAGACGGGAGGGTAAGTTGAGCTATAAAGTACTTACCTCGTGATTCGGCAGCTTCCATTTGAGCGGCGTGAGCGGTGAGAGCGCGAGCCAGGGGGCAGCCGCGAGGGTAAGTTGAGCTATAAAGTACTTACCTCGTGATTCGGCAGCTTCCATTTGAACAGCGGGAGCGGTGAGTGCGCGAGCCAGGGGGCAGCCAGGAGGGTAGGTTGAGCAAAAAGTACTTACCTCGTGATTCAGCACACGTGGACACGGGGACTGCTGGGTAAGTGAACTTATGTATTCGGGCAGTGGCTCAACCCGAAACACTACACGTGTAGTGTCTCCCACCCATCCCCCTCCTCTAACCAGAAAAAAGGACTCTTGTGTGGAGGGTTTGGTAATTTAAGGTTTTAATTAATTTTTAATGTTTTATCTCTTTTGTCATTTTAGATCAGAGGGGTTGGAAGCTAGGGCAGTTGCATGCTCCTCTTGCAGGATGTGGGAGGTAAGGGTCTCCACTTGTGTCCCTGCTAACTTCACCTGCGAGAAGTGCACCCAACTCCAGCTCCTCACAGACCGCATTAGGGAACTGGAGCCGGAGCTGGATGAACTTCGCATCATTCGGGAGGCTGAGGGGGTGATAGAGAGCAGTTACAGGGAAGTAGTGACACCTAAGTTACAGGATAAAGGTAGCTGGGTGAACGTCAGGGGAGGGAAAGGGAATAGGCGCACAGTGCAGGGATCCCCTGTGGCCTTTCCCCTCAATAATAAGTATACCGTTTTGGATACTGTTGGTGGGGGGGGTGGGGGGCGGTCACCTATCATGGGAAAGCCACAGCGGCCCGGTCTCTGGCACTGAGCCTGGCTCTGTGGCTCAGAAGGGAAGGGGGAGAATAGGAGAGCGATAGTGAAAGGAGATTCAATGGTTAGAGGAACAGACAGGAGATTCTGTGGTCGCGAACGAGACTCCCGGATGATATGTTGCCTCCCGGGTGCCAGGGTCAGGGATGTCTCGGATCAAGTCTACAGGAGTCTTAAGGGGGAGCAGCCAGAAGTCTTGGTACACATCGGTACCAATGACATAGCTAGGAAAAGGGATGAGGACCTGAAAAGCAAATATACGTGGTTAGGTTGGAAGCTAAAAAGCAGGACGAGCAGAGTAGTAATCTCAGGATCGATACCGGTGCCACGTGCTAGTGATGCTAGAAACAGAGAGTAAATGCAGCTGAACACGTGGCGACAGAGCTGGTGCAGGAGGGAGGGCTTCAGATATGTGGAACATTGGAATACCTTCTGGGGAAGGTGGGACCTGTACAAGAAGGACGGGTTGCATCTGAACTGGAGGGGCACCAATATCCTGGGCGGGTGATTTGCTAGAGCTCTTTGGGAGGGTTTAAACTAGTTTGGCAGGGGGATGGGAACCGGAGCTACGGATCAGTGGATGGGGTAGCTGTTGAACAGGCAGATACAGAGTGCAGAGAGACTGTGAAAAAGGTTAGACAGTTGACAGGGCAAAGTTGCAGCCAGTATGATGGGTTGAAGTGTGTCTATTTTAATGCAAGAAGTGTCAGGAATAAGGGTGATGAACTTAGAGCATGGATCAGTTCTTGGAGCTACGATGTTGTGGTCATTACAGAGACTTGAATATCACAGGGGCAGGAATGGATGTTGGATGTTCCGGGGGGTTAGATGTTTCAAAAGGAATGGGGGGGAGGTAAAAGAGGTGGGGGAGTGGCATTACTAATCGGGGATAGTATCACAGCTGTAGAAGGGGAGGTCGGCGAGGAGGGTTTGTCTAATGAGTCCGTATGGGTGGAAGAAAGAAACAGGAAAGGAGCAGTCACTTTATTGGGAGTTTTCTATAGACCCCACAATAGCAACAGAGACATGGAGGAACAGATTGGGAGTCAGAATTTGGAAAGGTGCAGAAGTAGCAGTGTTGTTGTCATGGGTGATTTCAACTTCACTAGTATTGATTGGAACCTCCTTAGTGCAAATAGTTTGGATGGAGCAGTTTTAGTCAGGTATGTCCAGGAAGGTTTCCTCACTCAATATGTAGATAGGCCGACTAGAGGGGAGGCTATGTTGGATTTGGTGCTTGGCAACGAACCGGGCCAGGTGGCAGATCTCTCGGTGGGAGAGCATTTCGGTGACAGCGAACACAACTCCCTGACCTTTACTATAGTCATGGAGAGGGACAGGAGCAGACGGGATGGGAAAATATTTAATTGGGGGAGGGGGAATTACAACGCTATTAGGCAGGAACTTGGGAGCTTAAATTGGGAACGGATGTTCTCAGGGAAATGTACGACAGAAATGTGGAGATTGTTTGGGGAGCACGTGCTGTGCCTGCTGGATAGGTTTGTCTGGATGAGGCAAGGAAGGGATGGTAGGGTGAAGGAATCTTGGATGACAAGAGATGTGGAATAGCTAGTCAAGCGGAAGAAGGAAGCATACTTAAGGTTGAGGAAGCAAGGATCCGATAGGGCTCTAGAGGGTTACAAGGTAGCCACGAAGGAATTGAAGAATGGACTTAGGAGAGCTAGAAGGGGACATGAAAAAGTCTTGGCGGGTAGGATAAGGAAAATCCCAAGGCATTATACACTTATGTGAGGAACAAGAGGATGGCCAGAGTGAGGGTACGGCCGATCAGGGATAGTGGAGGGAACATGTGCCTGGAGTTGGAGGAGGTAGGGGAGGTCCTTAATGAAAACTTTGCTTCAGTATTCACTAGTGAGAGGGACCTTGTCGATTGTCAGGACAGCGTGAAACAGGCTGATATGCTCAAACAGGTTGATGTTAAGAAGGAGGATGTACTGGAAATTTTGAAAGACATGAGGATAGATAAGTGCCCGTGGCCAGACGGGATATGCCCAAGGTTATTAGGGGAAGCGAGTGAAGAGATTGCTGCATTTTTGGCGATGATCTTTGCTGACTGTCCACCGGAGGAGTAGCAGATGATTGGAGGGTGGCAAATGTTATTCTCTTGTTCAAGAAAGGGAATAGGGATAACCCTGGGAATTACAGACCAGTCAGCCTTACGTCGGTGGTGGGCAAATTATTGGAGGTGATTCTGAGAGACAGGATTTATGATTATTTGGAAAAGCATAGTTTGATTAGAGATGGTCAGCATGGCTTTGTGAGGGCCAGGTCATGCATCACAAGCCTTATTGAATTCTTTGAGGATGTGACAAAACACATTGATGAAGGAAGAGCAGTGGATGTGGTGTATATGGATTTTAGCAAGGCGTTTGATAAGGTTCCCCATGGTAGGCTCATTAAGAAAGTGAGGAGGCATGGGATACAGGGAAAGTTGGCTGTCTGGATGCAATATTGGCTGGCCCATAGAAGGCAGAGGGTGGTAGTAGATGGAAAGTATTCAGCATGGAGCTCGGTGACCAGTGGTGTTCCGCAGGGATCGGTTCTGGGACCTCTGCTCTTTGTGATTTTTATAAATGACTTGGATGAGGAAGTGGAAGGCTGGGTTAGTAAGTTTGCCGATGACACAAAGGTTGCTGGAGTTGTAGATAGTGTGGAAGGCTGTTGTAGTTTGCAACGGAACATTGACGGGATGCAGAGCTGGGCTGAGAAGTGGCAGATGGAGTTCAACCTGGAAAAGTGTGAAGTGATTCATTTTGGAAGGTCGAATTTGAATGCAGAATACAGGCTTAAAGACAGGATTCTTGGTAGTGTGGAGGAACAGAGGGATCTAAGAGTCCACGTCCATAGATCCCTCAGAGTTGCCACCTTAGTTGATAGGGTTGTTAAGAAGGCGTATGGTGTGTTGCCTTTCATTAACAGGGGGATTGAGTTTAAGAGCCACGAGGTTACGTTGCAGCTCTATAAAGCCCTGGTTAGACCACACTTGGAATATTGTGTTCAGTTCTGGTCGTCTCATTATAGGAAGGATGTGGAAGCTTTAGAGAGGGTGCAGAGGAGATTTGCCAGGATACTGCCTGGACTGGAGGGCATGTCTTATGAAGAAAGGTTGAGGGAGCTAGAGCTTTTCTCATTGGAGCGAAGAAGGGTGAGAGGTGACTTGATAGAGGTGTACAAGATGATGAGAGGCATAGGTAGAGTGGATAGCCAGAGACTTTTCCCCAGGGCAGAAAGGGCTATCACCTGGTGGCATAATTTTAAGGTGATTGGAGCTAGGTTTAGGGGAGATGCCAGAGGTACTTTCTTTCCACAGAGAGTGGTGGGTGCGTGGAATGCACTGCCAGCGGTGGTAGTGGAAGCAGATTCATTAGGGACATTTAAGCGACTCTTGGATAGGTACATGGATGATAGTAATATGAAGGGTATGTAGGTAGTTTGATGTTCGAGTCGGTTAAAGGGTCGGCACAACATCTTGGGCCGAAGGGCCTGTACTGTGCTGTACTGTTCTATGTTCTATGTTCTATAACTGTTTGAAGTAATTTGAATTTTTCAAGTATTCAAATTCAAGTTGCTAACAAAATAAAACATAGGACACCTCCTATACTGAAGCAGTCCGTGTAGAAATGAAACAAGAACTGGACAATATCCAGGATTGCATAAGTGGCAAGTTAATCTAACCATCACCCCTTCACATTCAATGGCATTACCATCGTTGAATCCCCCAATATCAACATTCTGGTGTTTACCATTGGCCAGAAACTGAACTGCAGCAGCCATATGAATACCGTGGCTACAACAGCAGGTCATAGGCTCGTATTCCTGCGGTGCGTAGCTCACCTCCTGACTCCCCATCGACTGTCCAGCATCTACAGGGCACAGGTCAGGAGCGTGATGGAATACTCTCCACTTGCTTGGATGGATGCAACTTCAACAACACTCAAGAAGCTTGACACCATCCAGGCAAAGCAGCACGACTGATTGGCACCCCATTCACAATATTCACTCCCTTCACCATCGACGCACAGTGGCAACAGTGTGTACCATCTCCAAGATGCACTGTAGCAAACACCAAGGCTGCTTTTAAAGCACCTTGCAAAATATGTGACCTCTGTCACCTGGAAGGAAAAGAGCAGCTCATGTGTGAAAACACTCCCGCTGTAAGTTCTCCTGCAAGCCACACACCATTCTGACATGTCACTATATCGCCATTCCTTCACTGTTGCTGGGTCAAAATCCTGGAACTTCCTAATGGCACTGTGGGTGTACCTTCTCCATATGGACTGCAGCGGTCCAAGAAGGCTGCTCACCAGCACCTTCTGAAGGGCAATTAGCGATGGGCCATAAGTATTGGCCGAGCTAGCGATGCCCACATCCCATTAACAAAAAACAGACGAAGAATATCCACCTTTTCAATACCTTAACACCATTCAAAGTTGTTGCTTTACGTCGTTGAATTGGCTTTGGCTGACATGGTACCACAACTCATTTCAACGTTCTGGTAAGAATTATATTGGTGCAGGAGACATATAACCCCTGTGCTCGTTCCTGCTTTCTGCATGCATGGCCTAGCTGTTAAGAAGTAACAGCGTAGTAGTCTCAGCACCCTTAAAGAAATGTAAATGTTCAGAGTTATTTGTGTAACAATTTTCATTCTGCTGCAATAGGAATTAACATCAAACAGCATCATTATGCATTTTCCACCAAGATAATTATTCAACAGTCTCGTTAGGACCATGAACTCAAAGAAAGGCAGCACTAACTGCAGCTAGTGTGACGTTTAAAGTGGTGTTACGTAGCATATGAGTACAGGTCTGCTCCTTCACAACATAAATGGCTAAGCATTAACACAGCGAATATACAAAAAACACAGTTGAAAGAAGTATTAAAGTCTTTATCGATGTCTCTCTCTTTCCTTGGACGTCCCTTTCTCTCCCTTCCCCCCAGTAAATCATTCCCTTACATCAATTTTGACTCTGTCAGTTTCTCTATCAAGCTACCTGTCCCTCTCTCCCCCCCTCCCTCCACCACACCACACACTCTCTTTTTGTGGATATCACTTTATTTTTGTCTGCGTGTCTCTCTCTCTGTCTCTTCCTCTTTGAAGCTGACTTTCTTTTACTCTGCCTCATGCTCTCTGCTTCTCTCTGTCTGTATGTCATCTTTCTCTCGTTTTCCCTCTCTCTATTTGTGTTGTGCTCCCTCTCTAGATACCCTCCGTCTATCTTTCGTTGTATCACTTTGGCTTCATCTGTTTACGTGCCTATCATTCTCTTTCTCGTTGTCTCTAATTCTCTGTCACAATCCTCTACTCACATTATCATACATTGCTTATTTTCACCCTCTCTCGAGATGTCTGTAAAATACGGCAAATGTTCATCAAGAACCCTGCCTGACCCACAGGAAACCATAAAGCCAATGTAAAAACAATATATAATAGTTTTAGCAGCTCTCCACAGAAACCTCACACTAAAGCTCAGCATAAGGCTGAGACGTGCTTTGAAGTTAACTTCTTCTAATTTGTTAACAGGACATTGCCACATGTATGTGAGGCTGATGAATTTGTTCAACAGCAATTTCTACTGGGTTGTAGTTTTCAATAGTGATGCGGAGAGGCTGGGAGTGGGTGCTCAGCAGAGAAGAAACCTACTTTAACACTCAACAACCAATCTTCTGTCTATGAGCGAACTAAAGTTGCATTGAAATGAATTAAAAAGAAAAATTGCGCGACAAGGCATTGCAATTGAATGCCCAACATTATTTCCAGGTCAGCCCAGCCTACTCTAAGGGAATGGACATTTTTCGCTGGATTATGGTCCGTCCTGAATGACGTAGATATTGGAAACCAGAACAAATATTTGACATTCACTTACAGATGATCAGGAGGAGACAGAAGTTCGGCATCTATCCTGGAACGAGACAAAGGACAGTGCCTTCTGCGAGAATAGTTACTTCCGATCAGCAGGTTTGTGTTCAATGTTCCTGAAAATTGTAATTATGGAATCATTAATCAGGGAAAGATGACGTCCGTCCATCCTACCAATGCCGGCTTTTCAGACGAACGTTGGAAATGGTCCAACACACCTACTCCATCTCTCTAGCCTATTTTATTTTTCAATTTACAACCGATCACACGTCTTAAGGAGAGCAACAACCAAATAAAGAACACACCCAGGGATCGTAACATAAAAAAGGGTCCATTTCTCCTTGTTTCAATACACCTTCTATTTAGTCAGGTTAGGGTGAACATTTGTAACGAGAGCCAGAACAATTAGATTCCGTCCAACACACAGGGAATTGTTTCCAAGCACACTGGTCCACTTCACAGGCCCTGCTGCTCCAGGACCAAGCCCGTACAAGTGCAAATCCCTAAACTGTGCTTACATGGAAACACAACGGCTAGCGTGAGTTCCCGGAGAGCAGTCTGCAGCTGTGGACTTCAATGCCCATGCACGTAGCGTCTGCGCAGTGAGATCTGCATGACTCCGAACCGCCTTGGAAAAAAAGAGGAAATTCCCCGAGATGCGTTGGCCGAATCCATGTTCAATTTGAAAGGAAACTTAGCCCTGTCAGTTTTTTTTTAAATAAAATCTTTATCTGATATGAACAGTTGCAAGCCAGGCAGGGTCCTTCGCTGCAAGCTGCCGTAAATATGATTTATTCTAACCGCAACCTGTACCATTAACAATGAGACTGGCCTCATCTGTGGCTCTCGGGTGGAGGTCGGTTTTTATTTACTGCATAGCGAAGCGGCTACTCCAGCTATGTGTGGGTCTCGAGTCACACTCGAGCGGAAGCAAAGGTGAAAGGCTGATACAAGTTGGAACTCTTTCATGTTGTGCATCTTTTTTTCTTGTTTTATGCTATACCATCGAACACGCATCTGTACTTTCCAGAGGTACAGGCATACAGTTGTAACTTTACGATCCTAATGGTACTGATCTATTAAAGGTACCTATACTTACCTACTGGAGCTGTTATATAATAAGTATTTAAGATGCTCTACTGTTAAATGTCTGTATTTAGTCATTATACTCTACCCTTAGTCCATATGTATGATTAGTACCTTTATCGAACTACTGCTGTAGCTCTATAATTAGTACATTCACTGTTATATTTATGCAGTTCTATGATTACGGTCTATGCTCGAATACTGATGCAGCTTATTTAAATATTTTTTATACCGACCTACTGATTTAGGTCATTTAGGTATATTTGTTGTGCTATTCTACTGGTGAAGGTATATTATTTGTAACTTTACTGAACTGTTTGTACTCTGTTATGGTTAGTGCCTCTGCTGTCCCACTGTTGCATTTTTATGTTTAGAAACTATGCCATCCTATTGGTATAGATCATTGAGTTCACCCTGTACATTGTTACTGGTGCAGGATAGTCATTAATATCTGTACTGTCCTACAGATACAGGTCTATAGTTAGTGTTTGTGTTGTCCTCCTTGCGCAGGTCTACAATTAGTACCCAAAAGGGTTCACTGGTGCAGGACTATAACTAGTGAATACGATGTTCTACTGCTGCAGGCATATAATTAGTATCTATATCGTGCCTGCAACACAGTACGGTACATTTAATGTACTCCTGAAGTAGGGTTATGATTTGTACCTTGACACACCGACTAGAAAATGTATATGATTAGTACTTACACTCTTCTACTTGTACAGGACAATAATAATTACGCACTCCTACTGGACCAGATGCGTGAGTAATACATATTGTTTACTACTGGTACGGGAACTCTAAGAAGTCCCATTAATCTGCTCCATTGGTGCACGTCTGTTCGTATGCTACCCTACTGGTGCAGGCCTTGATTTTGAATGTTGAAGGTTACATTGAGAGAATTTTAATTTATTTTCAGAGAAAAACTGAATAATTTGACAATTAAGTGGCTTATTTTTCCGTTCTAAAAGTAGAAATGAATCGAAGTCTGCATATTCACGAGAAGAAAACAGCTATCGAGAGTCCACAGGAATCTGGAAAACCTTCCTGAGGAAATAGCCAAAGAAAGTATGTTATTCCTGTTGCTGTGCAAATAGTTTATTGCTAAAGAAGCACACAATTTTGCTGATTTAATCAAAATGAAAATGTAAAAAATTCAACCTTCAACTACGAATTGGATCTTTTATGACCCTCTATGCACAGAGCCCGAATCCTTCTAAATGTTGTGTGCAGCTGTTGGTTCCTCATCTCAAAGAATAAGGTACTCATTTCGAACAATAGAACCACACAAATCTTTTTGACTGGCTTCAGCGGCGGCACAGTGGCGCAGTGGTTAGCACCGCAGCCTCACAACTCCAGCGACCCGGGTTCGCTTCCGGGTACTGCCTGTGTGGAGTTTGCAAGTTCTCCCTGTGTCTGCGTGGGTTTTCTCCGTGTGCTCCGGTTTCCTCCCACAAGCCAAAAGACTTGCAGGTTGATAGGTAAATTGGCCATTATAAATTGTCCCTAACCCAAAGCCTACCCCTAACCCAAACTCTAACCTTAACCTTAGTGTCACAGAACATTTGGATTTAGTGGATACACCTCAGTAACTAATCACAATCCATGAGCCAAAAAGATTGCACTGGCTCTTGCAGCTTTAGAAAGTGATGTGACCATTTTATATTGAAGCTTTTTCCCAGAGTGGGGGATTCAATTACAAGGGGACACGAGTTCAAAGTGAAAGGGGAAATGTTTAGGGGGGATATGCGTGGAAAGTTCTTTATGCAGAGGGTGGTGGGTGCCTCTAGCGCATTGCCAGTGGAGGTGGTAGACGCGGGCACGATAGCGTCTTTTAAGATGTATCTGGACAGATACATGAATGGGCAGGAAGTAAAGCGATACAGACCCTTAGAAAATAGGCGACAGGTTTTGATAGAGGATTTGGATCGGCGTAGGCTTGGAGGGCCGAAGGGCCTGTTCCTGTGCTGTAATTGTCTTCGTTTTTTGTTCTTTGATACCCCTTATGTTATCGTTACGACCACGTGGTGAGGTTTGGGTGATTCCCGCTGTTCAACTGCCACCTGACAAGTGTGTTTTGCTGTTGGAACTTAGCGAATTTGTGTTTTATTTGTAAAATAAACAGACAGCAACAGGTATTCTTGTAGCTTCAAAACAGAAAATCAATTACCTATTGATAAATTTCCCTTACCACAAAACTGTCGCAATTGCATCAACTCATTCATTTGTACACACACACACACACACACACACACACACACACACACACACACACACACACACACACACACACACACACACACACACACACACACACACACACGGAAGAGGCAGAAAGAGATGGAAAAGAGGGGAGCGAATTTAAGTGGGGAGGTTCATGGTAAAACTGTTAAATTCTCTTGGAAGTTATGCTGACGATGGTTGCAGGCCCGAGGTGTTTCCAGATTTACTGCTTGGTTGAAAGTTCAGTTCAAAATAGTG
Organism: Heterodontus francisci; assembly: GCF_036365525.1. Lineage (NCBI taxonomy): Eukaryota > Metazoa > Chordata > Chondrichthyes > Heterodontiformes > Heterodontidae > Heterodontus > Heterodontus francisci. The sequence continues at coordinate 15,374,902 of NC_090415.1, forward strand.
GATCACTTTTAGTTCACTGCTGTATAAATTGTGGATGCTGGATACAGAAGTGTGAGGTGATTCACTTTGGAAGGAGTAACAGCAATGCAGAGTACTGGGCTAATGGGAAGATTCTTGGTAGTGCAGATGAGCAGAGAGATCTTGGTGTCCAGGTACATAAATTGCTGAAAGTTGCTACCCAGGTTAATAGGGCTGTTAAGAAGGCATATGGTGTGTTAGCTTTTATTAGTAGGGGGATCGAGTTTCGGAGCCACGAGGTCATGATGCAGCTGTACAAAACTCTGGTGAGGCCGCACCTTGAGTATTGCGTGCAGTTCTGGTCACCGCTTTATAGGAAGGATGTGGAAGCTTTGGAAAGGGTGCAGAGGAGATTTACTAGGATGTTGCCTGGTATGGAGAGAAGGTCTTACGAGGAAAGGCTGAGGGACTTGGGGTTGTTTTCGTTAGAGAGAAGGAGGAGGAGAGGTGACTTAATAGAGACATGCAAGATAATCAGAGGGTTAGATAGGGTGGATAGTGAGAGTCTTTTTCCTCGGATGATGATGGCAAACACGAGGGGACATAGCTTTAAGTTGAGGGGTGAAAGATATAGGACAGATGTCAGAGGTAGTTTCTTTTCGAAGAGAGTAGTAGGGGTGTGGAACGCCCTGCCTGCAACAGTAGTAGACTCGCCAGCTTTAAGGGCATTTAAGTGGTCATTGGATAGACATATGGATGAAAATGGAATAGTGTAGGTCAGATGGTCGGCGCAGCATCGAGGGCCGAAGGGCCTGTACTGCGCTGTAATGTTCTAATTCTAAAAAAAAAAAATTCTAATTTAACAGCAGGCCACATCTCTTCTGGTTTGCTGGAAAGTAAGTTTCTTGGATGCTGCAATCTGGGTGTCTCTGTGTTTCTCTTTCTCTAGGCTGCCTTTTAAGGTACTGATGTCTTGCATCTTGTTTTCTGGTAGGGGATGCTTTGGTCTATACCCCATGGTGATCGCACAATGACGCATCACCTGGCTATTTCACACCTTCTTTGTTTCAGAAGAACCCAGTAAAGGTTGAAAAAATTTTAGGATGCCTGTAGGATGATAGCAATCGATACCTCTTAGCTGTGAAGATTTTTCTTTGTCCATATAAGAGTTCGAACTTACAAAGGCTAAGTCCTTTTCCTCATGTGCTTTTGGAGCTCATTGTTAACTTTTTAAAAGGAAGGTTAATTTCGAAAAGACCAAGCTCTTTTTTATAACTCTTCAGTATTCATCCATAATCTTTCATTGCTACACTTCTTGTGTGTGTTGCATTACGCTTCAGACTTTCACTCAAAAATACTATCTTCAAGAACCAATTCTACAAATCAGGAACAAGCCAGACCCTCCCTCAATGAACGTCTGGTATCTTATCTCAGGTGTGGAGAGACTAGGGAATTTGGGAGTGGATTGTTGTTCTTAGTGTAGGGAAGGTGAATGTGTGGCTCGCATGAATGGTATAAGGGTGAAAGCCTTCATTTATGTGGGGAGACCACAACAATTGGCGTTGTTGTCCTTAGAGCAGAGAAGGTTAACGGGAGATTTGACTGAATGGTCAAAATTTTGGGTGTGTGGGTTGCTGTTGATAAAGTAAAAATAGAGTAAAAAAAACTGCTTCCACTGGCAGGAGGATGGATAAGCAAAGGACAGAAATTTAAATTAATTGGTTATGAGGCAGAAGAAAGATGACGAGTGTTTTTTTTTAACTTTATGCATAGTGTTTTGATTATCTATGATGCACTACCGAAAATGAAGGAGGGAGTAAATTACGTAGTTAGTTTCAAAATACTACTCTCCTCAATAAGTATGATGTTGCTCAACATTGTATCATCCACAAACTTCAAAATAGCACTTCCTATACCCATGACCATATCATTCATATATAGCAGAAATATTAGTGTCTCTAGAGGAAACACCTGGGGGATCTCAGTATATATTTCTCCAAAGGCAGATAAACATCCTTTCATTACTACTCTCTGAATTACATTCCTTAGCCAGTTACGTACAACCAAGTTGCCACCGTTCCTTTATTCCTGGGTAAGAACACGTTTCAGAGTAGGACAGCCACATGATACATCATCAAGTGTCTTTTGAGTGGCTATGTATACAAAATCAACTATACAAACATCATCAAGTCTGTCCATTGCTTCATCAAACATACTGGACCTTATTTTGGCACAATTTGTAGTTAACAAACTATGTACTCCTTATTAAACCATGCTTTGCCAAGTGAGACACAGTTTGCTCTTGACAAATATCTGTAGTAGTTGTCCGACCACTGGCATTAGACTAACTGCCCTGTGGTTACCAGAATTATTTCTCACTCCCTTTTGAGTCGGGTTATAATTTTGCAACAGTATACTCCTCTGGCACCACTGCCATATCGAAGGATGATTGATAACTTCTGCTATCTCCACGCTTGCATTACTCAGAAAACTCGGATGAATCCCATTGGACTAAGTGAATTGTTTTCTTTGATTGATGCCAACCTATTGAGCACCAATTACTTATTTATCTATTATTATCATTATTATACCTCTCCACTCTTCTATTCAGCTGCGAGTATCACTTAATTCCCTACGAAAGAAGATGCAAATGACTCATCCAGTACCTCAGACATTGTCACTGCCTCCACAGCTAATTTATCTGTTGTAGTTAATGGATCCCATCATTCATTTAAATCTCATTTTACTTTGTATACATGTGTAAAAAGATTTTTGGGTTAACTTCTTATGTTATCCCCTAACCTTTCCTGTTGTACCCTCTTTGCCACATATATTTGTACAATTTCGGCCAACACTTTTTATATTCTCTCTACTGTATCCTACACCTCACATTTGGTATATACCACCGTTTTGGTTTGTTCTAACATCTCTTTCCTTTTTTCATACATGAAACTTTGGGTGTCTGGATGTTCCATCTGGGTATATGTTATCCTTTGAGTTATAGGAGGGAAATAGAGGAGATAGGATTCGAAGGAAAACAAAACACAACAGGCTAAACGCAGGAAGCAGCATTTTACCTGGCAGCAACCAATAATGAATTGGCCTCAGTCTGGAAAGCTGTGTCAGGAGCTTGTCTTTAACAGCTAAAGATTTATTTTTAAAATCAGGTTTAGGCCTTAAAATGGCTCAGGCCCCTTCGTTGCCTGAAAGAACGTTTTGTTAATATGGACACAAGTTTATTTCTGTGCCTGTTGTATGATCACTTAATAAGCATAACGAGTTAATGACGGCCAGTTAAACTTCTTTTTTCACGTGGACTCATCCACATTTCCAAGGTCTTTTGGCTTTAATATATTGGGATAGCTTTTATGGCTTGAATATATTTGGGTAGAATTTTAGCTTGCTTCTGCATTTACAATTGTCCTTCTGTTAGGTCCATGAGCCACTCATTTTGATTTTCAATTAAATTAAGTTGAAAATTACTCGATTGTTTCATGTCTCCTGCAGAAACAATAGGTTGTGCTTCAGTTTAGGCGGGAAGGCCATTTATGCACGATTTTCCCATTCCCGCACGATATTCAGTTCATTGACGCCAATGTAACAGAAATCAGACGGGACATATAATGAGCAGCAGATGTGATAGCACCAGCCTTCCTTTGACGTGAACGTTGGAATTCGCCCCGGCTCATTCATCAACATTGAATTACTACCAGTAAGGAAATGATGATGCTTACATCAAATTTAAAAAGAAAATAGAAAATGGTGTAATATTCATTTCCTTGACTGTAAGAATCGTCAATTTTGCCTAAATTGTCCAAGACTTAAAATACGTATAATGCCCAGATTGCCAACCGGGATTGTAGCCCAGGAGCCTAAGATTTACTCTCTGAAGCGTATTCAGTGTTGTTCGGTGGACAAGTAATAATCCATGGGCATTAGATGAGATAAATAGCATATTCTCTCATCGGTAGTGCTATTGAACTTGAATTGCTGGGGGTAGATCGTCAGCTTGCGTGAAACTAGCACAGTGGTCCAATATTGATCCTTCGGGGATGTAACATGGTAATTACCTTCACTCTGAAAACAATCTTTAACCACAGCTCTTTTTTTGTTTGGCCTCCCTTTTGGTCCCTAATCACTCCCACCCATACCACGACTTCTCTTTTTTTGCTATTTATATGTCTGTAAAGAGTTTAGGGTTCCCTTTTATTTTATCTGCTAAACTATTTCGGTGCCTATTTTTGAAACCCATTTCATTTTTCAGTTCTCTTCTGTACTTTCCGTATTCAGTTTGGTTCTCTACTCTATTATTAACCTGACATTTCTCATGAGCTTCCTGTATTCTGTTTAATGTAAGTCCGTATAGTTCTAGTCATGCAGGGAATTCTATCTTGGAATGGCTTCCTGTTCTCCGTCACGGGTATGTGTCTATTCTGTACCCTACCTATCTCTTCTTTGAAGGTCTCGTATTGTTCATTTACTGTATTCCCTGTAAATATTTCAGTCCAATCCACCTTGGCCAGATAGTCTTTCAATTCTCTGAATGTAGCCCTCCTCCAGTTGAGTATTTCATATATAGCTACTGGAGCAACAACTTAGCGAAACTTAAAATCTGCTGCATTCAGTTGTGGAATTAGTGGTGACAATTGTGGTCATGTAACCTATTTCAACATAACACAATAGGTCACATTGTGCTACAAGCTGTTTGTACATTAGATATGCATAATGTGTGGTGCCGTGGTTAAGAAGGCAACAAGGCAAATGAAGGCAGATGAAATGACATGTGACCTTAACGAGTTCTGTATAACATTCCAATCAACTATAAAGAACTAGCAAAGGAAAATAACATGCCGTCAGTTAAGGTTAAATTAATTCACAGCAAAATCATTCTGTTCAGCTTCGTTAACCCAATGACAGCCAGCAGCTTCTGGGACTCGTGTGACTGTAGAAATTGTATTGCATAAAAATACTACTTTTTGTTTTCTCCATGTTATCGGGGCATTGTAAAAAGTTTAGCATTGCACATCTACAAAGACGAGCTGAAGAAACAAGTTGCGCCCTATTGCTGTCACACCTTGGTCTCTGTGATTGCCACTCCTTCTCTCTCTCTCTCTCTGAATGCTTTAGTGTCTGTCCGCCACATGCACCATCTCTCTGATTTCGGCTCTCTGCCTCCCTCCACGTTTTCCTTTCAGCCCCTCTCTCTCTCTCTCTCTCTCTTCTCCTCTGCGTCTTTCTCTCTCTCACTTCTCCCTCACTGTCACTCCTTCTGGCCTCTATCTGCCCGTCTGCCATCTCTAGATACTGATCGATGTTTGATTCTCGGTCTGCATGTAACTCTCATAGAGTCATAGAGTCATATAACATAGAAACAGGCCCCTTGGCCCATCGCGTCCATGCCGACCATAATGCCTATCGATACTAATCCCACCTGCCTGCATTAATTCCATATCCTTCTATGCCTTGCTCATTCAAGAACCTGTCCAGATGCCTCTTGAATGTTGCTACTGTTCCTGCCTCCACCACCTCCTCGGGCACCTCATTCCTTTGTGTGAAAATTTGACCCCTTTGATACCCTTTAAACCGCCTCCCTCTCACCTTAAATCTATGTCCTCTAGTTTTAGTCACCACTACCATGGGAAACAGACTCTGGCTGGCTACCCTATCTATGCCTGTCATAATTTTATATACATTTATCATGTCCCCTCTCAGCCTCCTTCACTCCAGGGAAAACAAACACAGCCAATCCAAGCTCTCTTTATAACTCAAGCCCACTAAGGCAGCCAGCATCCTTGTGAATCTTTTCTGCACCCACTCAAGCTTAATCACATCTTTCCTTTAGTGCGGCGACCGGAACTGCACACAGTGCTCCAAATGTGGCCTAACCAATGCTGTGTCTAACTGTAAAATGACGTCCCAAACTTATACTCAATGCCTCGGCCAATGAAGGCAAGCATGCCATATGCCTTCTTCACCACCCTGTCTACCTGTGTTGCCACTTTCAGGGAACTATGTACTTGCACCCCAAGGTCTCTCTGCTCAAACACACTCCCCAATGCCCTGGCATTCACTGCACATGTCCTGCCTGGTTTAACTTCCCAAAATGCATCACTTCACACTTGGCTGCGTTAAATGCCATTTGCCACTCCTTTACCCACTTTCCCAGTTGATCTATTTCCTGTTGCAATCTTAGACAACTTTCTTCACCACCAATTTTGGTGTTTTCTGCAAACTTGCTAATCATGCCCCCTACATTCACATTCAAGTCATTAATATATATGACAAACAACAGAGGGACCAACACCGAACCCTGCGGCACACCACTGGTCACCGGCCTCCAATTTGAAAAACAACCCCCCACTACCACACTCTGCCTCCTATTACCAAGCCAATTTTGTATCCAATTTGCTAGCTCACCCTGGATCCCATGTGTTCGAACCTTCTGGACTAGCCTACCATGCGGGACCTTGTCAGAGGCCTTGCTAAAGTCCATGTAGACAACATCCATCGCCCTGCCCTCGTCAATCCTCTTGGTCACCTCCTCAAAAAAATCAATCAAATTCGTGAGACAGGATTTCCCACGCACAAAGCCATACTGACTATCGTTAATCAGAACATGCCTTTCCGGATGCATATAAATCCTGTCTCTCAGAATCCCTTCCAATAACTTTCCCACCACTGATGTAAGGCTCACTGGCCTGTTGTTCCTTGGCTTATCCTTGCTGCCCTTTTTAAATAAAGGGACAACATTAGCTATCCTCCAGTCTTCTGGTACCTCACCCATGGCTAACGATGATACAAAAATATCTGCCACGGCCCGAGCAATCTCCTCCCTTCTTTCCTATTGCATCCTAGGATACACCAAGTCAGGCCCTGGGGATTTATCCAACTTAATGCGATTCAAAAGCTCCAACACCTCCTCCTTTGTAATGTTGATATGCTCCAAGATATCGTTGTTCCCTGCCTTGAACTCACTAGCTTCCATGACCTTCGCCACGGAAATAACGGACGAGAAACATTCATTAAAGATCTCGACCATTTCCCGTGGCTCCACACATAGATTGCAACATTGATTCTTCAGGGGACCTACTCTATCCCAAGCTACCCTCTTACTCTTAATATACTTATACAATCTTTTAGGAATCTCCTTTATCTTATGAGCCAGGGAAATCTCATGGCCCCTTTTAGCCCTCTTAATTACCTTATTAAGTTTAGTCCTACAACCCCTATATGCCTGGAAGGATTCGCTCGATCCCAGCTGCCTATACCTGACATATGTCCCCTTCATTGTCCTGACCAGACCGTCAATAACCAATGTTCCCTAAACTTGCCAGCCTTGCCATTCCATCTAACAGGAACATGCCGGCCCTGAACTCTTCCTATCTCACTTTTAAAAGCCTTCCACTTGACAGCAGCCCTTTTCCTGTAAACAGCCTCTCCCATTCAAATTTTGAGAGCTCCTGCCTGATGTAATCGAAATTATCCTTCCACCAATTCAGGACTTCAACGTGAGGACCTGTCCTATCCTTTCCCATAACTATCTTGAAGCTAAGAGAGTTATGGTCACTGGTCCCGAAGTGCTCCTCCACTGACACATAAAACACCTGCCCAGCCTCATTTCATAAGAGGAGGTCGAGTGTGTCCTCTTTTCTAGTAGGGCCATCCACATAATGCTTCAGAAAACTATCCTGGACACACTTTAACAAAGTCTTCCCCATCTGATCCGTTAGCACTAAGGCAGTCCCAGTCAATATTAGGGAAGTTAAAATCAGCTACTATTACAACCCTATAATTCCTACACTTATCTGTGATTTCCCTACATATATGCTCCTCTAATTCCCTTTGACTATTGGGGGGCCTATAGTATAATCCCATCAACGTGATCACCCGTTTCTTATTTCTAAGTTCTACCCACATGGCCTCTCAGGATGTTCCCGCCGAGATATCCTCTCTAAGTACTGCCGTGATGTCCTCCCTAATCAATAGTGCAACTCCCCCTCCTCTCCGACCTACGCCTCTGTCACGCCAGAAGCATTGGTACCCCGGAATACTGAGCTGCCAGTCCTGCCTATCCCTCAACCACATTTCCATAATAGCTATAATATCACAATCCCATGTAATGATCCATGCTCTGAGTTCATCTCCCTTAACCTGTAAGGCTTCTTGCATTAAAGTAAATGCAGTTTAGCCTACCAGACCTTCCACGCTCCCTGTCCTGCCCCTGCCCGGCCTGCTTACTGGACTTGATGGATTTAACCTTTATATTTGCCTCAACTATCTCATCGGAGAGACGACGACTTTGGGTCCCACACTCCTGCAAGACTAGTTTAAACCCTCCTAAATAGTACTAGCAAACCTCCCCGCAAGGATATTGGTCCCCTTTCAGTTCAGATGCAACCTGTCCTTCTTGTACAGGTCACCTCTGCACCAGACGAGATCCCAATGATCCAAGTAGCTGAAGCTCTCCCGCCGACACCAGCTCTTCAGCCACTCATTTATTTGTCTTATCCTCCTATTCCTTCCCTCACTAGCACGTGGCACAGGGAGTAATTCTGAGATTGCAACCCTAGAGGACCTGCTTTTTAACCTTCTGCATAACTCCCGATATTCACTTTGCAGGACCTCATCTCTCTTCCTGCTTATGTCGTTAGTACCAATATGGACCACGACCTCTGGCTGCTCACCCTCTCCTTTCAGAATGTCCTGCAGCTGCTCCGAGATATCCTTGACCCGAGAACCAGGGAGGCAACATGCCATCCTGGAGCAAAAACAAGAAATGCTGGAATCACTCAGCAGGTCTGGCAGCATCTGTGGAAAGAGAAGCAGAGTTAACGTTTCGGGTCAGTGACCCTTCTTCGGAACTGCGGTTCTGAAGAAGGGTCACTGACCCGAAACGTTAACTCTGCTTCTCTTTCCACAGAGGCTGCCAGACCTGCTGAGTGATTCCAGAATTTCTTGTTTTTGTTTCAGATTTCCAGCATCCGCAGTATTTTGCTTTTATTCCATCCTGGAGTCTCGTTTGCAGCCACAGAAACGCCTATCTTCACCCCATACAACAGAATCTCCTATCACGATAGCTCTTAAACCCTTTTAATCCCCTGTTGTGCAGCAGAGCCCTCCATGGTGCTAAAAGCTTGGCTGTTGCTGCTTTTCCCTTGGAGGTCATCCCCCCAACAGTAACCAAAGCGGTATATCTGTTTGAAATGGGGATGGCCACAGGGGAATCCTGCACTACCTGCCTGCGCCGCATACTCCGTCTGTGTTCACCCATCCCTTTTGTGCCTGAGCAACCATCACCTGTGGTGTGACTACCACACTAAACGTGCTATCCACGATGTCCTCAGCATCGCGGATGCTCCACAGTGAACCCACCCGCAGTTCCAGGTCCTTAATACGGTTAGCCAGGAGCTGCAGATGGATTTTCCACATAGCACAGGAGGAGCATATCACGGGGCTGAGCTCTCCTGCCATGACTTATCCTTAGGTTAACTCGTTACTCCCTTAATTAAAAAATACTAATTACACTAGGGACCTTGTTCGACCCACTCCAATCTACAGTCCTAGAAAAAACACAATTTAGTAGTACTCACCTTATCACCAGATTTATTTTTCAAAACCAAAAAAAGCTTTCCCGGTCTTTTTTAAAGATATTTAAATACACGAATAGCAGTGACTCACTAACCAATCAGCTTGGATCTCTACTCTGACGTTTCTGTTGTTTTTTTCTTTTCAAACTCGGCGCCTCGGTTCCTTGCCACTCCGCTCCCGGAAGGTAAGATACTGGGCCTCCATCATCGGGTTCGATTTATAGGCTCCGATCTCGTCCTTCACCCCACAGGTCCGCTTCACTGCTCTCCACTCCCGTGACTCTCTGGCATGCTATCTGAGAGGAATCTTACCGCCTTACAATTTAATTTAAATTAAGTGCTGCACAATTTCTGCGTCCGAAGCACGATGGTTTATGAGGTCTACTGTATCGCTTTGTTTCCCTCTCTCCCCTTATCTACCTGTCTAGAGGCCTGCATTTCCTCTCTTCTCTATCTCTCTCTGTCTGTCTCTGTCTCTGCCTGCATCGCCATGTCGCTCCCTCCTGTTATCTCTTTTTGCTTGTTTGTCTTTCTCTATGCAATGCTTGTCTGTCTCTTGCTATGCCTCCTTGATTCTGTCTCTTTCCCTGTGTCTGGCGTGCACTTTGCGCTGTCAATTTGGCCACCAGCGTCTCTCTCCCGTTCTCTCTCTCTTTTGCTCTCTCTCCCATGACCTCGATGGGACAGAGTTATTCAAATGTAGTAACTCAAAACGGAGGGCGCAGTAGAGCTGGGAGCCTGTTGGAGTCTTCACCCAACTTTGCTAAGGCTCTTTATCTGAGTCATGGAATTGGATTGCCCCCCTCATGCTTCCAGATCATTCAGCATGGGCGGGCGAATGACGGCCTGGAACTGTTAATGGAAGAATCTTCAAATAAATGGATCGTGGCATGCAAAGAATGCCTGGCCTGTACATGAATTTCTGTGCCTGCAGCTACCATAGGAATGGTGAGGACACATGGGAAAGCAATTCCGCAGATCTCTCATTCTTAATTGGAAGTCCTGCTGCGGGAGCAGATGGTCCACAATGTTGTGATCTTTCCCAAAGCCGGGAGGAAGAGCACCGCCTTTAGTGACCGAGGAAGTCAACAAAAGGAGGCTGGTCCCTTCAATCTATAGGATGTGCGTCAAGATGATGCAGAACCTCCGCAGGGTGGGAAAGGTGAGTGGCATGAACTTACAGATGCTGGGCCACCAACTCTGAGTTTCTCAGTTTTATCTTGCCAAGCGTTACTCATGACAACAGAACTTGCTGTTGCACTCATTCATCTCTCTCCAGGTACTGCACATCTCGATGTGAACAGCAAACAGGCACACTCAACTTAATGTAATTCCTCTCTCGTGCCCAAGCCTCCACAACTGCAGTCTTTCCTTACTATCCCAACAAGCCATTACTAGTCATGGTAACATAGAAAATAGGAACAGGACTGGGCCATTCGGCCCTTCTGGCCAGCTCCGCCATTCAAAAAATATCATGGCTGATCGTCTAATTCAGTAATCTGTTCGTGCTTTGTCCCCACGTCTCTTGAACCCTTTGATATTAAGAATTATATCTTTCTCCTTCTTGAATACATTTAATAACTTGGCCTCCACTGCCTTCTGCGGTAGAGAATTCCATAGGTTCACCCCCTTCTGAGTGACGAAATTCCTCTTCATCTCGGTTGTAAATGGCATACCCTGTACCCTGAGACTGAAACCCCTCGCCCTAGACACTCCAGCCGTCGCCAACATCCTCCCTGCATCTAGCCTGTCTAGTCCTGTTAGAATTTTATAGGTTTCTATGAGGTCCCTTCTCATTCTTCTAACGCTGGCGAATGTAGGGCTAGTCAACCCAATATCTCCTCATACGTCACTCCTACCATCCCAGGAATCAACCTAGTAAATCTTGTTTTCACTCCCTCCATTGCAAGAATGTTCTTCCTCAGATAAGGAGACCAAAACTGCACACAATACAGATGTGGTCTCAACAAGGCCCTGCAAAACTGCAGTAAGACATCCTTGCTCCTGTACTCTATCTTCTTGCAAGGAAGTACAACATACCATTCGCCTTCCTAACTGCTTGCTGCACCTGAATGCTTGCTTTCTGCGACTGGTCTACAAGGACACCCAGGTCTCGTTGCACCTCCCCGTTTTCTAATCTATCCCCATTCAGGTAATAACCTGCCTTGCAGTTTTTACAACCAAAGTGGATAACCTCAGATTTCTCAACGTTATATTACATCTGCATGCAATTTCCCACTCATCCAACGTATCCAGATCAGAATGGAGCGTCTTTGCATCCTCCTCCCAGCTCACCACTGCCCCCCACCCCCACCCACCCCGAGCTTTGTGTCGTCTGCAAACTTGGAAATGTTACATTTAGTTCCCTCACCCAAGTCATTAATATATATTGTAAACAGATGGGGCCCAAACACTGATCCCTGCGATACCCCACTAGTCAATGCCTGACTCCCGGCAAAAGACCTGTTTATTCCTACTCTCTGTTTGTTGTTTATCAAACTGTTCTAAATCCATGACAGTATATCACCCCCAATCCAGATGCTTTAATTTTGCACACTAACCTCTTATGTGACACCTTATCAAAAGCCTTCCGAAAATCCAAATACACCACATTCACTGGTTCTCCATTGTCTATTCTACACGTAACATCCTCAAACAGCTCCACTCGATTTGTTAATCATGATTTCCCATTCTAAACCAATACTAAATTTGGTCAATCCCATTTATGCTTTCCAGCTATCGCATCCTTTATAATAGACTGGAGCATTTTCCCCACTGTTGTAAGGCCAACTGGTCCATAATTCCTTGCTTTTTTTTCTCCCTTCTTTTGATAAATAGTGGGGTGAAATTTGCCAGCCTCAAATCTGTAGGAACTGCTCCAGAATCTATATAATTTTGGCATATGAGCACCAATTCGTCCAAAATTTCCAGGGCCTCTTCCTTTAGTACTTTGGGATGTAGATTAGCAGGCCCTGGGGATTCGTCAGCCTTTAAGCCCATTAATTTCCTCGCACTGTTTTTTTTCTTTACTAATACTGATTTCCTTCAGTTCCTCCCTCTCATTACTCCGTTGCTTCCCTAACATTTCTGTGAGGTTTCTTGTGTCCTCCTTTCTGAAGACAGAACCAACGAATGTGTTTAATTGTTCTGCCATTTCTATGTTCCCCATTATAATTTCCCCCATTTCTGACGTTTGTCTTCACTAATCCTTTCCTCTCCACACATTTATAGAAGCTTTTATGTTGCCCATAAGTTTATTCTCATACTTTATCCCCCACTTAATCAACCTCTTTGACCTTCTTTGCTGAATTCAACACTGTTCCCAATGCTCAGACGTGCTGCTTTTTCTGGCAATTTTATCCGCCTCCTCTTTGGAGCCAATAGTATCCATAATTTACTTTGTAAGCCACGGTTGAGCCACCTTTCCAGTTTTATTTTTGTGCCAGACAGGAATGAATAATTAATTTAATTCATACACACGTTTTTTTAACAACACCATTGCCTATCCACTGTCAACCATTTTCGTAAAGTTCCCCAATATACCATAACCAACTCGTGCCTCATACCTTTGTCTTTTGCTTTATTTTCATTCAGGACCCTAGTTTCGGAATCAACTACTTCACTATCCAGCATAATGAAGAATTCTATCATGTTATGATCGCTCCTCCCCAAGGGACCCCACACCATAAGATTGTTAGTTAATCCTTCTAGATTACACAATACCCAGTCTAGGATAGCCTCTTCTCTAGTTTGTTCCTCAACGTATTGGTCTAAGAAAAAGTCACATACAGAGTCCAGGAAATCGTCCTCCACCGTAGTGTCACTAATTTGGTTTGGCCAGTCGAAATGTGGATGAACGTCACCCAAGATTACAATTGTACCCTTATTTCATGTGCCTCTAATTTCATGTTTACTACAAACCCTTATATCTCTATTACTGTTTGGAGGCCTATAGACAGCTCCCACCAACGTTTCCTGTCCCTTGGTGCTTCTTAGCTCCACCCATACAGATTCCACATCACGATTTTCTGAGCCAATATCCTTCCTCACTATTGCATTGATTTCCTCCCTTACTAACAAGGCTACCCGACCTCCTTGCCCTTTCCTAAACATTGAATACCCCTGGATGTCCTTGGCCACCCTGCAGCCACGCCTTCCTAATCACAATTATATCATAACCGTTTGTATCTATTTGTACTGTTAATTATCTACCTTACTGCGAATATTCCACGCATTAAGACACAATGCCGTTAGACTTGACATTTTAGCATTGTTAGTATATTACCTTCAATTTGCACTGTGGCCCCATTTGTTTCTCTCTCTTGTTTTCTCTGCCTTCCACTTCTGCTCCTTACTTTTCTGTCTTTCACTTCTATCCTTGTTTTCACCTCCTCTGTCTCCCGCTCAGATTCCCAACCCCTGCCATTGTAGTTTAGACCCTCCCCGACAGCACTGGCAAGCACCCCTGCCCCTCTCCCAATCCGCCCACCCACACCCTCCACGAGGATATTGGTCCCAGTCCTACCCACATACAATCCGTCCAGCTTGTACTGGTCCCACCTTGCTCAGAACCGTCCCAATGTCCCAGGAATCTGAATCCCTGCCCCCGACACCATTCCTCCAGCCACGTAGTCATCTGATGTATCCTGCTATTTCTGCTCTCGCTAACATGTGGCAATGGTAATAATCCTAAGATTATTACCTTTAATTCCGACTTTTCCATTTACGCCATAACTCCTTATATTCAGCTTTTAGGAACTTCTCCTTTTTTTTAACCTATGTCGTTACTCCTGATATTTACCACGACAACTGGCTGTTCGCCCTCCCCTCTCAGAGTGCTCTTCAGACGCTCAGAGACATCCTTGAACCAGCACCAGGGAGGCAACAGACAATCCTGGAGTCTCGTTTGCAGCCGCCGAAACGCATGTCTGTTCCCTTACGATTGACTCCGCTATCGCTATTGACCTGCCACTCTTCTTCCTCGCCTCATGTTGCAGCAGAGCCACCCTTGGTGCGATGAAGTTTGCTCTTGTTCCTTTTCCCTGAGCCATCCCCCACAACAATATCCAAAGTGTTATATCTGTATATCTCAAAAATCTCTACTTTCTATCCATGCAGGTGAAGGGAGAACATAACCTCAGGGAACGTCAGAGAACCGGGCGGTGTGGGTGGGGCGTTGGGGCCCTCGAGTGACATGTACCTTACTTGTATTGACAGAATTATTTCCGAGTGGCCGAGTCAGAAGACTGTCTTTCTTCAGGAGCTGCAGATGTCGGCAACGACCTGGACTGGTGTTCGCATATGTTGAAACAGCTGTATTTGGGGTCTCGCCTGCTTGGAGCTGGATCTTCGTGTCCAGCCCCTCTTGCCTGTGGAACGCCATGTGGCTGAAGAGAAAACAGCTGTTCAGGCAATAGAACAAGGCGAGAATACTCAATAAATTGTAAGATACTAAAAAAGACTGTCGAGGAACAAATGACTGCATGTCCACAGATCTCTGAAGGTGGCTTCACAGGTAGATAAAGTTGTCAAGAAGGCATATGGGAAACTTGCCTTTATTAGCATAGGCAGAGAATGTAAGAGCCATGACGTTAAGTTGGAACTGTATTAAACGCTACTTAGGCCACAGCTGGAGTACTAGGTCAAATTGTGCAAAATATGGGTTACAGTGGAGAGGGTACAGAGGAGATTTCCGAGGATTTTGCCTGAATTGGAGAACTTTAGTTATGAGGAATTACTTGAAAGGCCTTATTTCCTTTAGAATAGAGAAGGCAAGGGGATTCTTAATTGGACTGTCTCAAATAATGAGGGCGACAGATAGAGTGAATTGGAAGGCCCAATTTCCCTTGGTTGAGGTATCCTTAACCAGGGGGTATAGACTTAACGTAAGAGATAGGAGGTTTGGAGCCGTTTTGAGGGGAATTTTTGTCACTCAGAAAGTGGTGGAGATCTGGAACTTACTGCCTGAAAGAGTGACAGAGGCAGAAAACCGAATAAGATTTAAAAACGTACTTAGATATGCACTCGAATTGCCTTTCTGCCTTTTTCTCCTTGAGTGCTTCTCTGCAGCAAGTATTTAACATAAGCATTCCTGTGCCACGCAAAGTCATAATATACGGACCCAGAGTGCAATCTAGTTACAGAAACCACGTACCGCAGAATTCACTGCAAAGAACAAAGAACAAAGAAAATTACAGCACAGGAACAGTCCCTTCGGCCCTCCAAGCCTGCGCCGATGCAGATCCTCTATCTAAACATGACGCCTATTTTCTAAGGGTCTGTATCTCTTTACTTCCTGCCCATTCATGTATCTGTCCAGATACATCTTAAAAGAGGCTATCGTGCCCGCGTCTACCACCTCCACTGGCAATGCATTCCAGGCACCCACCACCCTCTGCGTAAAGAACTTTCCACGCATATCCCCCCTAAACTTTTCCCCTCTCACTTTGAACTCGTGACGCCTAGTAATTGAATCCCCCACTCTGGGAAAAAGCTTCTTGCTATCCAACCTGTCTATACCTCTCATGATTTTGTCCACCTCAATCAGGTCCCCCCTCAACCTCCGTCTTTCTAATGAAAATAATCCTAATCTACTCAACCTCTCTTCATAGCTAGCGCCTTCCATACCAGGCAACATCCTGGTGAACCTCCTCTGCACCCTCTCCAAAGCATCCACATCATTTTGATAATGTGGCGACCAGAACTGCACGCAATATTCCAAATGTGGCCGAACCAAAGTCCTATACAGCTGTAACATGACCTGCCAGCCCTTGTACTCAATACCCCGTCCGATGAAGGAAAGCATGCCGTATGCCTTTTTGACCACTCTATTGACTTGCGTTGCCACCTTCAGGGAACAATGGACCTGAACACCCAAATCTCTCTGTATATCAATTTTCCCCAGGACTTTTCCATTTACTGTATAGTTCACTCTTGAATTGGATCTTCCAAAATGCATCACCTCGCATTTGCCCTGATTGAACTCCATCTGCCATTTCTCTGCCCAACTCTCCAATCTATCTATATTCTGCTGTATTCTCTGACAGTCCCCTTCACTATCTGCTACTACACCAATTTTAGTGTCGTCTGCAAGCTTGCTAATCAGACCACCTATACTTTCCTCCAAATCATTTATGTATATCACAAACAACAGTGGTCCCAGCACGGATCCCTGTGGAACACCACTGGTCACAAGTCTCCATTTTGAGAAACTCCCTTCCACTGCTACTCTCTGTCTCCTGTTGCCCAACCAGTTCTTTATCCATCTAGCGAGTACACCTTGGACGCCATGCGCCTTCACTTTCTCCATCAGCCTACCATGGGGAACCTTATCAAATGCCTTAATGAAGTCCATGTATTTGTCATCTACAGCCCTTCCCTCATCAATCAACTTTGTCACTTCCTCAAATAATTCTATTAAGTTGGTAAGACATGTACTTCCCTGCACAAAACCATGTTGCCTATCACTGATAAGCCCATTTTCTTCCAAATGGGAATAGATCCTATCCCTCAGTAACTTCTCCAGTAGCTTCTGTACCACTGACATCAGGCTCACCGGTCTATAATTACCTGTTTTATCCCTGCTACCCATCTTAAACAAGGGGACAACATTAGCAATTCTCCAGTCCTCCGGGACCTCACCCGTGTTTAAGGATGCTGCAAAGATATCTGTTAAAGCCCCAGCTATTTCCTCTCTCACTTCCGGCAGTAACCTGGGATAGATCCCATCCAGACCTGGGGACTTGTCCACTTTAATGCCTTTTAGAATACCCAACACTTCCTCCCTCCTTATGCTGACTTGACCGTGAGTAATCAAACATCTGTCCCTAACCTCAACATCCGTCATGTCCCTCTCCTCGGTGAATACCGATGCAAAGTACTCGTTAAGAATCTCACCGATTTTCTCTGACTCCACGCATAACTTTCCTCCTTTGTCCTTGAGTGGGCCAATCCTTTCTCTAGTTATCCTCTTGCTCCTTATATATGAATAAAAGGCTTTGGGATTTTCCTTAACCCTGTTTGCTAAAGATATTTCATGACCCCTTTTAGCCCTCTTAATTCCTCATTTCAGATTGGTCCTACATTCCCGATATTCTTTCAAAGCTTCGTCATTCTTCAGCCACCGAGACCTTCTGTATGCTTCCTTTTTCCTCATAGCTAGTCTCACAATTTCATCTGTCATCCATGGTTCCCTAATCTTGCCATTTCTATCCCTCATTTTCACAGGAACATGTCTCTCCTGCACGCTAATCAACCTCTCTTTAAAAGCCTCCCACATATCATATGTGGATTGACCTTCAAACAGCTGCTCCCAATCTACATTCCCCAGCTCCTGCCGAATTTTGGCATAGTTGGCCTTCCCCCAATTTCGCACTCTTCCTTTCGGACCACTCTCGTCTTTGTCCATGAGTATTTTAAAGCTTACGGAATTGTGATCACTATTCGCAAAGTAGTCCCCTACAGAAACTTCATCCACCTGGCCGGGCTCATTCCCCAACACCAGGTCCAGTATGGCCCCTTCCCGAGTTGCACTATTTACATACTGCTCTAGAATACCCCCCTGGATGCTCCTGACAAATTCTGCTCCATCTAGACCTCTAACACTAAGTGAATCCCAGTCAATGTTGGGAAAATTAAAATCTCCTATCACCACCACCCTGTTGCTCCAACATCTTTCCATAATCTGTTTACATATTTGTACCTCTATCTCACGCTCGCTGTTGGGAGGCCTGTAGTACAGCCCCAACATTGTTACTGCACCCTTCCTAATTCTGAGTTCTGCCCATATTGCCTCACTGCTCGAGTCCTCCATAGTGCCCTCCTTCAGCACAGCTGTGATATCCTCTTTGACCAGTAATGCAAATCCTCCACCCCTTTTGCAGTTAGTACAAAAAAAACTATTAATCTGTGTGAAACAATTGACCCAACGCTGTCACTTAACATGAAGTGCCTAACAATATGTACATTAGGAAATGTTTAACCAGTTTCTGCAGGTAGAGCTAAGGAATTGGTAAAACAGAAGTAATTTAGAAATTCACCTATGTGGGTGCAGCCGCTAATGGATAGGAGTTGGGGAGAGGGGAGGGTCATCAGATGAGCACAAAGATGCTGTTAACCTGATTATACAAACTGAGCGTTGATGTTCCACTAAGGTCCCATTAAACCTAGGAATAAAAAGTCAAGGCACTTCAATTGAATATCTCACTTTCAAAGAGGAAAATCGCTATCAACCTGTTGTGACGCTCCCTTTTAAAGTATATGTCTTTTTTTAAACTATGAAATTGTTCCGTGGTGAATGACACAGATTTAAGAGTCAATGTAAAGATTAACATTCACTTACAAACGTTGCCAAGGAGGCTTACGTGCTTCTTCTCCAAGACGTTCTATGCAAAAATGGGTCCAGCTTCCTCCGTGAAGAGAGGTACTTAGGATCATTTGTTTTCTGTTTGGCTCTGCTGAAATGTGAAATCATACAATGAAATAGGAGCAGAATAATATCAATGCGCAAATTCTAAAGAACGGTGAACTAAATGAAATGTTAACTCTGTTTCTCTCTCCACAGATACTTTCTGATCTGCTGCGTATTTCCAACATGTTCTGGTTTTATTTCCAAGTTCCAGCCTTCGCTGTATTTTGCTTTTTTATGCATGTTTTCATCCAGCCTGTTATCAACTGCCTCATAAACGACATATATCTGTAAATATTGCTTCTATACCTCAGGGACATGTTTAAAGTTTAAATACTAATAATATATCAAAGTGACTTTGCAAACTCTAAATACTAAATATCTAACACCGGACAATATTTAAATTATAGAAACGAATTGTGTACCACTGGATATGCATCAAAGCAAGTTTTTTTTTTAAATCTCCAAAGTCGAATTGTGCATGATCGGGGCGAAATTGAAATCTAATTACATAGTGTGTACCTTAGAAACATGGTCACTGGAAGAACTGATTCTGTATCACTGTGCCATCTTTAGACTCTAATTATTTATTGTTTAACGCAGGGAACATTTAGCCTTTATAATTGTATCGCATTTCACAAAGATATGCTTAATTATGAAGAACTTATTGTGTATCACAGGGTCACGTTAAAGCCCTCAATAGGAAGTGAGTATCGCAGAGTCATTTGGAAGTGTACATATTGATTGATTATTGCAGGGACATATGTATACTCTATATACTGTTGCTGATGCACAAGGATATATTGAACTCTGCATGCTGGTTCGGTATCAAACAGAAACGTTAAATGTCATAATGCACATTTTGTCCAAAAGAGACATCGTTAAACTCTGAATGCAATATTATATGTCACAATAGTTTAGTTATGTCGAAGCAGCAACAGACGTCTGCTCTGGCACGGAAGTATTTCATGGCTGGTCTGTACCATAGTTCCATTACTTTATATTTTGATCTGCATAACTTAATACCACTGCCAAAGAAAAATCTAGCATAATTGCTGTTAAGATTTTCTATTAAACCTCCTATTGGCGGGGAGATTTCCAGATATGCAATATCCTTTATGTTAAGATGTGCTTTTAAGACATTACCCCTGAGCAGCCATGCAAAGAGTTTAAGTTTATGTCCCCCAATTCTCCAATCAAATTAATAGTTTCGTGCTGCCAACCTTATAATACCATTTAATCATCTTACACACCTAAATTATATCACCCCTTAATCTCCCCAAATTAATGGAATACAAGCCTAGACTATGCAAACTGTCAACACAGTGTGTAGGTTTTAAATCCAGTAGCATTCTGGTGAATCTGCACTGCATCCTTTCGAAAGGCAATGTATCCTCTCTTGGATGTGTTGCTGGAAATAAATGCAGAACTCCAGATTGCATACAGCCAGAGTTCTGTACAGCAGTAACACAACTTCCACCCCTTTTGATTCCAACTCTGATGAGATATAGGTCAATATTTCACGAGCCATTGTCCTTATTTTTAGTACAAACGTTTAGTGATTTCTGGGCTTGGACACCTACATTTCTCTGTTCACACACCGTTCCTAACTGTGCACCATTTGGAAAGTACTCTAACCTCGTAATTTTGAACATTCAACACGATCTGCCATAATGTTTTCCACTCAGTTTACCTGGCATTGTCCTTTTGCAAAGTTCTTCTCCCATCTGTACTATAGATAGTGTTACCTTCATTGTGTCATCAGCAAACTTAGACATAGGGCTTTCTACTACTTTTTCGAAGGACCTTATAAATATAATGAACAGCCGCAGCCCCAGTACAGATTCAGGCGGGATACTGCTAGTCACATCCTGAGAATTTGAGTTCATACTCATGCCCCTTCGCTCTGTTCCCTAACTCTTAAACAAGTCTTTATCCAGGGCAATATGTCGCCTCACATTCCTTGTACGCTTATCTTTATGAACAGTCACTATGTGAATGTTTGTTAACTGCATATAAATATAAAGTCCATATAAATAGCAACTGTAGTTGCTCTGTTGTGCCCAATGCTGCTTGCCTCCTCAAAATATTCAACTAGGTTCATTTGACAAGACGTTATTTTTTATGAACCCATGCTGCGTTTCTCTGGTCAGTTCATATATCTACACTGTACTCCTTCCAAGACAAATATATCCTTGCTCGGTTGATGCCCAGAATTGCTCACAGTTCTCCAGGTGTGGCCCAACCAGGCCTCTGTACATCTGAAGCACGACTTCTACCCTCTCGTATTCTAGTCCTCTTGTTATAAAGGACAACAAAAATTGCATTAGATTTATGATTATTTTCTGTAGCTGTTCGCGACATTTTAGTTGTCGATGTACCTGCACCTCCAAGTTTCTTTGGACCTGCATTGTTAGTAGCTGTTCAACTTTAAAAAAAAATACCCAGATCTTTTGTTTGGACCAAAGTGGATGATCACACATTTTCCTACATTGAAATTAATTTGACCGAATTTTGTCTGTTCAACTATCCCATCAGTAGCTCGATAATATTGTCTGCCTCCTCGAGGTCCAAATAAATAACATTCATAGGCAGTGACGTAGCGCTACTTTAGTGACAGCTTGCACAAGTTCCCAGAGATTAGACAGGCATGTTCTACCTTTTAACATCTATGCTAGCTTTCCCTGAGCAGCTGAAACTGTTCAATGGGTAATGACATACTTCCATCTGCAATGCTTGCAATGCTACCTTTCTTTTTTGCCATTGTCAAACCTGGATAGGTAGCGTTCTATCCCATTATCGAAGTAGATAATAAATACAGTGAATAGTTAATGCCACACAAAGATCATTGCATAACACCACTGTTATTTAGCAATAATATTAACTGTCCCTTATCCCTACACGTTGTCTGATGCTGCTCATCCAATTTCCTAATTAGGTCGACAATTTGCCTTCATTTGCATGGGCTTCAATTTTTAGCTAGCAGTCCCTTGTGAGGGACGTTACCGACTGCCTTCCAGAAGTCCAAAAAGGTCACATCCATAGGCAGTCCCCTCACCGCTACTTTAGTGACAGGTTTTAAAACTTCAGAGAGATTAATCAAACATGCCGTACCTTTTAAAATCTCTGCAGGTTCTCTTTGACAAGCTGAAACTATTCAATGTGCTCTATCACACAATCCATAATTTTATTGTATAATTCCTTGATTGCTCTCTCACACCTTTTGTAAATAGTGAAACTGCATGGCAATTTTCGACTCGAAAGGAGACGTTCCTGAATCCAGGGAACTTTGAAGATTGTAGTTCGTGGATCTCCAATGTTCTCACCTACTTCCATCCCTGGGGCGGAAACTATCTTTTTGTATTCGTTCAAGAGATGTGGGTGTCGCTGGCAAGGCCAGCATTTGTGGTCTGTCCCTAATTGCTCCTGAGTAAGTGATGGCAAGCCGCATTCTTGAACTGCTGCAGTACATCTGCTGCGGATATACCAACATTACTGTTCGGGAGGGAGCTCCAGGAATTTGATTTAGTGACGCTGAAGGAACGGCGAAATATCACCGTTTCAGGATGTTGTAGCTTGTAGGGAAACTTGCAGGCCGTGGTGCTCCAATGCATCCAGATGGCAAAGGCCGCGGGTTCAGAAGGTGCTGTCAAAGAATGTGTGGTGAGTTACTGCAGTGTATCGTGTTGATAGTACACATTGCTTCCACTGTGCATCGTTGGTAAAGGAGCTGAATGATTTAAGTGGTGGATGGGATGCCAATCAAGCAGGTTGCTATGTCCTGGATGCTGTCGAGATTCCTGAGTGTTGTTGGAGCCGAACGCATCCAGGCAAGTGCAGAGTATTCTATCACACTCCTGACTTGCGAACATGCAGACACTCAAATTAGGAGCAGACGTAGGCTACTCGGCCCCTCGAGCCTGCTCTGCGATTCAACATGATCGTGGCTGATCTGATTGTAACTTCAAATCCACATCCACATGCCTACACCGGTAACCTTCCAAACAGTTTCTTATCAATTACATATCTACCTCCACCTTAATAAAAAAGAATCTGCTTTTCTGCCATTTCAGGAAGAGAGTTCAAAGACTTACGACCCTCTGATAGAAAACCAAATTATCCTCATTTCTAACTTAAATGGGCCACTCCTTATTTTGAAGTAGTAACCCATAGTTCTAGATTCTCCTTCAAGAGGAATCATCCTTTCCACATCCACCCTGTCAAGACCCCTCAGGATCTTAAGTCGCCTGTTACTCTTCTAAATATCAGCGTATACAAACCTAGTCTGTCCAATCTTTCTACATAAGACAACCCAGGTATTAGTCTAGTAAACCGACTCTGAATTGCTTCCAACGCATTTGCATCCTTCCTTAAATGAAGAGCCAAATACTGTACGCAATATAACCCAAATGTGGTCCAACCAATGCGCTGCATAAATGAAGCATAACCTCACTGTTGTATTCAATTCCCCTCGCCATAAAATATACCATTCTATTAGCTTTCCTAATTGCTTGCTGTACTTTATACTAACCTTTTGCAATTCATTCCCTGGGGCACGCAGATCCCTCTGCATCTAATAGCTCTGCAATCTCTCACCATTTAGATACTATGCTCCTTTTTAATTCTTCCTGCAAAAATGGACAATTTCATATTTTCTCCACATTATATTCATTTGCCTGATCCTTTTCCACTCACTTACCATATCTAAATCACTTTTTAGACTCCTTATGTACTTCTCACAACTTATTTTCCTGCCTATCATCAGCAAGTTTAGCAACCATTCCTACGTCCCTTCATCCAAGTAACTTATATAAATTTGAACAGCTTAAGGCCTGTTGTTTCCTTGGGTGGTCTGTCAGGCTGGCTTCTTCCTGTACTATAAATATTGAAGCACAGTAATTACTCAGCAAGTCCATAATTTCCTTATTTTCGTTTAATAATACAGAACATGAGGATTGCAAAAATAGTGACATTTTTTTGAAGCATTTCGTCTTGAACTCATCAGGACAATCCGCAATAATAACCAATATAAAGGAAAACAACAGCTTATACTGCATGGGAACGGAGTGCTTATTGGTTGGCTATTGAACTCTGATTGGTAGAGGCGTTGCCATGGAGAATACGCAAGTTTACGGTGACTGATAGTTAACAACCAAGTTTTTTTTGAAACAACATGTTCCTTCTTCTATTCACAATGGGCAAGGCACAGGCCATAACCAACCAGCCCGTGCTTGCAAAATGCAAAACACAGTGTCCAACATTAGCTGTGATTCCGCGATTGGACAACATTTGCTAAAAAATAAAATCCACAGTGTGCTAAGAAGTATGCTGGCAACCAATTTAAGATTGTCAGTAGGGATTGCACATACTGGAAGCTGCATATATTAATACACAGGGCACTGTTCTTTTCAGACTGGAGGAAAATGTACAAACATTGTGCCTGTTCCAGCTGAACAAAATAAGTAACAGCCCTTCACTGGTTCATTCCTCAGGGCAATGCTTTGACCAATCAAAGTCAAGGTGCCTGGTTCAATTTAAAACAAAGCTTGGTGCTTAACTGTCAGTCAACGTAAACTGGTGGATTGTCCTCACGATTTTCAGCAATATACCTTATTTCCCTTGAAATATCACCGTCATCAGCTGAAGGGGCCCATCGTACTCCTGAATAATCCTTCTTTCTTAATGTATTTGCAAAATAAGAGTGTGCTGATTTGGCATTCGTCACAAATTTCTTTTTATGCTACCCTTTTGTTGCTATTACTATCTGTTTTGTCAGCCTTTGCTGCTCTTTGTATGGTTCCCATTCGCCAGCATCTTAGTTTTTTCCTCCCCACTTTTGTATGTTTTTCTTTCTTTTCGTTTTATATTATCTCTTACTTCCTTCGTTTTTCATGACTGTCTTTTCTGCCAAGTACAGTTCTTTCCCCTTATGGTATAAACTGGTTTGGTACTAATTGAAATTATTTTTGAATGATTCCTTCTGATCTTCTATTGTTTTACCGTAACCACTTTAGTGTGGACAGTCTATGCCTCATCCCACTGAACTCAGCATAAGCTAAATGTAGAATCTTAACAGCAGTTTCACGCTGTTTTGCCTTTCTTCGTTCACTATAGTAAATAGTAAATTAGGCCAGTAGGACTAAGAGGAAGAGCAGGCAGGGAGATGTTGTGGAGCACAACTGGACTGGTGGTCTGAAGTGCATTTGTTTCAATGCGAGAAGTATAACATGAAAGGCAGATGAACTTAGACTTTGGAATAATACTTGGAAATATGATGTTGTTGCTCTGACAGAGACTTGGTTGAGGGAAGGGCAGGATTGGCAGCTAAATGTTCCAGGCTTCAGAAGCTTCAGGCGGGATAGAGGGGGATGTAAAAGGGGTGGGGGAGTTGCATTACTGGTTAAGGAGAATATCACAGCTGTACTGCGGGAGGACACCTCAGAGAGGTCATGCAGTGAGGCAATATGGGTGGAGCTCAGGAATAGGAAGGATGCAGTAACGATGTTGGGGGTTTACTACAGGCCTCCCAACAGCCAGCGGGAGTTAGAGGAGCAGATATGTAGACAGATTGTGGAAAGATGTAAAGGTAACAGGGTTGTAGTGGTGGGTGATTTTAACTTCCCCAATATTGACTGGGACTCACTTAGGGCTAGGACCTTGGATGGGGCAGAATTTGTGAGGAGCATCCAGGAGGGCTTCTTGAAACAGTATGTAGATAGTCCAACTAGGGATGGGGCCATTATGGACCTGGTATTGGGGAATGAGCCCGGCCAGGTGGTCGAAGTTTCAGTGGGGGGGGGGGGGGGGGGGGGCATTTCGGGTGCAGTGACCTTAATTCCATAAGTTTTAAGGTACTTGTCAATAAGCATAAGAGTAGTCCTCGGGTGAAGGTGCTAACTTGGGGGAAGGCTAATTATAACAATTTAAGGGAGGAACTGAAGATTTTAGATTGGGGACGGCTGTTTGAGGGTAAATCAACATCTGACATGTGGGAGTCTTTCAAACGTCAGCTGATTAGAATTCAGGACCAGCATGTTCCTGTGAGGAAGAAAGACAAGTTTGGCAAGTTTCGGGAAGCTTGGATAACACGGGATATTGTGAGCCTCGTTAAAAAGAAAAAGGAAGCATTTGTAAGGGCTGGAAGGCTAGGAACAGATGAAGCACCTGAGGAATATAAAGACAGTAGGAAGGAATTTAAGCAAGGAGTTAGGAGGGCTAAAAGGGGTCATGAAAAGTCATTGGCAAACAGGATTAAGGAAAATCCCAAGGCTTTTTACACATATATAAAGAGCAAGAGGGTGACAAGGGGAAGGGTTGGCCCACTCAAGGACAGAGATGGAAATCGATGCATGGAGCCAGAGGAAATGGGTGAGGTGATAAATGAATACTTTGCATCAGTATTCACCAAGGAGAAGGACTTGGTGGATGATGAGCCTAGGGAAGGGAGTGCAGATATTCTCAGTCATCTCATTATCAAAAAGGAGGAGGTGTTGGGTGTCTTGCAAAACATTAAGGTAGGTAAGTCCCCAGAGCCTGATGGGATCTACCCTAGAATACTGAGGGATGCAAGGGAAGAAATTGCTGGGGCCTTGACTGAAATCTTTGCACCCTTATAGGCAACAGGTGAGGTCCCAGAGGACTGGAGAATAACCAGTGTTGTTCCTTTGTTTAAGAAGGGTGGTAAGGATAATCCAGGAAATTATAGGCCGGTGAGACTTACGTCAGTGGTTGGGAAACTATTGGAGAGGATTCTTCGGGACAGGATTTACTCCCATTTGGAAACAAACGAACTTATTAGCGAGAGAGAGCATGGTTTTGTGAAGGGGAGTTCGTGTCTCATTAATTTGATTGAGTTTTTTGAGGAAGTGACGAAGATAATTGATGAGGGAAGGGCGGTGGATGATGTCTCTGTGGACTTTGGTAAGACCTTTGACAAGGTCCCGCATGGCAGACTGGTGCAAAAGGTGAAGTCAAACGGGATCATAGGTGAGCTGGCAGGATAGATACAGAACTGGCTCGGTCACAGAAGACAGAGGGTAACAGTGGATAGGTATTTTTCTGAATGGAGGGATGTGACTAGTGGCGTTCCGCAGGGATCAGTGCTGGGATCTCTGATGCCTGCAGTATATATAAATGATTTGGAGGAAAATGTAGCCATGCTGATTAGTATGTTTGCGGATGACATAAAGGTTGGTGGAGTTGTGGATAATGATGAGGATTGTCAGAGGATACAGCAGGATATAGATCGGTTGGAGATTTGGGCGGAGAAATGGCAGATGGAGTTTAATCCAGACAAATGTGAGGTAATGCATTTTGGAAGGGTTAATGCAGGTGGGAGGGATACAGTAAATGTCAGAGTCCTTCGTAGTATTGACAGGCAGAGAGATCTGGGTGGACAGGTCCACAGGTCACTGAAAGTGGCAACGCAGGTGGATAAGGTACTCAAGAAGGCATATGGCATGCTTGCCTTCATCGGTCGGGGCATAGAGTATAAAAATTGGCAAGTCATGTTGCAGCTGTCCAGAACCTTAGTTAGGCCACACTTAGAATATTGCATGCAATTCTGGTCGCCACACTACCAGAAGGACACGGAGGCTTTGGAGAGGGTACAGAGGAGGCTTACCAGGATGTTGCCCGGTCTAGAGGGCATTAGCTATGAGGAGAGGTTGGAAAAACTCGGATTGCTTTCACTGGAACGACGGAGGTGGAGGGACGACATGATCGAGGTTTACAAAGTTATGAGCGGCATGGACAGAGTGGATAGTCAGAAGC
Source organism: Heterodontus francisci (assembly GCF_036365525.1). Taxonomy (NCBI): domain Eukaryota; kingdom Metazoa; phylum Chordata; class Chondrichthyes; order Heterodontiformes; family Heterodontidae; genus Heterodontus; species Heterodontus francisci. The sequence goes on from NC_090415.1 coordinate 15,402,625, forward strand.
TTATTCCCAGGGTGGAAGAGTCAGTTACTAGGGGACATAGGTTTAAGGTGCGAGGGGCAAAGTTTAGAGGGGGTGTGCGAGGCAAGTCTTTTACACAGAGGGTGGTGAGTGCCTGGAACTTGCTGCCAGGGGAGGTGGTAGAAGCCGATACGATAGCGATGTTGAAGAGACATCTTGACAAATATATGAATAGGAAGGGAATAGAGGGATATGGGCCACGGAAGTGCTGAAGGTGTTAGTTTAGGCAGGCATCAAGATCGGTGCAGATTTGGAGGGCCGATGGCCTGTTCCTGTGCTGTACTGTTCTTTGTTCTTTTTTCTTTATGTTGCACTCGTACATATATTAGAGAGATATTCACACACCATCATTCTGTTAACTAAATCTGGCTCCTTGCTCATCATTAACTCAGATCTGGAATAGCCTTGTTGACTTTCAGATGTCATGCTGCAGAAGGCTATGACAGATAGACTCAAGAAAGCACAATTTCGGACTGTTACTGTGCTCGCTTCCGTTTAGGTAGTTATTGAAATAATACTGATAGCACATTTTCCCCTGAGCCCTCCTTCCCCACTACCCACACCGCCACCCCGACTTATTAATATAAAGTCCTTGTGACCGGCCATTATATCAGAAATGAAGTTGGTCATAATTATTCTTTATGATAGGTCTCCGGCCATAGCCCTGTTCATGAGGAGTCCATCCAACGGCTCAGTCCTTTCTTCTCCCAGTGCTGGTGTCGCTGTCCTATGAAGTTGAATACCTCTTTCGCTCACCATTCCTTATTCCTGTTCCAATGGGCTTGTGGCTCTGATAATAATCCAGAGATTACAATCCTTGAGGTTCTGCTCTTTAATTTTGCTCCTAGTTCCTGGTGCTCTCCAAATCGGACATTTTGCTCGCTCTTTCTTATGTTGCTGGTCCCAACATGGATTGCAAAAACTGCATCCTCCCTCTGACTCTCCAAAATCCTATCAAGCTGTTTGAGATGTCCCTCACCCAGACACCAGGCAGGCAATTTATCACGTGTGAATCTCGATCATGCTTTCACAGGATTCTATATGTCTCGGTTTTTATGACGAAGGTTTTATGGGGTGTGGAGAGAGAGGGAGGGGCAGGCAGGAAAGTGGGAGTAACATCACAGTCCTATCAGCCTTGATCTTATTGAATTGCAGAGCAGGCTCAATTGGCCAAATGGCCTACATCTGCTTCTATTTCTTACTGTCTGATGTTCCAGAATGTCACTGGAACTGGGTAACTAATGGCATCTGAAATTCGGATTTGATCGTTGGAAAAGAGTGGTGATCCATAGGTCATTCCAATATCGACTGTGAAGCTTGTATTCGGTGGAACCAAAAACAGGCAAAAACGAACCTGCTTTACAACTGAAAGAATCACAAAATTGTCAGAAAATAAGGAGACCATTAGCTCCATCATGTCTGTGCTGGCTCATTGAAAGATGTATCCAATCATTACCACTCTCCTTCTCTTTTCCTATGGCCCTGCAAATGTTTCCTTTTCAAGTGCATATTGTTATGACCAAGGTCGGAGCAATGCACTGTCAATTCAATCCCATTGCTCCATAGCTCGCAAGATATCATTAAAGGTTTCCCACCAAACCGGCAAACAGCCATATTAAACGCTTTATTACCCTAGAATAAAAACAGACCAACGCAGATATTTCTAGACAACAAATTAACAAGTTATTAATAAACTAAATGTTAAATACTATTAACACTTTTTTTTGCCTAAAGTCCTTATAACTTCTTATCTATTCCAACTCCCCCATTCATACACATACATTCAAAAATTAACAGTCAACCAGCTTCAAAAATGGTTTTTTAAAAAATGCTGTTTCTTAAGAATAAATAAATAGCTGGGTTATAGGTTTTTGTGATTTATGCTCCTGGTTGATGAGGTGTCCAGATTAGAACAATCAGATGCCAGTCGAAATCACCGCACAAATTTGATGAGCATACTTTCGTTAATCGACGTACAAAGCACTTCAGCTGCAGCAGGCGTCACACGGAGTATAACGACAGGTCTATTATTTTGATTTTAAAATTAAAACTTTGTTCCAGGAAACACAATCAGTCAAGAGAGAGAGTTCATCTTGATGCAGAGACTGTTAGATTGGAGGTAAAGGAAAATAGTTTTTGTTACTTCCAGCAATGCAAATGTATTCTTCAAAATATGTTTTCTTCTTAGGCAATTAACACAGCCTGTGGTACATTATGGAATTTCTGTTGAGAGAATTCTCTTCCTTAAAGGCAAACACGCCTCACTGGTGCCTCTCTCCCTCTCTGGTTCAAACCGATTGAAGATGTTTTTTTCACACACAGTCAAAGGTTACAATACCTCTTCTGACCTCTCACTCTCTTGTTGTTGCCTATGGAACAGGTCTGCCGTGGCACTGTACTCAAAGAATCGTCTCACTCTGACTTAAATGCATTTGCTGAGGCAACATCATTTCTTCATCGAATCTATAAAACACCTCACCATCTTGAAAACATTTGAACTTTCTCTGTTCCAAGGAGATGTTCCCAATCTTTCCAAATGTTCCTCAAAGCTGAAGTTCCTCCTTTGCAACATCCTGGTAAACTCCCTCTTTACCTTTCTAAGGCCAATGCATCTTTCCTGAATTGTAGCGTCCATAATTGGCCACAATAATAAAGCTGAGGCATAACAAGTGCTTTTACAGCCCTAGCACGAAATCTTCACTTTTATATTCTATACCTCTGATCATAAACCCAATCAATCGACATGCTTTTCAAAAATCAGCTTATGAACTCGCCATACCACCTTTAAGGATTTGTGTATATGGACACCTAGGTCTCTCTACGCATCTAAACCTTCCAAATTTAGTGCATACTGTCGGACCATATTAATCCGACTAAACCAAATCAATTCACACTTCCCTGCAGTGAACTCCAACTGCTATGATTCTGCCTATTTCTCCATCCTGTGTCATCCTGAAGACTAAAACTGTCCTTCTCCCTATCTAATACATTGCCAAGTTTCGCATCATCTACAAAATTGATTCTGTTTTGCCCTACACCACGACTTCAGTCCTTCTAAAAATTAAAATGCTTAATAGAACCAAAACTGACTCTTGGGGAGCACCACTGCAAACGACCACCCATTATGAAATAATACATCTTCCACTACATTGTGCCTTCCAGTACTCAGCCAATTCCATTTCATACCGTCGTTTTCCCCTTAATTCTCTGCTTCCATTTCCCTTTGCAGAACACTTTTTTGAATACTTTCCGAAAGTTCCTATTATAAGACCTTAATTAACTTTATCTCTTACCTTATGCTCAAACTCCTTCAATTTAATTAGTCTAGATTTGCCTTGAAACAAACAAACAAAAAAAAATCCCTAGTGGATCTCGTTGATAAACTCATGCCTAAATGTACGTTTATTTGGTCCCTGATAAAAAATTTCCAATAACTGCCCCATCACTGATATTGTGCTGTCGGGCCTGCAGTTTCCTCTCTGCTTTCTTGAATAGTCATATAACTATAGCTACATTCCAGCTCTCCAACACTACTGCTGCATCCAATGAGGATTTGGAGATTGTGATCAATACCTCTGCTATTTCTAGCTTGCGTTATTTCAGCAGCCTAAGGTGCAATCCATCCAGACGAGATGATTTACCAATTAATCAATAAAGTGCATTTTTATATCGATAACAGTAATTTCCAGAATTACGTTCTCCTCTGTTAGTGAAGACTTACAGCGTCCACTTCCTGTATGAACAGAGATGAAAACATAGTTGGAAATGGGAATAACCTAAGAATGGAAGCAATTGTGAGATTCAAGACACCACCAGACCCTTCCATCTCTCCGGCTTCACTAATAGCCAAGGGCCACATCCCAGCTATTTGATCTTGTGATCACATCTTCTGTTTCCATGATTTATAATCCCGAATAGCAATTAATCAAAAAAAATCTTATTCTTTTCAATCCCCAATTCTCAGCACTAAACACCGATTCATCATTTGTGTCATGACTATCACAGCTCGGCACCTGTGAGATTCTCTACCAAAAACACACCGCCCCCCCTCGTTTTTGAAGGCAACAATACTCTGTTCCTAACTTACATATGAGTCAAAAAGGTCTTCAGACGTCTAAACCCGCGAATTTCCATGCAGATATTTATCCAGTCACTTTATCGTGATATAAACCATTCCAGAAGTAACTACACTGTGGTCTGTTACACATATTGCCTGTTGGCACTTCCAATACATGCACTGCAGCCTCAGTCAATCAATCAATCACCTTTGTTTATGCAGCGACCATTGGTCACGTGCCTTGGCTGCTCAGTACTAATTCCTAGAGTATTAAAATTGGAAAGTCATGTTGCAGCTGTCCAGAAACTTAGTTAGGCCACACTTAGAATATTGCGTGCAGTTCTGGACGCCACACTACCAGAAGGACGTGGAGGCTTTGGAGAGGGTACAGAGGAGGTTTACCAGGATGTTGCCTGGTCTGGAGGGCATTAGCTATGAGGAGAGGTTGGAAAAACTCGGATTGTTTTCACTGGAACGACGGAGGTGGAGGGGCGACATGATCAAGGTTTACAAAGTTATGAGCAGCATGGACAGAGTGGATAGTCAGAAGCTTATTCCCAGGGTGCAAGAGTCAGTTACTAGGGGACACAGGTTTAAGGTACAAGGGGCAAAGTTTAGAGGGGATGTGCGAGGCAAGTTCTTTACACAGAGGGTGGTGAGTGCCTGGAACTTGCTGCCAGGGGAGGTGGTGGAAGCAGATACGATAGCGACGTTTAAGAGACATCTTGACAAATAGATGAATAGGAAGGGAATAGAGGGATCTGGGCCCCGGAAGTGCAGAAGGTGTTAGTCTCAGCACGCATCAAATCGGCGAAGGCTTGGAGGGCCGAATGGACTGTTCCTGTGCTGTACTGTTCTTTGTTCTATGTTCTTTGTCCTGCATCGTCATCTATCGGTCATCAGACAGACAAACGCATTCACAAACACGCTCAGAATCAAGCACACACAAATAAACACCACGAGTGCATTTAATGGACAATGCATTGGCTTTCGCAGGCGCTTATAGGCTGCCCGCTGTAGTTTCCCTTTCTTCCACCTAACATGCTAATGGCCAGAAGCATCGGGAACGTAAGTGAACCAGTTCATCGTCACTGTTGCAGTTTATACTAAAGAAGTATGGCTCACTGACCGCTTAATCAAGAAACAAGGCTTGTCTTCCAAACACTAAATTATAGTTTTCACTTCTATTCATTATGCCAAGGCGATGTTAAGCTTCATTAAGCAATACATTTCATACAAAACGTCAAAACATCACAGAAGAGATAATTGCAACGTAGCCTGAAAGCGCACCAGAGACAAATCTTGATGCCCTTCTGCGAACGAAATCCCTGCACAGACACAGAGCCACGTCAGCACCTCATAAGGTTGCCTGACCACTTCTGCTTGGTTTTGAATCGGTTTAAAGCCACTAAACAACAAGATGGTTTGGAGACTTCACCAGAAAAGGAAGGGGTCACGTTTTCTTAAAACATAAGTACGCATAAAATCACCTAATGTAATGTCACAGAACGGACGTATCACAGAGACAATATCACCACATAGACCTGTTCAACACAATGTGACGACGAAGAAGGAAACGGCAATCTGGAGCGATAGCAAACAAAACAGCGATCGTGTGTTTTGTGAATGAGTTTGCCAAGCACAGAAACTGGGCAGCGCCATTTCATCGTCTTCCAACAGCGGAAACAGTGATTAAAGCTTACCTTTTGCCGATTGTTACTTGAATTTTATGTTGCAACTCTGGAGGCCGTCTTGTCCCTGAACAGCTGGTTACTCTCACTTAGTTAACAGGCTGAGAGGAAAGACATATCTGAGTTTCGCAGATTTTCAACAAAAACAAAATAGTTTGCCGCTGCTCGAGCGCATTCAGAAAATAATGTTGAAAACAGGACTGGCAGTTCGACGATGAACAAACAATTACTATTACTAGTACAAATTTGTAATTTTCAGTTGCAAATTGTGTGACTGAAACGGAAAGTATTGGCGACAAAAGACAGATTTATGAGATTGAAGCTGCAAGTCGGAAATGGAAAACAGTTCCACGGTCACGTGACCAACTCATGGCAGAGGAAGTGTCAACTCCTGTGTTTAGTCTGATAACAGCAAGCTTTGTTTTAAAAGGAAGCAGTGAACTGGCTGCAGAACACATGACTGTTTAGCAAGGGAAGTTTCCTTTCTCACCATTTCCCTGCAGCTAACCTCACCCATTCGCCCCCACCACCGCACGCAAAAAACCTATCGCCTTTCTACAATGGTTGGTTCCTTTTCTCCCAACGTCAATTAACCTATTTGGCAGACCACTCTCCACGAGTGAGCCTAATATGTATGAGGCGGCCTTTTAGTAGTATAGGACATCACAGCTAAATATTAGGCAGCTTTATGGTGAGGCAACACTACTTGGCATTCCTCTCCTTAATGCTAGGACACTAATAATATGTTTGTTTTCTGAATTAAAATCTGTCAGCCTCAAAATGGCACCTCACACTTTCCTGCTCCGTATACAAGAGGCACATTTGCCTTCAGAAGAGAAGACATCAATGGAGAGTTTTGCCAATATACTTCAATGGGTATTGCAATGACTGTTTTTTTATTAATTTCAATACAACTGCGTACAATATAGTTGCTAATCATGGACCAGCACCAGTAGGACGGTATAGGTACCACGCATAGACCAGTGCCATTATAAAATATAATAACTAGCAGAAGACATGCATCAGCGGGCACTAATTATGAAAAAAACATGGAATTGTATGACAGAAACAAAATAAGAAAATGCTGCAACAACTCAGCATCTGTAGACAAAAAAACGCCAAAACAGATGTAAGATTTCAGGGCTCTGATATTTCATCAGAAGTGCCTGAATCATTATAATGAGTATAATAACAATAATTCTTCCTGAGTTTGTGTTTCAGAAGTTGCTGATCTTGTTCCAGATTTACAGCATCCTCATTATTTTGCTTCCCTACTGCTATTATAGAGTTATATATCATAGAAATAGACCCTTCTGCCCATCGTGTATGCGCCCACCATCAAACACCGATATTTTCTAACCCCATTTTCTGGCACTTGGCCCGTAGCCTTGGCATTTCAAGTGCTCATCTAGATACTTCTTAAATGCGGTGAGGGTTCCTGCCTCCAACAACCCCTCAGGCAGTTTTTTCCAGAGATTTCCTCAAATCACCACGAAACCTCCTGCCCCTTACCTTACATCTATGCCTCCTGGTTATTGACACATCCACTAAGGGAATAAAACGTTAATTCCTATCTACCCTATCTATGCCCCTCATAATTCTGTACATCTCCATCAGGTTTCCAGTCAGCCTTCTCTGCTCCATGGAAAACAACCCTCGCCTATCCAGTCTCTCTTCATAGCTGAAATGCTCCAGCCCAGGCGACATCCTGGTGAATCTCCTCTGCACCCTCCCCAGTGTAATCACATCCTTCCCATAATGTGATGACCAGAACTATACACAGTACTCCAGCTGTGGCCTAACTAGCGTTTTGAGGACAATAATCATACATCTGTACTAACAAGACTTTATGAAAAATAAATATCGACCAAGACATGTCGAATATTATAGGTACCAAATTCATACCTGAAAAATGTAGAACACTATATGTTCCAGGTTAACATAGGAGCAAGGATAGACTATTTAGTCACTCGGGCCTGTACCGTCAGTCAATAAGGTCAAGCTTGATCTGTGATCTAACCCCATATTCCCGCCTTTGCCTATATGCCTTTAGCTAAAAAAAATCTATCAATCGCTGTTTTTAAGTTCACAATTGATCGAGCATCAATTGTCATTTCAGTGAGTGAATTCCAAATATTTGCAGCATTTGTTGGTGGCAGGGTTTCCAAAATTTCACTCATGAAAGGTATGGCTTTAATTTTGTTAACTGTGCCCCCAGGTCTTAGACGCTACAACCTGATGAAACATATTCTTTCTATCTACCCTTTTTGCCTCCATTTAATATCTTGACATCTTTGCTCGAATCGGAACTTAACATTCTAAATTCCAGGGAACACAGCTCTACCAGATTTTTTCTGGCTCCTCGCATATATGCTGGCGCTGTAACCTCCGTATCAGCGCTTCCAGTACGTATCTTTTCCTCAGTCGAGATGATTGCCCCAACACAATTGTACCCGTCATTGTTCAAGCTATTATGCTATCGCAGTTTACCTTTCATTCCACATAGCGGATCCAATTATCCTCAGCTTACGACCCACCAGGCTCAGCGTGCAATAGATCTTTTTCTGCCATCTATATGATGCCACCAGTCAATACATCATCACCTCCCTTCAGTCTTTCAGCCTTCTGAACAGACTATTCCCTCCATGACACCTAAGTTGACTTCTCAATCAGCCTAAAAAACATACCTTCCCATGCAAGCAGTTGAAATGCTAAACCTGGCCTTTCATCCTCTCCCTTCTCACAGCATCCAAACCCCCAAACACTCCTTCCCGGGAAAACAGTGATTTATTCGTACTTATTTCAATTTAAGATACCGCATTCACCAAGTGCACATTGGGTGCTTCCGGGAATCAGTCATCTGTCATTATAATTATCCAACTTCCTCCCAATATGAGCTTTCTCTCCTTGCCTGGTTGCAGTATTCCAACGAGACTCAACACAAGCTCTAGGAACATCACTTCATCTTTCGATTAGGCACTTTTTGGACAATCGAACTCTGCAATGAGTTCAACAGTTTCAAAACTGCCCAATTTTGCTTTCTCCTTCTATCCTTTTTTCATTGCATTTAAGTTTCTCTGTGTTTGATTTTGGAAGGCAGCTGTTAATTCATACCTCATCTCGACATATCTTTCGTTGTTTACTTGTTCTATTACCACATAATTTTGCCTTGAGCCATCACCCATTTGCCATTTAATCACTCCTACCTCACACCTAATCACAGACTTCCTCTTCATTTTGTTTCCAAACTCCCTTTTTCACGCAATCTATTCTTGCTTTAAACCAATTGTATTTCTTCCCTTTCCCAGCTCCGCTGAAAGTTCATCGACCTAAAACGTTAACTCTTTTATTTGCTCTCTCTCCACAGATGCTGCTGGACCTGCTGAGTATTTCCAACATTTTTATTTTTTATTCCCAGTTCTAATCCATGCAGTACAAGTATCAGTTCAGTAAGTCTACAGTTCTCTCCCTCCAAGGCCAATAACTTTGCTAAGGTGTGTTGCCTTGACGGCTCGCAGTGCTCCAGGTGTGGTATTACCAAGGCTTTGCATTCCTGCAGCATGTCTTCCACCCAGTTGCATTGTCGTCCTCTGGATAAGAAGGCCAGTGTAGACCTGCAGCAGTAGCACATTGTCGAGTGATAAGATAAACAACAATCAATTTTAGGCCGCAACAACAGGTTCATAGAATGATAGAATTGTTGCAGAACAGAAGGAGGCCATTCTGCCTGTCGTGACTTTGCTGGCTCTCTGCAAGAGTAAATCAACGAACCTCACTCCCCGGCCTTTTCACCGCGCTGTTCCATTTTATTCTCTTATGATAATTGTCCAAATTTCGTTTGAGGGCCTCCATTGAATCTGCCTCCACCACTGGCGTAAGCAAAGCATTCCAAATCCAAACCATACACTGCGTAAAAAAGCACTTGCTTCTGTTGCCTCTGATCAATTCATGTCTTCTGGTTCTGCATCCTTTGGCCAGTGGGAACAGTTGCTCCCTATCCGCTGTACCAGACTCCTTATAATTTTGATCGCCTCTATCGCATCTTCTCTTAGTCTTCTCTAAATGGAACAAGGCCCAGTTTCTCCAAACTGGTCGAGTTCCTGAAGTTCCTTATACCGACAGCTATTCTCGCTAAACTTTTCTACACCCTCGCTAATGCATTAACATCCTTCATAATGTTTGTGCCCAGAACGGGACACAATTCTCCAGTTGAGGCTAACCCAGTGTTTTATATAGATTTATCATAGCTTCCATGTTCTTGTGCTCTATTCCCCCATTTATAAAACCCATGATTTATATGCTTTGTTAACAACTTTTTTAACCTGTTCTGCAATTTTCAATGATTTGTGCACATATGTCCAAGGTTCCTCTCTTCCTGTGATTTCTTTAGAATTGCATCTTTTAACTTGCATTGTCATGACATTGCTTGGAAAGCCCAGGAACTGAGTCTGGTACCACATACAAAGAAAGAAAGCGCTCTTCCACTGAGCTACATCCCTAGGCAGTGCTGGAGCTTTCCTAATTATTCACCTCTGCCAGTAATGCCATGTAATAACTCGTCATAATGTTGTACCAGCTGAAAAGCATATGTATTAATCAAGGAACTGGAACTAATCGGACAGTATATGTATGATCCACAAACTTTCACGAATAGGCCAGTACAGTAATCAACAAAATACCTCCCCCAGTTTGATAATATGGGTTCAGGTATTTGGGGAGACAATGGCATTGCTGTACTATCCCTTCACTGCTACTTCCGAGGACACGGGTTTAAAACTCACCGTGGTATCTGCTGCAATTCAAACTCAATTAATTAATGAAAACAATACGGAATTAAACGCCTAGTCTCAGGAAAGCTATAATGAAACTATCATCCGTTGTGGTAAAAACCCATCTGGTTCACTAATGCTATTTAGGGAAGGACATCTGCTGTCCTTAACTGGTCAGGCCTACACGTGACTCCTGGCACACAGCAATGTGGTTCGATGTGACAAGGCCCAGCAAGCCTAGATTGGGCAACAAATGCTGGCCTTGCCAGTAACGCCCACATCCCAGGAAAGAATAAACAATTAAGAGCCCTGTACTAGAGGGCAGTATAGGCTTTATTCATAAAGTACCTCAATAACTCTACAGTTTTTTTAATCTTAGAACTTCACCTCCGAAAGAGAAAATATACTAATTATTTACATGTATCAGTGGACAAGTGTCGGTATTTATTCCAACCCTTTAACCATACAAATGTATGGACGCAAATTGTAGACCCGAGCGAAAGGAAGGGTTAGTTTTTGTACCAATTGTAGGCTTGCGACTTCGAAAGTACAGGTGCTAATTATTGACCTGTACTGGTATGATGGTATAGTTACTAATTAAAATCCTGCATTATAGGTACGAATCATAGACCTTCTCCAACAGGTCATGCAGATAGTAATCATAGATCTGGACCAGTAGGACAGTATACATACTATTCATGCAAACTGTACCTGTTGGATAGTGCATGGAAAAATTATAGATGTTAGCAATTCAGAGAGTAAGGCTTTATTCATACCGTTACCCCTTTACGACTGTGTATGTATTAATTGTAACCTGCAAGGACAAGACAGAAGAGACGATAATCAGAGTCCACTGATCATTAGGACAGGTATTAATAATGCTCTGCACCAATACGAATGCTTAGGTACTAATTATCGGCGAACATCTTTGCATTGTACGGACACTGATCATCGATCTGTGCCTTTAGGAATGTGTCGGTACAGTTAAGGTCCTGCAGCAGTAAGGCGGCGTAGCTGCTAATCTTAGAAAGGTATCATTAGGGCAGCCTATGTAGCAATAAGGTCTACACAATAGCGAATGTACTAACCAAAGGCCAGAAGTATTGGTACAGTAATATTAAAAATCAAATAACTATGTCAATAGGGCAAGAAAGGATCTTTCAAAAGATTTGCATCAGCAGGACACTATACGAAATAGACTAAAAAACAAAAAAACGACAGCCATATCATTAGGGGAGACGGTGGCGTCGTGGTAATGTCACAGAGCTCGTAACAAGATGCCCACACTAATACTTTGTGGACATTGGTTAAAATCCCAACACTTAATCTGGTGGAATTTAAAATCGGTTAGATGAAGAAAATAAATGAATTAACGAATTAAACCTGGCCTTGAAAGCTAGTCTCAGTAATGGTGTCATGAAGCTGTCATTGATTGGAAACACCCAACTGGTTCACTAATGCCCTTCTTTTAAGGAAGGAAATCAATCATCCTTACCTGGTCCTGCTACTCAGTTATTATTAATTAGGAGTGAGCAAAAAAAAATCTCGCCTTGCCAGTGATGCGCTCACCCCATGAAATACAATATGTACTGAGCGTAGAACTGTACCAACTGGACAGTACTGGTTCTAACAATACATTCGTACCATTAAAGGTACCAATTGTTGGTCCAGACCAGTAATACAGTACCTGTAGGAGAGTCTATGTGCTAAATATATGCATGCTCCAGTAGGACAGTATAGGTACCAACCGTAGATCGGGGTGGTGTAGTTGTTAATCTTCAACCTGTCCCATTACGATACTATGATGCACATGCAACCAACCATGGGCCTAAAACAGTAGCATAGTAAAGTTACATATAATATGGATGTACTAATATGGGATAGAGGTAATAATCATCGCCCTGCACCAGTCGGCCAGCTTAGGTGCCAATCTAGGTCTGACCTAATAGAGCTGTATAAGCATAATAATAATGATTAAAAAGTGAGATTCCTATTGTAGAACCATCTCAGTAGAACAGCAAAACGTACTAAACATAGACCTGTGGCAATCGCTGATATAATATAAAATATATAATTATTCCTATAGGACCCATAGGTCCTCTTATAACAGCACCAGCAGGCCGTTGAGACATTGTTCATATACTTCTATGAATAGGACAGTATAGGTATCAAACTTTGACTCAGCTGTACGAGACAAATATAGGTTTGATTTCATATTGTAACAGTATAACTACATAGATACCAATTATAGTGATGTACCATTTGGACAGTATAGATAATAACGGTACAACTGCAACAGGAGAATATTCATAGCACTGCACAAGTAGAGCAATACTGGAGCCACCTACAGAGCTTCCCTAGTCTTACGGTATTGGGCATAATCAAAGACCTGCATTAGCAGAACAGTATAGTTGCCATCAGTGTACACCAGCATCAGCATGACACTATAACCGCTAGTCACAGGCATAAGAAAAGTAGACTGAAAACATATTAATAATGGACCTTTAATGTGCTGTTGTGTAGATATTAATTGCAGTCCTTAACCAGTACTAAAGATACAGACTCAACATAGACACGTTCCACTCGGTTAATTTCGGTACTAATCATGCAACCTGTGCTAGTACAACCTTATAGCTGCAAATCATTGACTTGCGCTTGAGGGATAGAATAGGTACTAATCCTCTTCTTCTTAGGCAGTCCCTCGGGAACGAGGATGACTTTCTTCTACTTCAGGGTTGTGGGTTCGCAGCTGACTAAACAGTCCAGTACTGGATCTGCACACTGTGCCACAGGTGATGTTTGGTAAGGCGGTGCGTTTGTCTTCTGGATGTTTAACTTAAGGTGTTTCCAATCAATGACAGCTTCATGACACCATTACTGAGACCAGCTTGCTCCTGCAGCGCAAAACTGCCCATCGACCATCGATATCAGCGGCGAACCACTGCACAGTTTTGATCACTTCGCATACCTTGGGAGCCTCCTCTCAGCAAGGGCAGACTTCCACGATGTACCAATTATAGAGCTACACACCGAGGAAAGAATAGGTACTAATCATAGAGCTACATATGGAGGAAAGAATAGGTTCTCATCATGGACCTTGAGTAGTAGGTCAGAACAGGTATGAATTACAGTCCTGCACCAGTAGTAACGCATAGGTACTAATTGTAGGCCTGCATAGTTACTAAACATAGGCCTGCAGCAGTAGAACAATATTGGTATTTAGCAAATACCTGAAGCAGCAGTACACTATGAGCACTAATCGAAGACATTGCACCAGTATGACAGTACATGTATTTATAAGATAACATGTGTAGTAATGGAAGAGATGCAGAAGTAGGTCTGTAAAGGTAGTAATCATAGATATGGAGGAGGAGAGTTCCCTTATTAATTGCAGATATTTAATAGCAGAAGATTCTAATTACTAATTATAAACATTCTCCAGCAAGAAATTATAGGTATCTATCACAGCAAAATACAATTACAAGCGAAAAGTTATAAAAGGGATGCGTGCACTGCTGTGTACTATAGTTACTAATCAAGGGCCTACAACAGCTCGATATTAATCGAAAGAGCTTTGCAATAGGTAAGTATAGGTACTAATGATAGGCCTTCACCAATAGCCCAGTATATGTATCAATGATAGGTTTATACCAGTAGCACCCGAAGGAGACATATCATAGTCCTATTCCTGTCGATCAGTGAAGGTATTAATAATAGAAATATATCTGCAGGAAGGTTTCATTAATAGACATGTGCCAGTGGAACAGTGTAGGTACTAATCATAGACCGACACCAGTAGGTTGAGTAGGTAGTAATCCTATACTTGTACCAGGAGGAAAGTAAAGGTACTATTTACATACATGCATAAGTAGGACAGTATAGTATTCATCATAAACTGTAGCAGAAAAGCAAGATAGGATCTAATTATAGACCTGTACCTTCAGGACTTTCTTGTCACAAATGTTAGTAATGCAGCAGCAGGAGAGTAATGGTATGAATGGGCCTCTACAATTAGTACAACAAAGTTGTATTTCATATACGTGTACCTGTAGGGTGTATTGGCATTAAATAAAGACCTGGAACAACAGAATAAAAGCAAAATACTGCAATGCTGGAAATATGAAATAAAAACAAGAAATGCTGGAAATGCTCAGCAGGTCTGGCAGCATCTGTGGAGAGAGAAGCAGTGTTAACGTTTCGGGTGAGTGACCCTTCTTCGGAACTGGCAAATATTGGAAATGTCAAAGGTCATAAGCAAGTCAATGGGGGGCGGGGCAACAGATAACAAAGGAGAAGGAGTAGAATGGACAAGGCCACAGATTAGCTGACCAGAAGGTCTGGAGCAAAGACAAACAATATGTTAATAGTGTATTGAAATACAAAGCATTAGTACAGATAGGGTGTTAACGGACTGAAGATTGAACAGCAGCAAGTACAAACATGAAAAAAACAGTGGGTAAGCAAAATGAACAAACTAAGATGAAATAAAATAAGCGTACAACAAAAGAGTAAAACATTCCAAAAAGAAAAAATATAACTAAAAATAAAAGTAAAATGGAGGGCCATCATGCACCGAAATTAATGAACTCAATGTTCAGTCCGGACGACTGTAGTGTGCCTAATCGGTAAATGAGATGCTGTTCCTCGAGCTTGCGTTGATGTTCACTGGAACACGGCAGCAAACCCAGGACAGAGATGAGAGCATGAGAGCATGGGGGGGAGTGTTGAAATGGCAGGCAACCAGTCCTGCTTGCGGACTGAGCGGAAGTGTTCCAGAAAGCGGTCACCCAGTCTGCGTTTGATCTCCCCAATGTAGAGGAGACCACATTGTGAGCAGCGAATACAGTATACTACATTGAAAGAAGGACAAGTAACTCGCTGATTCACCTTAAATGAGTGTTTGGGGCCTGGGACAGTGAGGAGAGAGGAGGTAAATGGGCATGTATTACACCGACTGCTATTGTCGGGGAAGGTGCTATGGGAAGGGGTAGAGGTGGTGGGAGTAATGGAGGAGTGGACCAGGGTGTCGCGGAGGGAACGATTCCTCCAGAATGCTAACAGGGGAAGGAGGGGAAAATGCGTTAGGTGGTGGCAACACGCCAGAGGTGGCGAAAATGGCTGAGGATGATCCTTTGGATATGGAGGCTGATGGGGTGGAATGTGAGGACAAGGGCAACCCTGTCACTGTTCTGGGAGGGAGGGGAAGGAGTGAGGTAGAGGTTCTAAACACTCCTTTCAGGTGAAGCAGCGATTTACTTGTTCTTCTTTCAATGGTATTCACTGCTCACAATGTGGTCTACTCTGTATTGAGGAGACCAAACGCAGACTGGGTGACCACTTTGTGGAACACCTCCACTCAGTCCGCAAGCAGGAACCTGAGCTTCCAGATGCCTGCCATATCAACACTCCCACCCCCCCCCACCCCCACTCCCCCACTCCCACACCCACCCCCTTCTCTCAAGCTAACATCTCTATCCTGGGCTTGCTGCAGTGTTCCAGTGAACATCAACGCAAGCTCAAGGAACAGCATCTCATTTACTGATTAGGCACACTACAGCATTCCGGACTGAACATTGAGTTCAATAATTTCAGTGCATGATGCCCCCCACCAAACCCCCCAACCCCCACCTCCCCATTTTATTTTTACTTTTAGCTATTTTTTCTTTTTTACATTTTTTACTTTTTAGTTGTAGATTTATTTTATTTCATCTTCGTTAATTCTGTTTGCTAACCCACTGTTTTTTTTTGTGTTTGTACTTGCTGCTGTTCAATCTTCAGTCTGTTAACTCACTATCTGTACTAATGCTTTGTCTTTCAATACGCTATTAACATATTGTTTGCCTTTGCTCCATGACCTTCTGGTCAGCTAATCTGAGTCCAATCTACACCTTCTGCTTTGTTATCCCTTGCCTGCCTCTGCGTTACTTGCTTTTAATCTGCAACAATAGGATGGTTTAGGTTGTAATTGTATACCTATACCATAGAATCGTTTGTGACATATAAGGTGATCATTCGGCCCGTCGACTCCATGCCGGCCCTCCACGGAACGATCCAGTGAATCTCAGTCCCCCATTCAATCCCTAGCTCTGCAAGCCAATTTCCGTCAAGTGCCCATCCAATATCTCATCCTCAGTAATGAGTTAGATACTAACCGTTGACCTTGTCCAGGAGGCCTGTTAATGTATTCAGCATTTATCAGTACCAATAGGACAGTACATATTGTTCTACTGTCCTGTACCAATACAAGAGCCTCAGCGTTAACTAGACCTGCTTCAGTAGGAAACGTCAGGAAATAATCACAGACCAGGTAGTATATTTACTACGTAGAAATCTGCAACGTTAGGACAATATAGCTATTAACAAAATGTCTGTATCAATAGCATTGTATAGGTGCTCTATTAATCAACTGCATCGAGTAGGAAAGTATAAGCACTGATCTAGAAATATGGAATAATACAACAATATAACTACTATTCATAGATATGTATCAGCAAGGTAGCACATCTCCTAATAAGACACGTCGTGCAGTAGACCAGAAAAGGTTTCAATCATAGATCTCATCCACTTTGACAGTAGTGGTTCTAATAACAGTCCTGTAGGAGAGTTTATGTGGTAAATATAGCTCTGCAGCAGTGCAATCCAGATATTAATAACAAAACTGTACCAGTCAGACACGATCTGTACTGGTCATGGACCTAGTCCAGCAGGACAGGACAGTTACTAATCATAGAACTGTGTTTTAAGGACAGTATAGCCAAAGGCAGGCTCCGGTAGTACTACAAGGACACAAGTTCAAACAATGTCACAAGTCTGGCAATATCGGTACTAATCACAGTGCTGTATTATTAGTCAAGTACTGATCATAAACCAGGATTTTATTCAATGGGGCAGTATAAGTGCTTAACAAGGGACTTTAGACGATGTACAGTTAATTTATCTCTGTATCAAAAGGACATTATAGTTATTAATCAACTATCTGCAGCAGTAGGACAGTATAAATATGAGTCAAAAATAACTGCAGCAGTATGGCAGTATAGGTGTTAATCTGAGGCCTGCACCGGAAATAAAATGTAGGCATTGTTCATGGGCCTGTACCAGTGGGACAGCGCACGTATTAATTTCAGTACAACACTCGGAGTAAATTACAGATACTAAGCATAGAACTAAGTAAGACAGTATCAGATAGATCTGTGCCAATAAGACAGTGGGTGAGGCAATAATAAAGCTGCAGCAAAAGCAAAAACAAAAGTATTACTTCTAGTCCTTCTTTAGGAGAAACTAGTCGGTACTAAGCAGAGATCTGGGCCGGTATGACCATATAGGTGCTAATTATAGTCATGTTCCCTGACTGGTGGCTAAATACTAATCAGATACATTCTCCAGTAGAAAATTACAGTTACTATGCAGCGACATCTACCGGTATGACAACACAGGTACTAATTATGGACCTATGCAAGTATACTTAATAATTTCAGACCTATAGCATAAGGACAGTGTGGCACTAATAGACTTGTATTATTAGAACAATATAGCATTTAATCAAAGGCATGCCGTAAAAGGACAATAAAAGTATTGATGCATAAAGCTGAGACAGTATGACAGGGTCTGTAATAGTCATGGACTGTATCATAGGATATTAAAGGTAAAAAACATAGACCTTCACTATCAAGACAGGATGACGACTAATTATCATTTTGCATCAGTAGGACAGTTAGGTTCTAATCATATATTGCATCAGCAGAATAGTGCACACTAATCATACATTTGGATCAGTAGGTTAGAAGAGGTAGCAATCGTACTATATTTTCAGTTGGTTCGAATCATAGTTCCAGCTCAGTAGAAAAGTGCAGTTACTTAGCATATACCTGTCCTGGAGCTGCAAAATGGATACTGATCATAGACCTGTACCAGATGGGAAAAGCATGCGTCCCAATTATACTATTGAACTCTAGTGCAGGCAATATCATAGGCCTGCACTAATAGGACAGCACAAATATGAAATAGAGTCTCGCAGCAGTCATAGGCAATGAGAACTAATCATAGAGGTGGACCAGTAGAACATGATAGCTAATAATTAAAATCTTGAACCAGGAGGAGAGTCTAACTGCGAATCAAATGCATTCTGCAGTAGGACAGTTGAGGAACGAATTATCGACGGACATCAGTGCAAGAGTAACAACACAAATCATATTCCTACTCCAATAATCCAGTAAATGTAGTAATCATTAATTTTAAACAGTAGGACCGTATGTGTACTAACTACGGATTTATTTCAATTCAATTAAATTTCAGTTTATTGTCATTGCAGAAATTCATTTTGGGTACATTGCTCATTCATTAATTTACATTTGAATGATAACAATAAAAATAAATAAAATTAAGCAATCACAAAAAAAGTCTAACCTGATTAAAACAGATGTGAAAAACTAAATCCAAAATATTAACGCATCAACGAGTTGCATGATGAGTGATGCCCTCAAGTATTCATCAAGCTCCTGGTAAAGGTTCTTGTAGACAAAGGTATGAATAAGTTCAAGTGATTATTTATCCTGCATCTAAGGATTGTAGATTTTTCCCTGAGTGCATCTAATAGTTTTACTGAGGCAACGAGTGACTCTCATTGTTCATAACCCTCTCTGCTTTCATCAACATTCTTTTAAAAAAGATTTCTTCCAGAAAGATCTGCTCATCAACTGACCTTCCTGCCTGGTTCAACAATAGCCATACCCTTAAATAATCTCTATGCCTAAGACAACAGTACCAGGAGAGAAATCCAGAAAGGTTATATCTGAACCAACAGGACAATATAAATGCTAATCATATGCCTGTACCAATAGGATACTGTAAGAACTAATTACAGACTTATGCACGTCGAACAATATAGATATCAGTTAACAGTGTATGCTCTAACCAAAGACCTGCACCAGTAGGCCTCTGTCAGAACACTGAGTGTTGCTGTGGCACATCTTTCATTGTTGTACTCCCTCAATCTTTTCACATCATGTTACCTATGCCCTTGGTCGTATTCAGAGGCTCAATCCTTTCATATAAGAACTGCACAGTAGTTAGGCAATGAAACCTTTTTTTGGACATCCACATAATGCTTCAGAAAACTATCCTGGACACACTTAACAAAGTCTTCCCCATCTGATCCCTTGGCACGAAGGCAGTCCCAGTCAATATTAGGGAAGTTAAAATCACCGACTATTACAACCCTATAATTCCTACACTTATCTGTGATTACCCTACATATATGCTCCTCTAATTCCCTCTGATTATTGTGGGGCCTATAGTATAATCCCATCAACGTGATCAGCCCTTTCTTATTTCTAAGTTCTATCCACATGTCCTCGCTGGACGTTCCCCTTAGATATCCTCTCTAAGTACTGCCGTGATGTCCGCCCGAATCAATAGTGCAACTCCCCCTCCTCTCCTACCTCCGCCTCTGTCACGCCGGAAGCATTGGTACCTCGGAATATTGAGCTGCCAGTCCTGCCTATCCCTCAACCACATTTCCATAATAGCTACAATATCACAATCCCATGTAGTGATCCATGCTCTGAGTTAATCAACCTTAACCTGTAAGGCTTCTTGCATTAAAGTAAATGCAGTTCAGCCTACCAGACCTTCCACGCTCCCTGTCCTGCCCCTGCCCGGCCTGCTTACTGGACTTGATGGATTTAACCTTTATATTTGCCTCAACTATCTCATCGGAGAGACGACGACTTTGGGTCCCACACTCCTGCAAGACGAGTTTAAACCCTCCCAAATAGTACTAGCAGACCTCCCCGCAAGGATATTTGTCCCCTTCCAGTTCAGATGCAACCAGTCCTTCTTGTTCAGGTCATCTCTGCACCAGAAGAGATCCCAATGATCCAAGTAGCTGAAGCTCTCCCGCCTACACCAGCTCTTCAGCCACTCATTTATTTGTCTTATCCTCCTATTCCTTTCCTCACTAGCACGTGGCACAGGGAGACATTTTGAGATTGCAACCCTAGAGGTCCTGCTTATAAACCTTTAGCCTAACTCCCCATATTAACTTTGCAGGACGTCATCTCTCTTCCTGCCTATGTCGTTAGTACCAATATGGACCACGACCTCTGGCTGCACACCCTCCCCTTTCAGAATGGCCTGCAGGTGCTCCGAAATATCCTTGACCCTAGAACCAGGGAGGCAACATGCCATCCTGGAGTCTCGTTTGCAGCGACAGAAACGCCTATCTTCACCCCATACTACAGAATCTCCTATCACGATAGCTCTTAACCCCTTTTGCTCCCCTGTTGTGCAGCAGAGCCCTCCACAGTGCTGAAAGCTTGGCTGTTGCTGCTTTTCCCTGGGAGGTCATCCCCTCCAACTGTAACCAAAGCGGTATATCAGTTTGAGATGGGGATGGCCACAGGGGAATCCTGCACTACCTGCCTGCGCCTCATACTCCGTCTGTGTTCACCCGTCCATTTGCTGCCTGAGCAAGCATTACCTGTGGTGTGACAACCACACTAAACGTGCTATCCACGATGTCCTCAACATCGTGGCTGCTCCACAGTGAATCCACCCGCAGCTCCAGCTCCTTGATGCGGACAGCCAGTAGCTGCAGATGGATACACTTCCTGCACACATGGTCGTCACGGACACTGGAAGCATCCCTGATTTTCCACATAGCACACGAGGAACGCTCGGCCGAGCGCGTCTACCCTGAGGCACAGTGTGGCTTTCGTGCAGAGAGATCGACCATTGACATGCTGTTCTCCCTTCGTCAGATACAGGAGAAATACCGTGAACAACAGACGCCCCTCTACATTGCTTTCATTGATATCACCAAAGCCTTTGACCTCGTCAGCAGACGTGGTCTCTTCAGACTACTAGAAAAGATCGGATGCCCACCAAATCTACTAAGTATCATCACCTCATTCCATGACAATATGAAAGGCACAATTCAACATGGTGGCTCCTCATCAGAGTCCTTTCCTATCCTGAGTGGCGTGAAACAGGGCTGTTTTCTCGCACCCACACCTTTTGGGATTTTCTGCTCCCTGCTGCTTTCACATGCGTTCAAGTCCTCTGAAGAAGGAATATTCCTCCACACAAGATCAGGGGGCAGGTTGTTCGACCATGCCCGTCTAAGAGCGAAGTCCAAAGTATGGAAAGTCCTCATCAGGGAACTCCTCTCTGCTGACGATGCTGCTTTAACATCTCACACTGAAGAGTGCCTGCAGAGTCTCATCGACAGATTTGCGACTGCCTGCAATGAATTTGGCGTAACCATCAGCCTCAAGAAAATGAATATCATGGGGCAGGACATCAGAAATGCTCCATCCATCAATATTGGCTACCACGCTCTGGAAGTGGTTCAGGTGTTCACCTACCTAGGCTCAACTATCACCAGTAACCTGTCTCCAGATGCAGACATCAACAAGCGCATGGGTAAGGCTTCCACTGCTATGACCAGACTGGCCAAGAGAGTGTGGGAAAATGGGGCACTGACACGGAACACAAAAGTCCGAGTGTATCAGGCCTGTGTCCTCAGTACCTTGCTCTACGGCAGCGAGGCCTGGACAACGTATGTCAGCCAAGAGCGACGTCTCAATTCATTCCATCGTCAATGCCTCCGGAGAATACTTGGCATCAGGTGGCAGGACGGTATCTCCAACACAGAAGTCCTCGAGGCGGCCAACATCCCCAGCTTGTACACCCTACTGAGTCAGCGGCGCTTGAGCTGGCTTGGCCATGTGAGCCGCATGGAAGACGGCAGGATCCCCAAAGACACATTGTACAGCGAGCTCGCCACCGGTATCAGACCCACCGGCCATCCATGTCTCCGCTTTAAAGACGTCTCCAAACGTGACATTTAGTCCTGTGATATTGATCACAAGTCGTGGGAGTCAGTTGCGAGCGTTCGCCAGAGCTGGCGGGCAGCCATAAAGACAGGGCTAAAATGTGGCGAGTCAAAGAGACTTAGAAGTTCGCAGGAAAAAAGACAGAGGCGCAAGAGGAGAGCCAACTGTGTAACAGCCCCGACAAACAAATTTCTCTGCGGCACCTGTGGAAGAGCCTGTCACTCTAGAATTGGCCTTTATAGCCACTCCAGGCTCTGCTTCACAAACCACTGACCACCTCCAGGCGCGTATCCATTGTCTCTGGAGATAAGGAGGCCCAAAAGAAAGAAACAGGAGGAGCATATCACGGTGCTGAGCTCTGCTGCCGTGACTTACCCTTTGGTTAACTAGTTACTCACTTAATTTAAAAAATGCTAATTACACGAGGGACCTTGTTCTACCCACTCCAATCTAAAGACTTAAAAATAAAACAATTTAGTAGTACTCACATTATCACCAGATTTTTTTTCAAAACCAAAAAAAACTTTCCCCGTATTTTTTTAAGATATTTAAATGCACGAATAGCAGTGACTCACAAAGCAATCAGCTTGCAGCTCTACTCTGACATCACTGTTGATTTTGTTCTTTCAAAACTCGGCGCCTCGCTTCCTCTCCGCTCCGCTCCCAGAAGGTAATATACTGGGCCTCTATCCTCGGGTTCGATTTACCGGTTCCGCTCTCGTCCTTCTCCCCACAGGTCCACTCCGCTGCTTTCCG